>NW_022196900.1:64662349-64682587 GCF_008632895.1 Mastomys coucha | reverse complement strand
AGTCTGAGGCAGGTGCAGATGACTCTGCTGAGGAGGGTGACCTGCTGGATGATGACGATAATGAAGATGGGGGGGGGACGACCAGCTGGAGTTGAAGGATGACGAAAAAGAGCCTGAGGAAGGAGAAGATGACAGAGACAGCGCCAATGGGGAGGATGGCTCTTAAGTACATAGTAGAGCTTAGAAATCTTATCCCATTATTCATTTAACTAGGTGCTTGTGAGAGATCAAAGCAACACCAGATCGTCTCCCCTAGAATCTTCTGCACATTCTCACTGTTTTCCTTCCTTATCCTTCCTGTGCTCATTAATTCATAATTGCCCTGTGCCTAGTTACATTTTCACTTCCTTTGATGCTCCTTAGTAGTTTCGTTAAGTGTTTTGCTTTAATTTTGATACCTCTTTGACTTAACAATAAAAAGTTGTATGGTTTTTATTAAAAAAAAAAAGTTTGGTTTCCAAGTTCCTCTCTGTACAATGTTCTTGTTTTATCCGTTGTTATCAATAACCATTTAGGAGTTATGATTAACCAGTGGTTTTTCAAACTCCATGATAAGATTTGTTTGAAATGCAGAGCCCCGAGTGCTGCTTATTCAGTGGGACTTGAGCAGAAGCCAGAAACTCATCATTTAATAACGGCCCCCGGGAGAAAGAATCTCATCTTTGGAAAACTCGGACAAAGGCAGAGCTAGCTAACACAGACCCTGAAGTCCAGCACTCATCCCAAAACCTATACAGAGGAGGTAGCGTCCAGCCCCCGGTTGGGCAGACCTCCTGATCCATTACCAATTAAACTGGGTTAGCTGCTCCTCTGTTGCTTAGAGAATGCAGGTCCCTCCCCGGTATTCCTATCTGCCCTCTCAGTCCAGAAAGGTGGATATTTTCTATGTGCTACAGATACAGAAACCAATAAGCAAGAGGCTTGGAAAAGTTGCACTATTAGTTTGTAAACAACAGGGTTGGAATTTGAATCAAATATTCTGGAATCCAAGCATTTGCCATTTCAGAAGGAGTCTGAACAATATCTGTAATTGACTTCCACAAGCCCCTGCCCAGGAGCTGCCCATTTTACAATGACCTTGCTCTGACATCTGGCACCCCACCCCCGCCCCGCCCCACCTGCTTCACCCTAAACAGCCGTCCACAAACACCCTGTTTGGGTCTTGCCACTGTGTTGCAATTTTCCACCCGGATTATTTGTGGCTATAACAAGCAAGGCCACGCCAACCTCTGGCATTAAAAGAAGCATGAGCCTTCATTCCTGAGGTAATGAGACCATTTTTTCCAGGTTCCTTCCTCTAAAGTTCATGAACTTAATAAAAAATAGTAAAATAAGACCGGCTCTATTACAGCCCCAGATCAGTGCAGCAGGAAGCCTGCGCTGACTGGGGAAAGGCAGTGCCTGGAGGGAGAAGGAAGACAAGGGCCATGCCTTAACCTTCCACCCATTCCTGAGAAAGCTTCTGTAGGAGACCTGAGCAGCCTCCAAGCATCCTAAACAGTAAGTCCCAGGAGACCATCAATAAGGCCACAGGAGCAAGGGCCACCTTAAGTTACAGCCGGTTACATTTCATCTCTCTTGAAAATGGACTTCTGAAAAAGGCTGACAACTAGCTCTTCAGAACGATGAGGACTTTAGGTACACCCAAACCTACACCCCAAGCATCCTGCAGAGAACAAATGACCTGGGAAAGGAGGGAGCACAGGCAGTGCCATTTCGGCTTCTTTATTCCCTTGGTTCTAGAAGCTTCTCAAGGCCAACTCCGTCAGTATTTCTGTAGCTGCCCAGTGTACAGACTGTCTTACAATAGTTCTTGCCCCCACTCCAAGTTACTCCTCCTTGGGGACACTTCCCAAAGTCCATTATTCCACCCTAGCACTCCAACTTTGAGCAGTTCACTGCTGATGGAAGTCTTTAGTACTTCACTGCCGAGAATACAGTCAGTGGCTAGCGCAACAAGATTTTGCAGTGGAGGGCACAGAAGGACTCAACTACAAATATAGCACGGGTGGGTAGGGATTTCACCTGAAGAGCAAAGTGAGAGTTGGTTACTGGAAAATAATTAAGAATCAATACTATGAGTGAAGAGAGACTCCAGCTAACTGAATATTTTCTTAGCTAGACATTAACTGGGGGGGGGAGGGCATCTGGGAGAAAGAAATTGATAATATGTTGAAGGTGATCAGAAATGGAGTTGTTGAGGGTAGTTCTTGTTAAACTAACTCAGGGGGTATACAAATAGGCTGAGAGAAAGTTCAGGAGCCGGGCTGAAGTTAAGTCAAGCAAAGACTCTTTGTTAGTTCTTCCTGGTTCCTCCAGGGCAGTGGCTCTCAACCTTCCTAATGCTGTGTCCCTTGCATACAGCTCCTCGTGTTGTGATGTCCTCCAACCATAAAATTATTTCCATGGTTACTTCATATCTGTACTTTTGTCGCTGTAATGAATCACAATGTGAATATCTGATATGCAGGATATCTAATATTCGACCCCCAAAGTGGTCTTGACCCATCGGTTGGGAACCACTGCTCCAGAAACAAGATTTGCTATTGTTGTCTTAATTCACAAGACACATTCTGACCATCAGTCGAGCAGACCTCAACTCCTGCCTGTTTTCTTTCATTGGCTGTGTCTCCCTTCCTTCCCTGTCCAATCTATATGGTCCTCCCACCAATCTGCAGAACTTCAGGTTTTCACCACCTCTCCGTTGGTGCTACTGTCAAAGAAAACAAAAACCACTTAGCAGTCTGTCTTAGCTTCAGTCTACATCTCAAGGTCAGAATGAAGACCACATGCCAAAGGAATCTCAAACCTCTAGATAGCTGTGTAACACACCTGGGCATTCTGTAGATGCTCTTACCAGTCAAGCCCACTGTTTGCCATCAAGCAGGCCTGCATTTGAATCCCAGCAATAGCTGTGTGCCCTGAGCCAAGTTTGGCATCCGTGCATTAAAGTCATAAAAACAGAAAACTTCTGGTCATAGAGAAGATTTAGAAACAAACATGTCAACAGCCTATTAGAGGCATTGTGCTTGCTTTAAATGAAAATGGTATGTCTGGGCTGCAGGGCCTCCTTTCCTTGTCCACAGTCTAGGTGGGTTTGAATCAGAAACTTCACTCATTGGAATCAGAGAAACTCCCCTGATGACAGGTTTAAGACCTGCTAGGCTCCCCAAACCTGGGCAATTGCCTCCTAATTCTCAGCTAAGACCCCTGAGAAGATTGCAGAGAGATTCAGGAAATAACAATCAGGCCTCTGAAAGCCTGGGAGGTTTTGTGCGAGGGAGAGAGATCGTGCCAAAGGCCCCCCAGTTGAGTGCTCCAAGCCCAAGGACCCTGCCCAGATGTGGTGGGCAGTGCCCATGAGAAGTGTGCTGCATTTCCTATGAATGAAGCCACAAGGCCAAGAGAACAATGTCCTCATTGATGAAGAAAGGTCGCTGGAATTCCAAGGACACTTGGAGCCTTTCACTGGGCTGAACAGAGATGCCTAATATTAATCCTACGTAATATGAGTCCTTGACAACTCTGTCTCTAATGTGCCTGATGGTGGCTCCATTGCTCATCCACTGTGACTCAGTGAATCCACGAGGAAGTGCCTCAGAGGGGAGAAAGTGCTCCATCTTCATCTCCCTCCACCCTGTCCCTCTTTCTAATCCAAAGATCTAAACTGTATTAGCCTGAACCATTGTGAACCTGGGGAAAGGTGCTTGGATCCACGGAAGGCTTAATTTTTTGAGTAGTCCCAGTCTAAGCCCAATGAAAGCTTCCTTTATTTATCACATAGTCACAGAGAGCAGAACATATCAATCCGCACAGCTGTTCTGCTGTTCTACCCAGTGGTGGTTCTGACCTAGGCATGGAATACCCACCCCTTTCATGATCACTCTAGAGTGGTTTCCTTGAAGTCTGTTCATTTGTTCAGCAAATAATAAAATTTTAAGTTGAATATTTCTCCTATTCCAGCTGCTTCAATAAACGATAGAGTCCTTCTCATTCCTTAAACAGCGAATACTATGAGAAAGCCAAACTGACCTAACTGATTACCTCTAAGCGTAATGAATACTTGGCTGAAGGGCAGTCAACACCCTATGGAAGCTCACAGCCAGACTTCTAACCTATCAGGAAGATTTGAAGTCGTTCTTTGAAGATATTGCCATTTCTGCTGAGGTTGGATAAACAGTTAAGTGTTAGAGGGGGGAAAGAAGAGACTTGAAAGGACCTCACTCAAAATGGGCCACAAAGGGGGTTAGGGAGAGAAAAAAATAGCTGCTCTAGAACCTGGTTATAGAAGCAAGAGCCACCACCACCACCACCACTTCCACTCAGTTGAATCTTCCATATGCTTGGTTTCCAGAACCTACTCAACTCTGTGATAGGCTACCCATAGAGCTCAGGAAGGCGACTGCTCCCTTCCCAACTCCTGTGGCCCCAGTGGAGGCAAAGCTTCCCAGGGGTCCTCTTGTCAAGAATGGAATCCATACCAATTCACTCACCAGTGTATGGCTGTGATTAAAGGAATCACAGTGAATGGGAAGTGATCCACTCTTCCCATTGGTGTGGTCCAACACCAATAAAGTGGTCAAGGGAAGCTGAACCATGCAGCAACCCTTTTCTTCATCCTCATTGGCAGGGAAGTTATCTTCAAGACATCAGAATGAGTTCTCATCTCTGGCTTGGATTAGGTCCCACCCCAGAAGTGAGAATTTCATCGGATTGAGCTCAGAAAAAGCTTGGCAAGTGAGAATGAGGTAGGTAGAAGGAAAGACATTAAACCAAGAGTAGTGAGAGGAGAAGCCAATGGAGTCCTGACAGTAAGATCCAGTAAGGAGCAGATGAGGTGAGCAGAGAGGAAACTGGAGATAGCAGCAGCCACCTGGCCAGAGCTCGTCAGAGCAGAGCGATCCCTTACCAGGCCGCCTGGGTGGAAAGCCATGTGCTGGGAGTTGAGGAAATTCCTGAGATTGGATAAAAGATGCACACAAGTTCTTTGACAATGATTTAACACACATTCAAACCAGGTGCATCTGCAGAGGTAGAGGACTAGAAGTCACAAGAGTACAGAGGAGAGTCACCTGTCCCGGCCTTGGTCTATTCGGGGGCCCAGAAGAAGGAAGAGTGAATGAATGCAGTACACACACCACTGTGGTATAGTTTGTGCCTTGGATGTACCAGAAAGGTCTGGTGAAATGTCCATGCAAAAGGTTTATCCCCAGGATGGGTTTGAGAGCCGTGGATATGGAGCCTGAATCAGTTATCTTCTACAACCAAGCAATCTCCAATGGAGGGATTGGGACACTAACCCAGCCACAAAACCTTCAACCTACACCTTGTCCTGCCTACATGATGTACAGAAATAAAGATAGAGTTGAAATTGAGGGAGTGTCTTACCACTGACTAGTCCAGCTTGAAACACATGCCATGACCCCCACCCCTGACACTATTAATGATATTCTGCTATACTTTCAGACAGGAGCCTACGTAACCACCATCAGAGAGGTTTTCACCCAGCAACTGACAGAAACAGATACAGAGACCCCCCACAGCCAAACATTAGGCAGAACTTTGGGAATCCCAACGAAGAGGGAGAGGAAGGGTTGTGGGAACCAGAGGGGTCATCAACTAACCTGAGCCCATTAGGGGTCCACAGAGACTGAACCGCCAGCCAGGGAGTCTGCATGGTATATACCTAGGCTCTTTGCACGCATGTAATAGTTGTGTAGCTTGGTCTATGTGGGACTCCTAACAGTGGGAGCAGGAGCTGTCTCTCACTCTGTTGCCCTTTCCCCACTGGGCTGCCTTGTCTAGTCTCAATAGGCGGATGAGCCTAGTCTTGTTGCAACGTGTTATGCCTAGGCAGGTTAATATTTGTCTGCAGAGCAAAGGAGAAGGAATGACTGGTTGGGGGAGGGGAGAGAAGGACTGGGAGGAAAGGAGGAAAGGGAAACTGCTATCAGGATGGAAAGCAAATAAATTCACTAACTTTTAAAAAGGTTTATCTCAATGATGGCACTAGAGAAGGAGGGACTACAGAGCTCTGAGAGGTAGGGCCTAGTGAGAGGAACTTTGGTAACTGGAAGTATGTCCCCAAATTTCTGTAGGACCCCAGTCTCTTCCACACCTCTTTTTTTTTTTTTTTTTTTTTGCTCCTTGACCATGAAGGAGAAGTTTTTTCTGGGCTGTGTGTTCCTGTCAGGATGCCGCCACCTCACTGTAAGCCCAAAGGGGCCGCCGACAGACCGACAGACCGTGTGACACAACAGGAATGAATGTGAACAATAAGGAAGCTTCTCTCTGCATCTGTTAACTCAGGGGTCTGTCAAGGTGACAGAAGTGTCTCAGGGTGACAGACAGCTGACTAGCAGAGCACCTTGTATCCTGGTGTCAAGTCTGGAGCCAAACTGCCTGGGGCCAAATCAGGCCCTCCTGCTATGCTGTGCGGAAGTTCACCTACCTCACTGACCTTTATTCCCTGTCTGTAGTGTGAGGCCAGTGGCCATGCTTGTGTGTCATGTGTCTCGGGCTTGGTTTGAGAACATCCGCAGTGCTTTGATAGTGCAAATTGCTTAGGACAGTACCTGTGTGTGGCATGTCCTGTAAATGTATGATATAAATGTAAATGTTTGGCAAGATCAGAGGCATGTTTCTTTTTTTTTCTATAAATAAAATTGCTTTTCTTTTTTGAGAAGCTACAGACTTACTGACAAAATTATCAAAAGCTACAAAATTCCCAACGATCTCCCCCTGCACCCCTCCGACACATTATCTCCCTTATTTTTAGCATCTTGCATTGATACAGCATATATGTTACAGTTAACACTGAGCCAGTATTGATATACTTTCTAACTGAAGTTGGTCCCTCACATTAGGATTGTCTTTGTATTGTGTGCTCTGTAGATTTTGACAACTACATGTCAGGCTTCCATCCTTGCAGTGTCTTCTAGAATAGTTTTTCTGCCCCTTATTCTGGCCTCTTACCCCCTCACCCAACCACAGCCTGCCACAGACATTTTTACTGTCCTTATTGTATGTCTACCAGGACATATGTCGTCTTGTGAGAAGCATACGGCATGGCATGCAGCGTTGCAGATTGGCTTCTTTCTCTTAGCCATAAGTATTTTCACCTCACCCCCATCTCCCATTGCTTAAGTTTTGATGAGGAATAGAGGTCTTCGCACAAAACTGAGTGAGGGTTCCCTAAGGAAGCTGAGTGACTGACTGATCTTTGGGCCTTTTGTTCTTGTGCTCTGGAGAGCTCTGCACCTTTGCCTTTCAAACTTGATTTCCTGCCCCAGAAAACGTCCCACCCCTAAGGCATCTGGCCTCTAACCCTGACCCTTTTAAAATGCAAATACCCCAAGATCCCTGTAGGCAGTTTAGGACTGGACCCAGGGCATTTTCCTGCAGGAGTAGGCCATCATCTGTCCGCATAGCCCCTTGCCTAGAGATGGGGATCTGGAGAGCTGAAGACAGAAGGGTACATTCAGAAACCAAGGCGAGGTATTCCTCACCCACGTCTTCCCCGGCTGCAGGTTCAAAGAGTTTCAGAGGCCACACTTCATGAAGCAAGAACAACCACAAAAATTAGAACACAATGAAAGATCTTGTGAATTTCAGCCATGAACACACGTGGCTTGACCATATTTAATCTTTAGTGATAACTTTTACCAAAAATAGCAGTTAAAGAGCCTCAGAACTTCTCATTTATCAACACGTATTTATTCACTGGACACCTAAGAATTCATGATTCTGGCCAAGTACAAAGTAGCATGATCTCAAGATAAAGCAGATATGTGTTACTGCTCTGCCCAGTCAAGGTAGGCTTCCCGGAACAATGGAACTTGATCATGGAGGTGGGGGATGACAGATATGGGGACATGACCCACTAGAGAGGACCTGGGCTGCTGACAGCGGGACTTTGTTCTAGAAAGAGTGAGCAGCTCTGCCTGCCTCAGAAGAGGCCATCCCTTAGAGCAGAAGTGGGGCCTGGACACCCCCAGTTCTATGGCAGGAAGTATAGCCTACAAGAACATGGAGCTGTGCACTCCAGTTCTATAGCTAGGAACCATCACCAGCAAGGATGTGGGCTGGGCACCTAACAGGACAGATTGCTTGCCATTCTTCCCAGGCCCAGCCTTTCCTGCAGTGTAGCCCCTAAACCCTTGTCCCAAACCCCTGTTATAAGTTCTTAGAGCATTTAAGGACTTCCTTTCTTCCGGCCTGAGTCCTTGGCTGCTGCTATCTTCATTGTCCTCCTTAAGGAACAACTTTACTCTCATTTCTGAAGGTCAGACAATAGAATTCTTGTGAGAGGTCCTTCTCTGGAACCAGAGACGAGAAGGCAACCTTGCTGCAGCCTGAGGAGGACTGGGTGGGGCAGCATTTCCTTCCCGGAAATCCAGCTTGCCTGCACACTGGCTCCCCACCCTGCTGCCCTGACCACTGCCTTGTCCTGCCAGGCCCCTCCGCAGCCCTGACCTTGGTGATGGTTTCCCACATTAAGGCTCAGCCATTTTTTCAAAGAGCTTCCCCATGCTTTCCAAGTCAAGGAAGGCTCAGGTCTGCAGAAACTATATAGAAATAAATATGCTGTCAGCAAACAGGTGCCTTGTTAGCGCAATCTTTTAATAGCTGTCTTTCTCATGACTGCCTTCATGCGTCTGTGAACACACCACACACACACACACACACACACCACACGGAGGGGAGAAGAGGGTACTTGGTCCTCTTATTACTTATGTCCACTCCATTACCTTCCCATTACCTTCCCGCCCCCTGCCCCATGCCCCAGCCAGTTCTCACACCATCATGGACCTCAGGGCTGCCTGTGGCAGAATGAAAAACGCCAATACCTTGAAATCAAAAAGGGTTCAAATGACAGCTATAGCAACCAGTGCGCCAATTTGTGTAAAGCAACACTCTCCACATTCAAGCCCTCAGCCCAAGCGCAGAGATTTAAAGAAAAAGGAAACAGTTCGAACTACTCGGCTCAGAAGTCATTTAGAACAGTGGCTGCAGCAAGGCGTCATCATGGAGTATATCTTGGGTCTTCCCTTGAAGCCAGACTGCCCGTGAAGACCCTAGAGAGGCCGAGGGAAGAGAAAGGGTTCCTGCTTAAATCCTTAGGAGACATTTTATTACAAAGAACTGAAAGCCAGTTAGCTTCGGTGGGGAGATAAAGAGAACGCATGGGTTTGACAAAACCTAGTCACTAGACTCCTATAAATCAATCTATCCTCCCTCTCTTCCTTTCATTAGTAAATTTCTCCACGTGACCCAGATGGGAGAGTCCTGTCTTCCATGCACACTGTAGGCCGGATTTCCCAGCCTTCTTTGAATCTAGCAGTGGCCATACAGAGGGGCGTAAATGAAATAAGGGAAGACAGTCTCAGCCTTGGGTCACTTCCTAAACAGGGAAGCAGAGGAGGAGGAAGAGCAGAAGGGAAAGAGGAGAAGGTTGCTACCGTGCCTTTTTTTGCTCTTGCCTTTGGCTAAGGATAGGTGGATAATTTCCTTGAACGCAAACAAGGAATATGTCATATGTCATATGACAAACTTCTAGAGGATCACATGAGGGCAAATAAGCATCTGTTTGCTCTAGAGCCCTTTGTTGAATGAACCCAGGATAGCAGCATACTTAGCCTCAGACTCATTTCCAGTGAGACTTCCTCCAGCAGTTTTCAACAGTCAGCAAAGCTCTGGCTTCCTTTGCTGCCTCTCGCCTGCTTCGGACAGTTCCTGTCTTTTTGTTTTTGTTTTTGTTTTTTATTTTCATGGTTTTAGGGATTTATTATAGAAAACAAAGAAAGAGAGAGAGAGAGAGAGAGAGAGAGAGAGAGAGGGTAGATAAGTAGAGGCCAGCTATGGCCACATGGAGAGAGGGGAAAAGAGACAGGGAGGGAGGGAGCAAGAGGTGAGAGTAAGAACAAGAGCTTAAGAGAGCGAGCGACATCTTACTCTAAGACTCTAAGTGTGTCCCTTCCCACCTGGCCCCCTGGGTCTTAGTCAGTCCTCACCCCAACCCAGGACAATTTCAGGAGCAGTAACAAAGCTTTCTATAGTAGGTACATGTTTCAAATTGTTACACTCCTAGCACAGCGTGCTGTCACTTCTATCAGCACTGGAAGTTACCACTAAGGAGACCTAGATAACAGGAGCACCCAACAGCGTAGCTTTTGTTCATTTTCTTCTTCACATGCCTCAATTCGCTTTCGACACTTAGTTGCCAGTCATGCTCTAATACCCAAAGAGCGATCTTCTGGGATCATTTCAGGATCTTTTATGAGAGGCAGGAACCTGTTTCACACACAATGACCCATCAAGACACACAATGGAGTAAGAGAGTTCCCCCCAAATGAAATTGAATCCCCTTAGGAAGTAGAAATCAATACTGGGAAACTAAACAATGGCACACACCTACCCTACCACCTATGTATCCAGCCTTGTAACTCCAGCCAAAAATGCTGTACTCTTTCCAGAACAGGGCTGAGACTAGAGAAGTAAGCAAGCTGCCTAAGGGATAAAATTTAAGAAGACAGGGTCTCATATGCTGACCCTGTACTAAAGGGATCCTGAGAGAATCCTTATTTAGTGCACTATGTGACTGCTTGCCTTCCCCTAACCCTGACCCTTGACCAGAAGCCTCTGCATCATCCCTGAATCAACTGGAAAAGTCCGTAGGCTTTGAAAATGCAGCATGATTAAAACCCAACTAATTATCCTCTGGTCCCTAACCTCATCCTTTTGTGCTTCCTGTCACAGTGACTTCTCAGGCCAGAATCCTGGGATCACCTTTGACACGGTCCCCCGTTCCCTCTGGGTCCTAACTACTCCGTAGCATCTTTCCTTTGACATCAGCAACAGCCCCGTAATTCATCTTCCTAGTTCCAATCTTTCTACCTGCTGTTTTATCCTTAAAACAGCCAGAATGATGTTTCCAAGAGTGATTTACAATCCTCCATAATGTGCCCACCTCGCTCAGACCTTGGTTATTATAACCAGGCCTACTATGCCACTCTCCAGCTATGGAGATCTTCTGTGTCACACCCCAGCTGTATGCAGTTCTCACAGTTCCTAAGCCCCTCCTCTGTTTCCAGGCCTTCTACATATGCTTTCCCCAGATCCACAATGTATTCTTTTGGTCATCATTTAAGCTTCATTTCTTCAGAAAATGCCCACAGCCTGTCTCCACAGCACGGAATTCTACTTTTACAACACTTATTAGGGACTGGGAACTTGGTTCATCAGACACAAGTATTTGCTATGGAAGCTTGGAGACTTGAGTTCAAATCCTCAGATCCCTTTAAAAAGCCAGGTACAGCTGGAGAGTTGGTTCAGAGGTTAAGAGCACAGGATGTTCTTCCAGAGGTCCTGAATTCAATTCCAAGCAACTACATGGTGGCTCAAAACCATCCATAATAAGATCTGGTACCCTCTTCTGGCTTGCAGACATACCTGCATGCAGAATGGTGCATATACAATAAATAAATAAATCTAAAGAAAAAAATGACTTAACTTTAAAAGAGCCCGGCACAGCCATAAGACTGGCTATGACTCCAGAGCTCTGGTCATGGTAGAGAAGATCAGTGAGAGGTCCTATGTCAAGATGACAGGGCAGTGAGCGTAGAGTGCTGCAGCCTACCAGTGTCTTCTTTTGGCTTTTGCATGTACTCATGTGCCGACACATAAAACACATGCACACACTACTCTTCAGAAAGCGTTAAATGCCTGCTTACTGTCTATGCTTGTTAATGATAACATGATGAGATTTAGAATCATCTGGAGATGGGCCACTGGGCATGCCTATGGGAGATTAGGTTGACTGAGGCAGGAGAGCTGCTTCTGCGGATGGCACCATGCCCTGTGCTGAGATCCTGGACTGTAGAAACAGGAGAAAGTGATATAAACCAGGCTGGTGGCGTAGCTCAGGGATAGGGTGTTCGCCCAGTGTGTGTGAGGCCTTGGGTTAGTTCTGAGCCCTGCAAAAACAAACAAGAATAACAACTTAACAATGCTTTATCAGTCACTGAGTCAGATAAACTATGTTAAAATAATTGTTGAACTTATTTCCATTTTAGATAGTAAAGCATAAACATAAATTTGAGTAATAAATTTAATGAAAGTGTGTGTGTGTGTTTGTATGTGCATGTGCATGTGCGTGTGTGTTGGGGGGAAGTGAGCTAAGAGTAAAGCACTCATTGTGTTCTGCTTCTTGACTATGGAGCCAATGTGACCAGCTGCTTCAAGCTATGACACCTGGCCATGATGGATTGAAACCTCCAACTATGAGCCAAAATAAACACATTTTACTTAAAGTTTCTGGATATGCATATATATGTGTATATATATATATGTATTTATATATGTATATATGTACACATATATGTGTACATATTACATATACAGTGTGTCTCTATATGTTTTTGTGGGGGTATGTACATATGAGTGCAAGTGCCCTCAGAGGACAAAGGTGTTAGATCCCCAGAATCTAGAGTTACAGGAAGTTGTGAGCTGCCCAACATGGCTGCTAGGAACCAAACCTGGATTGTCTGCCGGAACAGTTCTCTTAAGCACTGTGCTTTCTTCAGGGTACTTTTACAGAGAAACAGGAAAAGCAACTAAAACACTGTCTTCCCTGACTGGTTTCACGCTCCTGACACAGTTCCTCATATATTTGATACACATTGGAGTAAAAATGTGGGAAGCCAGTTGCCATTCCAAGATGGCGCCGACCGCCTCAGACTTGCCTGGTAAATCTCATGCCCCTCCCGAGCGGGCTCATGCAAATTAGGTGTCTCCTGAGCAGGTGTATGCTAACCAATTATGCGCCAAACCCCTCCCGAGCAGGTGCATGCTAATGAGGCGATTGCCAGGGAACCAATCCAGGAGGACCACGAGAGCTTGGGCTCGGGTATATAAGCAGCGTTCACTGGGCAGTCGCCACCATTTCCACAGAAGCAAGAAGAGCTGTAACACCTAGAAGCCAGAAAGAGCTGTAACACCCAGAAACCTAAAAGAGCTGTAAACAAAAAGAAATTCCTAGGAAAACGTGTGAGAAGGAGCCTCGGTGTTCTGTCATTATTGCTGCCGGCCAGCAAAGCACGGAGCATAAAAATCAACACTACAGCCCACCCCTAAAATACTCTCTCCCATTCACTCATTCAGCTGCTGTCTACTGAGCATGTGGCAGAACTTTGATAGGCTGTGAAACTGCAGAGACAATGGAGGGAGGTACCTCGGCATCCAGCATGCTAAGCCAGCCCTCGGCTTCCAAAAGAGACTCAGACCCTCTCACCCGTAAAAGGAAAGGAATACTTCTGTTACAACCTGTGTCTCTGGCACCTTCATCTCACCTTGCTGACACATCCAGATTTCAGCTACTGCTTGATTGGCTCATCCATGTCAGGCCAGAATCACCATGTTCCGCTGTCAGTGTGCTCCAGCATGCAGGTCTCTTGGTTCAGCATCCTGCCCAGGACTTTCTCCAGCACAGTCGGAATATTCTTGGCACCTGTGGCAAGCTCAGCCTGGACATGCAAGAGCACTAACAGGCCCAGCTTCAAGCCAGCTCTGTATCAGTAGCTATGAAACTAATGAGCTGACACTCAGATTCCCACTCTCTCAGGAGACAGAACTGAACTCCCGTTGCCACAGCAGTGACCTCAAAACACCACTCATTTTGTGTTCTTCTTGACTTCCACATCCTCATCTCCACCTTTGATTGGAGAGGACTCTAAGTCTAGTCACCAAACTCACAAGGTTATTACAGAGACCACGTCAACATAAAAGCACAGTTCTGACCGCATTTCCAGCACCCCCTGTATTTGTTAGGATTACCTGTTAGATTCTTGATGGAAATGGCAAGTATAGCCCAGAAAGATGTGTGCTATCACAGGACTACGAGAGATCAAAAGTGCAAGATGCAAAGAGAAGGGGCCCTTTAGTTGAGTGGTAGTGCACTCTGAAGATGCTGTGTCAAGGAAGTAACTCTAAAACGCAGCCTTCTTAAAGGTCTACAAGTCACAAGAGAGTATCTCCAACAAGGGACATAGCTGGAACAGAAGCATGGGAGGTTGGCAGTATGGCATGCTGTAGCAGGCAGGAGCAGATGTGCTTTGCAGAAGAGGAAGGAGGGGGACAGAGAGCAGCAGACCCAGGTAAGTGGCTAAGGAGAGAGGCAGTGTGGGCTCCTGGAGAGGAACCTAGAGGCTGTCCTACAGCAGACAGGTACACAGGGCAAGGGCTTCTCTCCTTTTGTGTGTCTTCTTTGGGCCTGTCTATGTGCTCTCTGTCTGGCTTTGTAGAGTTGAGACCTCATTCATGAACTGCTTCCTTCAGCACCCTATAGAGACAGGAAAGTGGGGAACATTCCTGTCAAGTGCCCGATGTTTCACAGGGGCCAGAGGGGCTGAGGGTGCCTTCAGAGATGAAACAGGAAACTCCTCTGCGATGGAAAGCCTGGAGGAGAAAGTTTGCTGAATGAGAAGTAAATGGTAGATGATAGATGAGGTGGAGGTGCCAGGCCTGTGGAGCCTTCAGTGAGTCATTTCCTGACCCCGAGTCTCTGTTGCTCTGGCTCTCTAGTGTCCAGTAGCCTTCAAATGCTGGTGCTCAAGAATTCTTTGGCAGCACATGAAGCTCATTTGGAACGCTGAGAGGAGCTTTATTAACCCAGAAGTCCTTTCTTCTTTAGAGAGAAGAAGTAATAAATTAAAGGGAAGGGGATGGTAGGAGAAAAAAGAGATGGGAGTAGAGGGGAAGAGAGATGAGAGGAAGGGAAGGGAAGGGAGAGGAAGGGAAAAAAAAGGGATGGGAGGGTAGGGTTGAGGTTTCTTCAGTCTCAGGACCTCCTCCACTGCACTGAATAAACTTCTCAGTGTTCCCCAAAATGCTCTTTCTTCTTTCCTGTCTTCTGTGCTGTTCATCTGTCTGGCAAGCAGTTACTTAGCTCCTTTCTCACCTGGGTTCTGGTTAATGAAAGAGGTATGCCTTTGCTCTTTACACATAGTCTAGCATTGGTTCCACCAACTTCACTGACATGAGCTAGGAAACTGGAGAAAGCAATGGAAACTCAGAGAGGCCGTCCTTTCCACCCAGGGAGAAGTGTCGTCCATGAGAGCAAGAGCAGAAGATACTGATATAGCTCTGGAGTCGAAGAAGGCTTCTTGCATGAGCAAAATGCAACATATCTTTCATTTTAAGGTAAAAGTCCTATTGAGTATTCTGGGACTCAATAGTAACTGCGAAGCCCTCTACAACTCCCTGAATAAGACCATCATTCCCTCCTCAAAGATCTGTAGCTACTGTACTATGGAGACTAACAGTTCCAAGGAAAATAACCACTACCTTCCACTGAACTATGGTGGCACACTCTTATAATCCCAGCATTCTAAGGGAGAAGGAAGAGGATGGCCCCGAGTGCAATGTCAACCTGAGCTGCAGAGTAAGTTCGAGGCCAGCCTGGCTACAGAGTGACACCTTGTCTCCAAGGAGTGAGATCCTGAGCATTTGAAGTTGGTGAGCATGACCATGCCTTGTTCCCAGGTCCCGGTCACCAGCTGAGGTTAGTGGGGGCACTCAGCCTTCATCAGAGGCAGTGCATACCTTAGTGAGCAGCAGTTAAGTCCAAAAGCCATAACAGGTCAAAGAGCAAAGTGCTGACTGTCAGTGATAGTGGAGTGCTCAGTCTTAAGGAACACAGTCATTTCGCCTTCTTCAAGGCCCAGGAAACATCGCAGAAGAGGAGGCAGAGGAACATAAGAGCCAGCAACAGGGAGATGTGTAACAGAAAGATGCTTTTGGACATGACACAGCCATTGCCCCCATGGATTCACTGCAGCTGTGGTAGTATGCATAAGACCTGCACAAGAATAAGCCTGTCGACACCTCGTGGCTGGCAAAGGTTCCCATGAGCCTTGCCTCTCCCTGAAGGTTTACTAGCAACTGGTAGTTGCTGGAGGAGAAGGAATCATTTTCCTCGGTGGGGTAGCCTTTGCTGAGTGACCTTTGCTCCAGTAAATAAGTTCCCCGCCTCTCTCAGACAAGAAAGCCTAAACTCAGAGGTTCTGGAGCAAAAGGAGACATCAAAGCAGGAGGGGCTTTTTGAGAAGTATGAGAGAGAGAGAGAGAGAGAGAGAGAGAGAGAGTGAGAGAGAGAGAGAGAGAGAGAGAGAGAGAGAGAGAGGATGAGGGAGAAAAGTCGAAGGTGAAAACCACAATTCGCTATATACACATATAAGACTATCAACCAAGATTTGCACTGAGCTTGTCTCAAAAAAAAAAAACAAAAACAAAAACAAAACAAAACAAAAAAAAAACAGCAACAGAAAAAAATATTACAAAGAAAATGGATACTTATTAGCAGTCCAAATTTGTTTGTTTTGTTTTAATTAATTTACATGCCTTTGTTATATTATTAGTAAAAATGAACCTGTGGGAACATTCTAGAGCAGCCGTGGAAGTCACCTCATAAAAAGTTCTTCCTTGCATTTTAAGGCACATCTGTAATTTCTGGCTGTAAAAAGTCTGGCTGTCGTAGAGACTGAAGCAGTGTGGTTTCTCACTTCAAATTTACCTTCTTGTGACGTGGTCTACCTCTGTGGGCTGCAACACTTAGGGGGTGGCAGGTGGAGTCCTGAATCCTGAAGGATTTCTGACTAGAAACAGGAGTAGACAGAACTTGATGAAACTCCATCTCTCAAAAATAAGCACGCCTCTTCCTTCTCCTCCTCCCAAAGTAGGCTGTAATGAAATGGGTCCAGACTAAGCCTCTCCGTAAGAAAGTGCCTTGACTCCACCCTATTCAGTTGCCTCCATCTGGAACATGTTCCCCCAGCCCTTGTGTAGTCATTGTACATAGTGAAGGCACAATCCATGCCAGTGGATCACGTCAGTGAATTCTATCACTTTTGCTCTCACACCCTCCTCACTTTTTCTCCACCTTGGCTAGTTACCTTCAGATATACATACACGTGTAAGTTATTTCTATCTATAAAATCTATGATCTTTGAGTGAGAGGAAACATATATTTGTCTTCCAAAGTCACACCTATTTTGCTTACTGTGACAGTCTCCAGTTGCAAACATCTTCCTAAGAGTAACATCATTCATTGTTTTATGGCTGAATAAAACTCATAACTCAAAACTCATGTGTGCATACTACTGTCTGTCTACCCATTCGTTGGTTGTTGAGCCTTTAGAGTGATTCTAACAGCTTTTGTAAGAACTACTGCAATAACATGAGTGTGCATGTACAGTGAATTAAAGTTCTTCTAAGTCCTTAGAAATACATACTCCAGAATAGTATAGCTGAGGCATATGGTAGTTCGTGTCCCTGTTCACCCGCCCTGTGCCTCCTTTAAGCCATATCTCAGACATATCCTCATTTATTTTAACAATGGTGGATTGTTGGAATTTTCTAGAGGCCATAAAATATAACAGCATCAGACTCAGAGAAAAGCAGGATCTCTAGGCCTCTCTCCTAAACACTGTCCTCCATACTAGGCTTGTTCAAAGTGCATGGGTACTTGGTGTTTGGAAAATGTTATATCTAGCTCTCTTCTGCTTCTGCTTAGTAGATGATACCTTAATGCCTTGACGCCAAACGGCTATAGAAATATCCTACAGTTCAGCTGCAGCTTAGAAACCAGTTCACTTTGGCTATATGAATCATTTGCAACTAAGTTGAACCTTTCCTCCTCAATACTCACTTATTCTTATTCCTACAAAAGACCTGACAAAAGCAACTTGGAGAAGAAAAGTCTTGATTGGGCTCAAAGTTTAGAAAATACAGTTGGCTGAAGCAGGAAAGCACAGTAGCAGGAGTGTGAGCCAAGGTGATGCGCTCGGCTCTGCAATCAGGAAGCAGAGGGAGATGAATGTGCACATTCCACTTGTTTTCTCCTTTTTATTAAGCCAGAGCATCAGCCCAAAGAACCATGCCACCCACGACTCACACTGTCCCCTCCTGCCGCTTTACTCAAGGAACACAAAGCCACTTCGATTGTCACATTTTTTCATAGTTTGAAAGAGAGCTCTGGGAGCTGGAGAGATGGCTCAGAGGTTAAGAAAACTGACTACTCTTCCAGAGGTCCCGAGTTCAAATCCCAGCAACCATATGGTGGCTCACAACCATCTGTAATGAGATCTGATGCCCTCTTCTGGTGTGTCTGACGACAGCTACAGTGTACTTATATATAATAAATAAATAAATAAATCTTAAAAAAAAAAAGAAAAGAAAAGAAAGAAAGAGAGCTCTGTTTTCAACCTAAAGGAAAATCTTATAAAAGAGGGGAGGCAGCTTAAATGAAAGTAAAATGGTTTATTAAAGAGAACCAAATGGTGAGCGAAGGGATGGTTTTCACTGAGTATTAAGCAATGCAAACAGCCCGGCAGTGGTGGCACAAGCATTTGGGAGGTAGAGGCAGGTGGATTTCTGAGTTTGAGGCCAACCTGGTCTACAAAGTGAGTTCCAGGACAGCCAGAGCTACACAGAGAAACTCTGTCTCAAAAAAACAAAACAAAAAAAAAAAGCAGTGCAAAGATCATAGTTATCAAAAATAGTTTTAGTGCTGCTAAAATTCCTTGAGATTGAGTGCCTTAATCTCTTTTTGTATTTTCTAGACATTAGCCAAATAACAGGTGGAATTTTTAAATTAAAATAAAAAAAAAATTTCCAGGTTCATGAGAGTTCCTTTATGAGGCCACCATATATCTTTGTTAAGATTTGCATATTGAAAACAGAATGTAATTTTATTGTTTTTTTAAGACTAGGAAAGTGTTGCTTCAAAAATCTTTACCATGAAGTAGGACAGGCGACAGATAGGGCTCATTTTAATAAAGAAGGAGATGAGGAGAATCTTTACCATACTGCAGCCAGTTTCCTTTCCCTTTCGTACGGCTTGGGTAAGTCCACCCAAGCCGCTGATTGTTGTCTAAGATAACCAAGACCTGAGACCTAAGCTTTCCCGGCTTCTGGGAGAGGAGAGTCCAAACCAGCAAAGCTCTGGGATCCTCTGAAAGGTCCAACAGTGGAAAGAGACCAGGAGAGGAGAGACAGTGGCCAGTCCTGAAAGGATGATGGGCTTGGCTTGGAAGCTTAGCTGTCCCCACCACTGCCATGGACAGGAAGAGTCCGCACTGTCTCTGAACCACTTCTTCTTTTGAAAGGCGAATGAACAGAATGAGATTCCAAGGACAGGGGGAACACTTACGCCAGATGAAATGGCTAACTCTGGTGTTACAGAGCATGGAGCTTTTATTCCTGGAAAGATCTTGATAGAGCCATAATTCCAGACTATGAAAGTCTGAAGACCCCCATACACATGCCTGCAAACTCAGAGGGAGGGCACCTCCCACCCAGATGTACATGATTCTCAACATTTATTTTCAGACAACCATTCTAGTTAGTATGCCATGACCCATACATGATTATTTAGAACTTTGGTTTCTTTCACTGGTAGGGGTGAAACCCAGGGCCGTGTGCATGGTTAGGCATGTGCTCTACCACTGGGCTGCAGCCCTGGCCCCTTGGAGCCTTTAACAATTTCAAGTGCTAGTAACATCAGCAGTGGCAGCAATGTAAGTCCTTGTGTGTTGGCCACAGTAGAACTTATTGACATCATCATGGACGGACAAAGTTCTATCTCAAAGACAAGCAACTTCTCATTGAAGGTGTGATCTCTTTACTGACGCCCTGTGGACTACCTCCACCCAATGAGAGGGTGCCATGCTAACCATGCTGGCTTTTCTACCCATCCTTCAGGCTGCACTGGCCCATTTCCTGTTCTAGAACTTCTTCTCACTTCAGCCAGCAAAGAGTCATAACTATCCCTTTCTGTCAGCGCTTTCATGAGCACCTGTATTCCCAAATTGTTTATCAGGTGTCTCCCTAAAACAATATTGTTCTCTCCTGAGATTTATAGTGCTTCTATGAAGATAACACGGAGATTTTGGTTTTGTTTGGCTTTGTTTTCATTTTGTTATGAACACACACAGAGGCTACGTACACAGCATACAGGATGAGGTGGTGATACATACCATATTTACTTTAGAAATTTTGATCTTTAAATCAAATGCTTTCCTATGTGAAAACTGATGGCTATAATGCTATTAGGCTTACAGCATGTTAAAAGAATTAAATTAGCTAAAGCTAGGTCTAGTGGAACACACCTGTAATCCCAGTCCTCAGGAGCTGATTCCAGGAGGAACATGAATTCAAAACTAACCTGAGTGCTACATGGGG
>NW_022196900.1:64623528-64662339 GCF_008632895.1 Mastomys coucha | reverse complement strand
ATTAATTAATAGATGTAATTAACATAGAATTTTTCACATTGGATAAGACTCTGCCAATATTATTTATTTATCACTCACACTTACCAAACAAGGTTTTGCTGCATTCGCTGTGATGGCTTCTCCTAACCACAGGATTCATTCCACTCAAGTCACCTGATCAAAATGTAGTCCATAAGACACAGCCAAGAGGACACCATTTTTTTGGTTGGGGGAGGTTTGAGACAGGGTTTCTCTGTGTAGCCCTGGCTGTCCTGGAACTCACTCTGTAGACCAGGCTGGCCTCAAACTCAGCAATCCACCTTCCTCTGCCTCCCAAGTGCTGGGATTAAAGGTGTGCGCCACCACTGCCCGGCAAGAGGACACCATTTTGAATATGGAGCTCTTTTTCCTGGACGCTTCTAGGCAGTGGTATGTAATGAGGGACTGGATACAATTATCCAGTAGCATCGAGCTGGAAGTAAGGGATCACAGTATGAAACACAGATCCGAGTCCGGACCCAGCCCTGAAACCCATTTGCAGTGTGATCTTGGACAGATTTCTCTAGTTCTCCAAACTGTGGCTTTCCTCCACTTATAAATGTGATTAAAACTAAAATCTGCTTATGGGCTAATTCATTAATGTCTCTAGTGATGCCTAGAAACAGCAAAACGCAGGCATTTATGTGGTAGGAATCCAGATTAACATCTTTCATTCAAAAGGCTGAGTCCCTATAGCATCCAGTGATACTGCCAGCTCCCAATTCTGTGTCAGTGATCTCTGTAACAGTCTGGCCATTCCAGGCACTGGGAAACATATCAGTAGCAATAATCACAAGTAAGACTCCAACATTTATGTTTAGTTCATATTATTTTATGTCACTGAGATCATTTCTGTATATTTTATATCTTACTTTTCCACTTGTCATGATATTACAAGTATGTTCTCACACCCTTAAAGTTTTTATACTTCAGTAACCACAGAATATTCTATTGTAAAGGCCTGCTGTAATCTTTTTCACCACCCTCTTGGTACTGGGCATTTAGTTTGCTTCTAACTCTTGATTATTGCAAGGAACAGAATAATGAATGTTTTTTTGTCCAGAAAGTTCTGTCTTCATTTTTGGATTATTTCCTTGAGCTGAATTCCTAGACAGGATTACTGAGCCAAAAACTATGAGCTCACAATGCATATTGCCATATTGCTATCCACATCCTTCACATATCTGAGGCAGTTACCGCACACTCTAGTCTTCTCTCTAAGCTAAATGCCTTCAGATCCTCCCATGGCCCCGTCTCTATGCTGGCACTCTTTGCCCCTGTCTTAGGAGTCCAACAGAAACTCAGAAGCAGGTATCACAACTCAACCTGAGCTCGTCTTTATGGCTCTCTTTCCTGCTTCTCCTCACTTCACTTGCCAACCATGCTCTCTCCCCTCACTGGCTGCTCCCTGCAGGTACACTGAAACTCCACTCAACCACTCATTCAATCATTCTGTGGCTTCAGTGGGGGTTATCTCTGTTAGTCGGTTTTCTGCCTCTGTAACAAAACGCCCAAGACAATCAGCCTTAGAAAGAAGAGCTATTTATTTGGGCTTATGGTTGTTGTCTTAGTCAGGGTTTCTATTCCTGCACAACATCATGACCAAGAAGCAAGTTGGGGAGGAAAGGGTTTATTTGGCTTACTTCCACATGGCTGTTCATCACCAAAGGAAGTCAGGACTGGAACTCAAGCAGGTCAGGAAGCAGGAGCTGATGCAGAGGCCATGGAGGGATGTTCCTTACTGGCTTGCTTCTCCTGGCTTGCTCAAGAACCCAAGACTTCCAGCCCAGGGATGGCACCACCCACAAGGGGAAATTGAGAAAAATGCCCCACAGCTGGATCTCATGGAGGCACTTCCCCAACTGAAGATCCCTTCTCTGTGATAACTCCAGCCTGTGTCAAGTTGACATACAAAACCAGCCAGTACAGTTGTGAAGGTTTGAACCCATCTAGAGTTGGCTCCCTGCCTTGGGGCTTATGAGGAGGCATATATCATGGTAAAAGTGTGTGACAGAGGCTACTTACATAGTGGCCACTGGCAAGCAGAAAGAGAAAAAGAAAGAGAGAGAGAGAGAGAGAGAAAGACACACAGAGACAGAGACAGACAGAGAGACAGACAGAGACAGAGACAGAGAGAGAGAGAGAGAGAGAGAGAGAGAGAGGAAGGGAGGAAGAAAGAAAGGAAGGAAGGAAGGGGTCTTTATTCTTCCTACTGGGCCCCATTCCTAAGGGTTCCAATATCACCCCAAAGCACAACAGGTGGCCATCTTAGCCTTTAATGTCAGCCCTTGAACATGCATGGTTACAACTGCGTTCTGAACATCCTTGGTCATAAGGACCTGGGTCACCTTTTTGAATACAGGTCTCAAGTGCTGACATCTCTCCTTTATTCCTGCCTAAGACATAGCTAGCAACTGATCTGCACACTTGGCCTCTGTGCCTCCTCGTACAGTAGCAGTGAGGGAAGCACTGAATGGTGGCTCACTCGTGTCTGAGGAACTCCAGGAGAAAGGATCCATGGAAGTGTTCGAGAGCTGGCAAAGCTCTTACCATCCTGTGCCTGTGAGAGTGGGGTCAGGAGGAGGCCTGGAACCAAATGGAGAGAGTCTGGGAGAGAGGCCCACCTGGGGAGGACTGTGACTCCCATCATGAGACAAAATGAACCCAACTAACCCCACAGGGAAGAAGTCAGGATAGTAAATGCCTTGACGTCATGTTCCCCTCTCTTCTCCATCTCCTACCTAGTCTTTCTTTAGTAGAACCCTTTTTTTTTTCCAGACAGAGCCACGGGTATCTTCCATTCCAGGCACGGAGTCTGGTAGGGAAAGGTTGCAGGTAAATATGGAGGGAAGAGCAAGAGTCTGTTCACAATAGTAAAGCTTAGTTCTTTTGGTTATCAGCAGGCAGGCCTCACTGTCTGAGCTGCGTACTATCTCACTCAAAGCTGTCTTCTACACAAGGCATCACTGTCATGCTCTCCTACCCCGTCCCATGCACTACCCACAAACACAAACTGAATGCACTAGAATTGTGCACCTCCATGTCTTTCTTAGCCACGCATACTTTGTGGGAGCCCCCCCGCATCCTTTTCTCCTCACAATCCAGCCACATGACAGCTTGCTCTAACCCCTGACTGCATACTCTCTTTAAAAGCCCTATACTTCAGCCCGGAGTACCCTCGAGCACGCACACGCACACAAGCACTCACATTCACACATGCGCACACACTAGCACTCACACTCGCACATGCACACACAAGCACTCCCCCCACACACACACACACAAGCACTTGCACATACAAGCACTCACACACACACAAGCACTCACACTTGCACACGCACACTGGAACCTTCCTCTTCCGTTTCCTTGGCCTTCAGGCTGCTTCCACTATGAAACTTTCCCTGCTTCCCCCAGACAGAGCCCAGCCTCTCCCTTCAAAGCCTCTTCTGCAGCTTCTATTTTATGACATTTTATATTACAGATGTTTATAAGTCTGTCTCCACAAATAAACCGTAAGCTTCTATGCAGCAGAGACCATGTCTTACTTCATCTATTTCCCTGGAGTCCAGCGGAGCTTTTGGCACATTACAAAAATGCAGCATTAAGTTAAAGGATGAATCACTGAATTGAATAGATATTTGCAGCTAATATGGGTTTCTTCTTGCGCATAGCTTTGCTTTTAGTCTATCATTATTCTTTGTGCACTTCCAACTCTGTTTTAATAGCAGAGGCATCTTATGTCCTGAGTATTCCATTGAAAGCTGGCACTGGACACCATCTTCCTGAGGCAGGGCCTCTGCCTGGAGGCAGACATCTTTGGGAGGTCAATCATGAGATGATCCGTTCAGAGCCTGCCCATCGTACATCCATTTGACAGATGGACCTTGTTAGCCGGTAACTTGCCAACAAGCCCTTAGAAGCCCTTGTGCCTGCTTCCTAAATCCATTTTGGAGCAAAATCTATTTTATTAGCTGAAGACAGAAGAGACCAATTCCAAATATTTAGAAAGGCTTAATCTTGCAAATTAGCTAGCTGTCCTCTGGCCACATGGTGGCCACTTGTGTGGGAGGGAAGCAGGCCCATTTCAGGACAGACCCTTCTCTGTTTCTTGAAAAAACACAATAAAACACCCTTCCCCTTTCATCCACATCTGGCGGCTGCAAAAACAGTGACCCGTGGAATTCACATTTTCATAGTTGACTATGGCAGGCCAGCGTCCAGAGGTTATTCTTGCTACACTCATGAAAGCCTGTCAGGGTAAGCGGGCTTCTGATGGAGTGCTTATTGAAAAAACATACAGGGACTTCAGTTTCCCCAAATTAGAGAGGGCGCTTATGATAAGAATCCCTTTCATTGATTTCTCCTCCTCTGCTTCCCTGCTGTCCGGTGGTATAATTAATAGCCCTGAATTTCCAATTTGTGAAAAACGTTCTAGGGAAAATTCCCTAAGGTTAAATAGATCAGGAGATCCTAACTCTCAAATGTCCAGAGTTACGAGGAAATCTTATTGTACCCTTTGAGGACCACTTGCGTTAACTGGACTGACAAGGGACTTTTCTTTGTTACCATTTTAGGCTGGAGATTTCTTGCTGTGCCCTATTCATACTACAAGCTGTGGGCTGACTGTGTGTGATCATCCTCCTAGAACACATAACAATGGCCCAGGCAGATAGAAGGCACCTTCAAAGAATATCGAATTGGAGCCAGATAGGTCCCATCATAAAACATGGGTCATCGGTTCAAATCAGACACAGCAAAATGGTCATGAGACAAACAAGACGGAGACAAGACAGAAGGTTGAGAACAAGACAATGGACATTGGAAGGGACACCTAGGGAAATAACTTCGTGGAGGCGCTAACATTTCAGAGAAAAAAAAAAAAAAAAACAGAAGGCCAAGAAGGTACTAGCAAGAAAAGAGGAGTGTGCTACAGTGGGCGCAAGTAAAGCCTCAAACAAAAGCCTGGAAGCAGAGATCTCTAGGTGGGATGAGATAAGAGAGCACAAAGAGGGTGAGAGGCAGAAAGCAGGCTTTGTGCCCGGGGAGGAGTCGGTCTAGTCTCTCTTCAAAAGCAAGATGCATCCCAGTGTTGAGTCCAGGACTGGATGACCCGCCTGTTTGGTAAAGTCTCCAGATGAATGAGGCTCTCGGAGCAGGAGAGGTCAGTCTGAAGATCACTGAGACAGGCACAAGCTGTGCAAGGATGTAGAGAATGTTCTATTTGCCCCTTCAAATCCAAGTCCTCCAGACAGCACCTTTTATGGAGCTTGATAAGGCATTTGTTGAATGAATTAGTAAGACATCTGTTGAATGCGTTGATGACTCAACAAACCAATTTCCACCAATTTTATATTAACTCGGGCTAAAATTAGTGTTGAACGGTTTCTGACAAACATCCACTTTGTGCTCGCCTCTTCGGTAAGCATGGAAACAGATAAAGGTGGTCCCAAAGCTGCTTTTGGTTCGCCAACTACAAGTCAGCTGAAGCACTGACTGGCAAGCTTGAGCATCAGCCATAAACCATATCCAAGACTTATCCAGAAGGGGAAAAAAAAGATTATTACTTCCTCTACATATTAGAGCAAGCCTATTGTTAAACTCAGCACACATGTCCTTCCTGCGTTGGTGGAATGCATGAGCCATGGCTCATGCCCTGGTGTCTCACTTAGTTAATGATGGGCCAGTGACTAAAGTCACAACATACAAAAAAAAATGTTTTCTGAAAGAAAATTTTATGGACGATTTTATGTAAGGACTTAAGTGACTTTTAGCATCTGCTGTTGCAGGCAGCATCTTTTGTTTTTTTTTTTGTTGTTGTTCTTGTTGCTGTTGTTTTTTATTAACCTACCTTTGACCTAAGGAAGGATGGCTTGCCAGCATCCTGAGATTGAGAACATAGCAAGCATTCATTTTGCTCTTACTTTATTTATTTGGTGCTAATAGGGTTGAGAAAATGACTTACAATTTGAAAAAATATAGAGTCAATCCTATCTAGCTAAGGATGAATTATGAGCTACATGTCTGACTCATTAGATGTCAAATGGTTCAATTAGTATTATTGTACAGAAAAGTCTCCCACACACTGTGGGACTGAACTAAGTCTAAGATACTTTAAAACTGGAAGTTCTGAGCTTGGATCTTTGTTTCATTGTCTCTTCTAGCCAGTCATTGCCAAAAGCTATGCTATTTGTGGGTGCAGATTTTCACATTACCACCTATTTAGGTTATTTGACTTACCCTCTTTATGTGTCTCAACATGAATTCCTCATAATTTCAATCATATGGGGAATTTATACATCAAATCCATTTACTGCCTCGTCCCATTCTATTAATGGTAGCTTTACTTTGAATCTCATTGTGGGACCATCATGCCTATAAAATATAGTTTCTCATATCAGACAGTTCAGGTCTTATTTTAGTAGGACACTTTGATTATTTCATCTTTTTATTTTTTTGGCAAAAGAGCAGTGAATAGGAAAGATTGGCGGGTGCAGTTGGAATCACTGGCAGTTTCCTTTTGTGGTAATGGCTCATCTACAACCAACACTGAGGATAGTTTGCCATTTCCATAATATCAGAGTGTCATGATGGTCATACTTACACCCAAATTAAAAATAAGCTGGCCTAAATCAGTTTTTTTTTCTAGTCTATCTTAGCAAGAAAGACTAAGGAAAGGGGAATGGAGTATTGCTGTAGCAGACTGTGGTATAGGGAGAGACCCCAAACACGAGGGACTTCATCACAAACACTGGAAAATTCTGTTGAATCATGGGGAGGGGGCTGGTGTGTAGAGTGTTTTGAATACTACCCACACAGAGTAAAACAGCAGCTGCCATTGCAGGACAATCCCTCTGTCTCCTAGTGCTTCTACTCCCTAATCAGCCATTTCCTGGCTCCTGGAGACCTAGGGGTGCTGGCTGGTGGTAAGAATACTGGTGGCAAAGGGGACAGACTAGAATTGGTTCTAGAGCTATCCTGAAGAGCCAGCTTGTATATATTCTGCATCATTTCTTAGAAGCTTGCCTCAGATTTGAGGCAGAAACTGACCAAGACAAGAAAGGATCAGTGAGCATCTGGACATCATCCAGGCATCGCCAGGTCCCAGGTTGAGATGGAGTCACAGTATCCTTACTGCACTTGCCTGTCTTCCTGCCGCATGCTTGCCCTAGCATCCTGTGTGTGTTACTTAAACTGTCTGAGAATCCACTTCCTCCTGTATAAATGAAGATCATTAGCAAGAAATCCTGAAGATAACTTAATTCACTTAGTGCTCATCACAGGCCAAGCATTCCAAGTACTCAGAGAGAAATGAGCAGATTTATTCTAGGTAACAACCCAAGCCTGTAGGTGCCTTCCGTACAGAAGACAGAAGTTACTCACTTTAGAGAAGTGACTAACTGCAAGCAAAGACCCCCCTTTCTGATCCCACCATCTCCACCACCACCCTCCACCACCACCACCCCTACCCTTCGCCCCCGTCCCACCACCTCCACCCTCTACCTCCATCCCCACCCTCCTTCACCCTCTAGTCCCACCACTCCTCTACCCCACTCCCGTTTACCATGCCCCACACCACTTAATCACATGAGCTAGACAACTGGACTATTTAGCACAGAACCTACAGCAGCATGCAGAAACCTGCAAAGGTCCATTGATAGGAGGCTGAGCACCTATCTGGCACGAATGAATATTAGAAATGTCAGGAATGTGCCCTAAAGTTGGACCTGAGCCACCCTCCCTGGCGTACGGGAAGTGAAGATTAAAAAATAGCCGAGGCTTTAGATTATAGCACAGGAAGGGCCTGGGTGTATCCATTGGCCCAGCCCAGTGTCCATCACTCCAGGAACATGAAATCCTCTGGAGGGAAGGGTTTGGGATAGCTCAACGTCTAAGAGCAAGTTGGAGTTCAATTCTGGCCCCCACATGCAATGTTAGGGTTTGCATGTGACATGTTCTTCTAGGGATCAGGCACTGGGGTTTGGAGAAGTGGTTGAATTTTTAAGAGTCCTGACATGTTCAAAGGGTTAATCCCTCTGGCTATTCATGATAACATGGAATTATTAGGAGGTGGTGAAATGTGGGAGCTGAGGCTTAGTTAGGGGACAAAGGTCACTAGGAGTGTGCCATAGAAAAAAATGTGTCTCAACTCCTCTTTCTCTTTTTCCCTCCCCACTCTCTTTACCCAACCCTCCCACCCGGCCCTGCTTCCTGTCCACCAAGCCGTACAGCAATTTGCTATGGCCATGATCTTCAGTCTCATCTTAGGTCCACACATGGAACCAGCAGACTTTCTGGAACCTCTAAAAACCATAAGCCAAAAAGAATTATTCCTCTTTTCAAATCAGTTTTTTTTTTGTTATTTGTTATGGTAACAAAAGAAAAATCTAACTAGTATATGTTTATAATCCCAGCTCATGAGATATGAAAGCTGAAGACGCAGGTATTCAAGGTCAACTTCATCTGTTTGAAGTCAGTCTAGCCTACATGAGATACACACACACACACACACACACACACACACACACACATGGGGGGGGGGGAGACTATACAAGCTGCTACCTAAGATCCAAGCCTGTATTCTACCACCACCATTACCCCCTCTGCCACCGTTACCACCACCACTACCACTATCATCACCCTGCACTGTTCTGACACACCAGCTGTCCAGTAAAGCATCAAAAATGGGAGCTGGGCACTGCAATCATTCTGGGCCCACAAGCACATGTCTTCCTTTTGCCGTCTGCCTGCCCTCTTGGATTTCTTTGGAAATAACAAAGTCTTCTTATTGACTCCACGAGTTCCCAGCAGTCACCACTGGCCTTTTCCTCGGAACAGAGTTCCTCTGGGGACATCTGCTTTGAATGCCCAGATAAGAAAGATTTGAATGGTGTTTGAGTAGAGGGCTGAGAGCCCCAGACTTTCTTCTGACATTTTAAAATTCCTATTCAGCCCAGGCCTAGAGCCCTAAAACTAACTCATGGACCACCATCTTGTTTCTCCTCTCCACTCCACCTTTACTAGCCAGACCTGTAATACCAGGGCTTTGAAAATTCCTGGGTTTGTCTGGGATCAACGCTTTTCTACTCAGCAATCAGACAGCTGTTACCAAAAAGTTACTTAATTATGAAACTTATCTGAACTTCCATTTCCAAATCTACAAAATAGGCTTGTTATTATCTTCCTCTAAGGCCTCCGTGAAACAGCGTAAGGAGCCCAGGCTTGTACAATGATTATACATTGTCCACCCATCCTTATTGGTGATAAACCCAAGCAGTGTGTGTCACTGAGAGCAAAATGGAGACGCGGGACAGGCGAAGAGGGGTACTAAAATGTAACCTTATCTTTTTATAGCACTTGAAGCCTACAAATTACTTCTGCTTAATATCACTTTTGATTCAATTTACCTATAGGTTAGTGGTACTCCATGCCCTATGTACTCATTAAAACTTGAAAGTGCCTGCTACATAGGGATATTCTAAGGATTAAGAAAATTAGTACATCCAACTCTTTAGAAGAGAGTCTTGTGGTTCACATCATTAGCACTTCCGAAAGTCAAATGTTCTAACACACATTAAAAACATAGATAAGAAAAAGACACACACTGCTTCAAGATGGGTGTGGGCATCTTGTTAACTTAACGGAATGCAAATGAAAAGCAGGGCTGAAAGGTCGTTGGCGGGCAAAGGGTATCAGATGGTGTATGACAGAACAGGTCTGAGCCCACCAAGCTCAGCACCACAACTCAGATAATGTTGCTTTATTTCAGTATCCGTCAACATGATTACATATCTGAGATCTTTGAAATTGAATTTTTCTGGGGCTGCCACTCTCAGGTGGCGCTTGGTGGGTTCCAAGTATAGAGAATGGAGAGGAAAGTGTGTGTGTGTGTGTGTGTGTGTGTGTGTGTGTGTGTGCGCGTGCACGCACGCGTGTGTGAAGAGAGGCAAGGGGAAGAGACAGGGGAAGGGAAAGGCTAATTTAAGGTACTTTTTCTAGAATCTTGGTAACTTTTTTTCCTTTTCTTGTACAATATGTGTGTGTTTGTGTTGCGTATATACTGTGAAAATGTGTGTGGGAGTGTGGGTGAAGGTCATGTGTGGGGGGGAATGAAGGTCATGTGTGTGGGAGTGTGTGCAAAGGTCCAAGGCTGACATTTGAAGTCTTCCTTAGTTAGTGTCATTCCTCCCAGAGTTCCCTGATAAAGCCTATTCCACTGTACCATAATCCAGGGTCTTCCATCTCCACCTTTCAAGCAAGAATTACCCTTGGGGTCACCACGCCCATTCTGCTTGAATGTGGATTCTGGGGACCTAGACTCCTGTTGTCAAACCTGCTGCTTGGACATCCAGGACTTCAGCCGCTGGGCTCTCTCCTCAGCCCTCAGACAACATTTTATATCATGGTCCTCATCATTAGCCTTTAAAAACCAGGTCTTACCAAAAGAATTATATACTTCAAAAATACTTACAGAATTTAGGATTTGGGCTCTTCTTTTTTTATTCATAGTCTAAAATTTCACAGATGTTTTTATTCATAATCTAAAATTCACATAAAATGGCTTCTTATATCCATGATAATCTTCCTTAGCAAGAAATTGCTAATTCAAAATTATATATATTCTTTTTCTCCCCCTGGCCAGGCTGTAACAGAGCTTTCTGCTGTACTTCCATCTTAATTCTATATTCCAAATCCAGGTCACGTCCTTGCTTATAGACACAACTGTCTACCACCCAAGGCGTCAAGTAGTAGCCTCGTGCTTTACTTGTTTACGTGTGTCCTTACCACTTCCCCCATTGATCATTTCTGTTGTTCTTTATATCTTTTTTATTTTTTTAATTGTACATATGTACAATTAAATGTTGTACATATACAATACAATATGCATGTTTTACTGCATGTAAGTGTACCATGAGCATGCCTGGTGCCAAAAAAAGATCAGAAAAGGTCACCACATCCCTGGAGCTGGAGTTATGGATGGTTGTAAGCTACCTGTGTGTGCTGAGAACTGAATCTTGGTCCTCTGCAAGAGTGATAAATGCTCTTACCCTCTGAGCCATCTCTCTGGCCCTCTAGCTCATTACTTCTAAATGTAGGCCTCTTTGAAGTCCTAGGTGATTGGCACAGTTCAGCCAAATTCTTTGCAACGATGACCTTTATTCTACTTTCCGAATAAAATATTTCTCATGTTTATCAGCATCCTGGTCCCAGCGATATCCCACCTCAGAGGTACTCATTCTTTCCTGGTCTTCCTGTCTTCTGAGCCTGAACAAGAACTGCCTGTCACACTCTGCTTACAAGCACTTCCTAGCTTCATCCTCCATATTTCTTCACCCTATGCCTGTTACCCAATTCCAAAGCTACCATCACTTCTCATCTCTAGGTGTTCAGTATTAGTGGCAACCTTACCTCTTGATACCAATTTTCCATATGATTCTATTTTCCATTACTTTAATAGAACACTAGAGAATTGGGTATTTATAGAGAAGATACATTTATTTAACCCCCAATTTAAAAGGTAGAAAGTAAAACAAGGATATGTCCCTGGCTTCAGGAGAGGGCTCACTGGTGTCACCGCTAGTGGATGGCACCATAGCAGGAGTGTGCAGAAGAGAGATTACATGGTACAACTAGGAGTTGGGACAAAAGGAGAGGCTTTTGTGTGTTTACATGCAGGTAACTCATGAGACCTACCTCAGTAGCTCCCCAATGAGCTAAAAGCCTCTCATTAAGTCCCACCTCTACGAGGTTTTATTAGCTTCCACAACTTCACACTGAGACCAAGTTTCCAATATATGAAACTTTGAGAAACATACTTTAACTGTATCCAACCCACAGCACAGACTAGTGGGTTGTAACTCAATGAGAATATAAAATAACTCAACCATGAACTGTAGAAAGGACCAGGGATGTTCAACAGAAGTTCAAACCCATGACTGTTGCACATTGTAGCGATCCTATTCCTGGATATATACAAGAGGCATGGAGTCAGTATGATGATCTCCTCCAGGTTTATCACAGCATTGTTATGAGAGCCAAGATACTGGATTCGGGGGAACTAAAGAGAAGGCTCAGTGGTTAAGAGCACTTACTGTTCTTGCAGAGGATCTGAGTTTGGTTCCCAGCATCCATATAGAGTGTTTCACAACTGTCTGTGACTCAAAGCATCCAATTCCCTCTGCTTTCCCTCTGGGCACCAACACTCACATGCATGTACCCCCAACAAAGACAGACAGACAGACAGACAGACACACACACACACACACACACACACACACACTTAGAAACAGAAATGAATAAAAATATTGAATCCAGCTTTATTCAGAAATCTATTCAACAAATAGATGGGTAAGGAAATAAATATCATATGTCTAATATGTAATATGTGTGTGTGTGTGTAAAATTGTGTGTATATACCCACAATACAACACTATTCTTCCTTCAAAGAGAAAGAGACCTTGCCTCGTGTCATAAATGCTTTTTCTCTCCTTCTCTGTTGTCACTCTGCCAGGCTCTATGTGCTTGGCTGCTCCCAGGCAGGAGTCAGAACCAGTCCTCTATGTCACCCTCACTTTAGATGCCATTATCCACCTCTGGCTCTGTGAAGGTCCTTACTCTTGTTTTGAAGAAATGAGAGCATGGCTTGACCCCAGGTCTTCCCCTTGAAGGAGGGAGTCTAACTGCTCCTCACACCAGAGATGAAGTCTTCAGAAGTCCTATTTTCAAAGAAGTTTTATTGCATTTTTATTTATGCATGTGTGCACTTGCCATAGTCCCTCTCTCTCTCATTCCCACCCCGTGTGTTGGGAGTCAGTTCTATTCTTCCACCATGTAGTTGTATATACATGTGTGCACTTACCATAGGCTCTGTGTGTGTGTGTGTGTGTGTGTGTGTGTGTGTGTGTGTTTGTATGTGTATGTATTGTGTTTATATGGACACCTCAGCAGCTCCCCAATGACCTAAAAGCCCCACCTCTCCATTAGGTCCCACCTCTTGGAGGTTGTATTAGCTTCCACAACTTCACATTGAGACCAAGATACCATTATGTGAAACTTTGAGAAACATACTTTAACTGTATCCAAACAGTTAAAGAAGACAACCTTTGGAAATCAGTTCTGTCCTTCCACCACGTGGATCCTGGAATTGAATTCAGGTCATCAGGTTTGGCAGCTGGCACCTCTACCCACTGAGCCATGTCATCAACTTAAAAATCCTCTGTTATCCTTTTATCACTTGATCAATCTCCAATCTTTCATCTCCTGGATGTGGATATAGGACCCCAAAACTACAGGATCAATTTAAAGCCATCTCTTCTGTATGTTAGTCTTGGCCAACACTTCCTTTTAAATATCTTGTCACATGAACAAGATGAAAATTTTAAGAGTGGTCCCATTTCCCAAATGACCCAGCACACAAAGCGGAAATAATTCTCCACATCTCTCCTCTGTGAAGAACTCTTCCAAGATCTTGTCCTATTTCATTCAGATTCCCTTCCCAGTTGGCCTCGGTGGATGCTGGCATCACACTCTGTTCTGGCCTCCTGAATCCTTCATGGTCTGATCTATGTAGGTAACATAAAATCTACCTCAAATATAGTAGGTCCTCTTTGATTTACTCACGGTTCACGTATTTGAAAAGACTGTCAAATACATCTGCATCATACCACACAACTACTCCATTGTATCTACTGCTGATCTTCCTCCAGGAGCTTGCAGCATGCAATTATGAGCATACATGAATAAAACCATTCCTATAGGAGAATAAGGTATTTCTCTACTCTTATTAAGTAAAGAGATAAATCTTTTTCTGAACCCCCACATGCCATATGCCAATCCTGATGGTATTAGTTTTCCAAATAGCCATAAGGAATATTTATTCATTTGCCACTTTTCCAGATAAGAAATCTGGCTTCTGAGCAGGGTAAGTAGACCTCAAAGACCCCAGCATCTCAATGGTGAAGTTAGACTTAAGTCCCTTTGATTCCCCAACTGATGGATGTAATGACAGGAGACGTTGGTTACTAGGCAGGAGACATGGCTTTTATCCAGCTCTGCTGTAATTTGACTATGGCCTTAGATAATTTCCTGCCTCTGCCCGAGTCTCCTCGTCTGTCCATGTAGGAATTGGCTGCAGCAACCACCCCTGCCCTTCTGCAGAGTTCAGGGCTACTGAAAGGTGCTTATGTTAAAGCCTGCTTCACATTGGCCTGCCCAGATGTTTTAATCCAGAATATCCCATGTGGTAATCAGGCCCATCATGTTATTTCCTGTCTGTACTTCTAACCTCCCTCATTTTGGATCATTTATATCAGGTTTTTTATGTTGCTCATGTTTACCGAGGACCCAATTTAGAATCATCTGTAAATTTCATCAAAGGACAATTATTCACCACCTACCTAGGGAAATGCTATGAGCCAAGTGAAATACCAATGACAGAGCCTGCTTCCAAATAGCTGGTCTTTAAGTGTCAGTGCTGTCTTGAAAAAGCCATGGCTCTGGGACAGGCAGACCCAGGTAGAAATCTTTATAATCACCTCTTCTGAAATTCAGATTAGCCATTTAGGAAGCAGTACTAGTCAGACCCAACCAAACTGTTGGCTGAAGTATAATGATTTCACCCAACATATCCTAAGGAGCCTGGGCTGGCTTCTGCTTCCTAGTGGCACTTCCATAGGACCGCACATAAACAGGGATCTTTGCTCTTGCACTTAAAAACCCTCTCTTTATATATTCAAATGGCATCCAGTAGGATTTTTCAGCAATGATCTATAATGACCATAAACTTCTTAGCACTTCCTGGTGAATATAAGGAAGGAAATAAAGAAGGAAAGAGAACTTCAGGGTATCCCTAGTGAGTGCTTGGTGGGGAGTTATTTCCTCTTGCTAAGCCTCTTCTTGTTTATCTGATCTAAGCCTTTGCTTAGGGAATTAAGTGAAATAACACTGGTATATTGTCAAGTCATATATAGTAGGCACTCAATCCAACATATGGGTATGGATTTGAACCCATCACTTTGGTTTACTATATTAGAGATCCTTTTAGAAATGAAGTTCTGAATGTTTGAACAAATGATAATGATTCTTACCCTTAGTGAGGCAGTAAGAGTCTAGGCAGTACTGTGAGTAGAGCATGCCTAACACAGAGAAGCTACTCAGATTAAGAAAGGACCTAGTCTTTCTCTTTCCCTGAGTTTGTGTGTGTGTGTGTGTGTGTGTGTGTGTGTGTGTGTAAGATCCTAAATAGATTAGGAACAGAAAGCAGAAAATCGCCAGGACAAAACAAGTGAGATGTGAGCCTTCCTCTGGAGGGCTCCTAAGAGTTAAAGTAAAACGGTTCTGCATAAATAAAAGCTACAAGATGATCACATTTGGTTCATATCAAAATCACTCATATCCAAAGATGCATTCCTAATGGTTGACATTCATTTCAGTTGGATGCTAATCCAATTTTTAAAAATTAATCCAAACATGACAAGAAGCTGATCTCATGTATCTTTCCAGAACATTCTACTCCCAGTTGATTTCCTGAGAAGGAAGTTGGTATTATGACTCTCTGAAACGGGGCCAGTTTTGCTCATGTCCTTTCATACATTCATTAGATTCTAAAGCCTTGGCATGACGAGGGCCCTCAGTAAACTTTCTTTTTCCTTCCCGTCAAAAGGCTGCCATATTTTATCTGTTCATTTTGCCGTTTACTAAGTTCTTCTGTTCTATGTTGCTTTCTACTGCTGTGGTAAACACCACAACCAAAAGCAGCCTGGGGAAGAAGGCGTACACCTCCACATCACAGTTCATTTAAGGGAAACTGAGGCAGGAGCTGAAGCAGAGATCAGAGGAGTACTATTTACTGGCTTGCTCCCCGTGGCTTGCTCAGCCTGCTTTCTTCTACAGTCCAGGACTACCTAGCCAGTGATGGCACCATTTATAGTGGTCTGGACCCTCCCATATCAATCATCAGTCAAGAAAAAGGCCCTATAGAGTTGCCTATAGGCAATCTGATTGAGGAATTTTTCTCAGTTGAGACTTCTCTTCCCAGATAACTCTAGCTTGTGTCAACATCACGAAAAGTAAATATAAAAATAAATATCACCACAATACTGTCTCCTTTCACTGCAGCTTTTGCTCCTATTGAATCTTCATCATTATGCCTTAGCATATTATACTCATATCCCAAATTTCTAGGACTTTACCTTCTCTAATGTATCCAAGATCTATAGACTGCCCATAGGACCCAGAACTCAATGCTTCAAACTTCCAGTGGTTCATCTCAGAAAGAAATGCAAAATGCTTCACTAGGCTGCAGGCACTCTGCGAGTATCCTGGCACCTTTCTTTCTCATGGCATTCTGCTTCCGTGACTGTCTTTCTTTTCTGGAAAGCTCTTGTATGTCAGGCATTTCCAGAAAGCCTCTATTTGCTCTTCAAGACTGGCATAAATATTATCGTCCCTTAGTTATAATGTTTCCAGGTTCTGTATCCGTTCTGTTTACACCTCTCTAGAAATATCTACCTGTATGTCTGTATGTATGTTTTCATCATCATGCTTTAATTCCCAAAAAGCTAAACTTGCATAATATCCCCTTGGATTCCCTTGGTCCCTGAGTGGACATGCATACATAGTCTTGGGTAGGCACTGCTTGGATTCCCATGGTCTTTGAGTGAGTGGGTGTGCATACATGCACAGTCTGGGGTAGTTACCATGCATCAACTATAGGTGCAGCTCAAAGACCCAAGAACTGAGAGGTTACATATCGAGGCAGGTGACAGTGCATAAGATAATTTTACTGGAGTCCTAAGGAGAGGCCCCCATCAACATGAATGGACAGGAAAAAAGGAAACGAGCTTCCAAACAGAGTAGGTGCAAAGTTCTTTTAATTTTTATTTATTATTTTACATATATATATATATACATATATATATATATGTATATATATATATATATAACGAGTACACTGTACCATTACAGACGGTTGTGAGCCACCATGTGGTTGCTAGGAATTGAACTCAGGACCTCTGGAAGAACAGTCAGTGCTCTTAACTACTGAGCCATCTCTCTAGCAGTTCTTTTAAATTTAATAGAGTTTAATCTTGGAACTTCAGGGTTGTAGTTTGAAGTGGCAAACAGGGCATCCTAGATTCTGGTAAGATCCTAAAACACACTACATAAATCTTGGACGCTGGTGTTTTCAGGAAGGAGAATTATTGCTACACAGTAGAGACTTATAGAGATTTCTGAAGAGTAAAAGCAAATGGTGTTGTGAGGCACAGGTAGGGCACAGAGCCACACGGGTTCTTGTCTTCCCAATTTGGTCTTGATTCCCTCACCATGGCCATCCAGAGGCTTTCCCGGGGCTGTCACTCCATCAAGTGATATTGCTTACACACTTGCTCCATTCTGCTAATGCCCCACACTGAATTCTCAGGCTCTACCTGAGCCTCAGCAACACCATTGACTTTTCACTCTTCCGAAATCTCTAGAATTATATCATATATCATACATATTTATATTTATACATTAACATATAAACATAAATTTATAAATTTATGATTATAAATTATAAACACACATATAATTACATAACCCCCCCCATTCCAACAGTCAATTCACTGTAGAAACGGAGCACACAAGCAAACCTGTATGCTCCAACCATCCACAGTAAAGGCAAACTCATCACCCAACATCCCTCGGCACAAACCTCCCCAGTGGCTCTCCCATCTGGAGAACAGGCTTGCTGGGAAAATCGATCTTCTAAGTTACTAAGGAAACCCATGCCTGCTACCTCTGCATTGCACAATAGTCTTTAATAAAAGTAACATTTGGTCAACATTTGAGGAAAACCGAGGAAAAAGAAATAGACACAGAGTAAAAGCCAACTAAAACTCAACAAAGTTTAAGAACTGAACAAAGTTTAAGAAGGAATAAAAATAAGCAAGAAAAAGGGCAGAATTTTCAAATTATATTTAATCAGTATCTCTAAGAAATTCAAGAAGTTCTCTGAGAAACAAGTACTCAAGTGTCCTTGGAAATGCAAATGACTATATTTATCAAAAAAATTAAATTAATGGAAGGGGCAAATAATACATGGGTCATGGGAAAAAACCAAGTCAGTAACTTAGAAAATTAAGACAAAAAATTTCATGGTGTGGTGGTTTGAATGAGAATGGCCTCCTAGACCATATATTTGAATGTGCCATCTGCAATAGTTGGAACTGTTTGGGAAGGATTTGGAAGTGTAGCTTATTGTCGGAGGTGTTTCACTATGGGTGGGCTTTGAGGTTTCAAAACCCCACATTATTCCAAGTTAGCGCTCTCTCTCTCTCTCTCTCTCTCTCTCTCTCTCTCTCTCTCTCTCTCTCTCTCTCTCTCTCTCTTCCCACTACTTGTAAATCAGATGTAATCTCTCAGTTATTGCTACAAGCACTGTGATTGTCTGCACATTGCCATGTTCTCCACTATGACCTTAACTCTCTAGAACTATGAACTCATAAATTAAGTGCTTTCATTTATAAGTTGCCTTGGCCATGTGTTTTGTCATGACAATAGAAAAGTAAGTAAGACACGTGATATACAGAAAATAAGATGGATATACTAACTAGCTTTCATTCCACTGGAAGGTGCTATATAGGCATCTAGCAGATGGAGAAATTCATCAATCATCTTACCTGGATTTGAACATTATCAACAACAAGCTATAATAATAACTAAAGTGACAAGATATGCCCATGGAAGCAATAATGTCATAAATGTAAAGAGGTTACCAACTCCTTTCTGGTTGTACTTAAGACCTGCTCTACAGGAGCAAATGCATGCTTAGTACTATAAACCTCTCCAAGAACCAATGTCTGGGGGCTCACAGGCCCCAGGAATGAATAATTATTTAGTTAAGTGAACATAGTGTCAAACCAACCATTGAATGTGTATTTTGATACCTATGGTGGAGCTTTCAGACCCCATTAGAGAGGTTTTATATGCAGTGGACAGTTGTTAATGTAGAAATTCATCACAGATCAAGGGCTAAGAATAAGTATTGGTAGCTCGGCCACACATGGGACATCTCTACAGCACACATACTCCCCACAAGGCTCAGGGCCATCACAGAGGAGGAAGCTGAAAGACCCAGAGGTCAGGGAGAACATGTCTTTTTGACATGGTAGGACAGCTACCATCATAAACTCACAGCACTTATGGTTGTTTATGTAAGACCTGCACAAGATCAAACCAGTCAACAGTCCAGCATGGAGAGTGTGGCTCTGCAGCCACTGGTAGGTCCACCATGTTCCAGTGCATGGCCTCACACCCATGGGTATACAAGATGTATAAGTTAGCCTCCATGGGTTATTTTTATCAAGACAACATATAAAGTTGGGGGTGGGAATGGGCAGGTAGGATGGATCAGAAAGGAGTTTGGAGTTGGGATGAATCAAAAGACATTGTATGAAGTTCTCCAAGAACTAATAAAAATGCTGGTTTCTTTAAAGGTGAAGGGAGGAGAAGTATGAGAATATTGAGTTAAACTAAATGGAGAATACAGAGAGAAGATTCACTATTGCTCTAATGGGAACTTTCGATATAAAAAAAATAGATGCAGAAGTTCATGAAGGCAACAGGGACATACATACAGTTGAAAAAGAAAAGGAAAAAAAAATCCCTGAAATATCCTAAATAGAGAGGTTGTGGTGTAGGTCAAAGGAACCATTTCAGAGTGACTCATGTCAGATGCAAGCAAACAAAGTCAGAGAGTCCCTGCTGTATTCTGGTAACGTTTCAAGGAAACAGCTCTGAAAGTGCCCAAGGAATATGGCAGAGCACGGACCTATACAGATAAAACTCAGACAGCACTGGGATCTCAGCTCCAGGCAACAGTATAAGACCTCCTGAGTGAGTGGCATTGAGTCTAAACTTCTATGAGCAGTTGTTGGGTTTTTTGTTTGTTTTGTTTTGTTTTGTTTTGTTTGAGACAGGTTTTCTTCATGTGTAGCCCTAGTTGTCCTGAAACTTGCTCTGTAGACCAGACTGGTCTCAAACTCACATAGATCTGTCTCCAAGTTCTTGGATTAAAGGTGTGCACCCCATCCCCATTGCATACACATTCCAAAGAATGCTATATATCACAAATATAAACAAACTTGGTTATTTAAAAACTTAAAAACATTTTTTTCTTTAAAAAGTGGGCCAGTTTCCCGCTCTGGTTAGAAAGAGCTGTTCCTACAAGTGAATAGAGTGATATAAACTCTGAATTTGAAGGTGGATGAGTGAGACCGTTAGTCAAAGGCTGTGAACAGTCTCCAGAAGCTAGAAGACACAGGCAGAGAGATTTGCCTAAGAGCCACTGGGAAAGGAGCCAGCCCTGCTCCTGCCCCAGCTTTAGCCTGTGTGGGGGCATCTCACCTACCTGGAGAACTTTAAGATAAGAAATCTGTGTTGTCCTAAGCTACTTATTTGGTGGTGATGTGTTACAGCAAAAACTGGGGACAAGACAGTGAGGTCTACACTTGAAGCTACAGACCAGCAAAATGAAGGCAGATGCTAAGAAAGAGAAACATCTAGATACAAGGGAAGCCATGCAGAAACAAAATTTGAGCGATGGTTAGCCACTTTGCAAAGCATCCGGCATGCACCCTGCTAAGATTCAATTTAAAGGACGAAATAATTCCTATTGCAAAATTTCCAGGATTGAGAAGCTTGGTGATCTTAAATGTTGGCTGAAGGCAAAGCCCAGTGTATTTCTAAGAGGCTAACCATTAAGAACTGGGAGAGAAATTGAAACTGTGTACAAAAGTCATAGCCTAAGTATGTTTTTCAGCAGTTGGTAGAGAATGAAAAGAGAAGCTACTTGCTGCTCATAGGAAGGGCTCTTTCTCTTTATGACCCATACTTGAAATCACTGGAAATATTGTTACACTATTAAAATATCTTAAATGCCTTCTTATGGGTATTAGACCATTTTCTGAATTAACATGTACACAGAATAATTAATACTTATTAACAATGTCGGTGCAGAATGTAAGTGGTATCAACCCTGACAACAGGGTACATCAGGAGATACACACATCCATGCTGAGCATCAGGAAAGATGGGAGGACCAATGGAGGAAAATGGGGTCCAATAGAGTCTTCTAAAGGGACAAAAAGTACATAGAATCTGTCTAAACAAGTAGAATCCATCTCAACAAGTAATGAAGTGAAATCTTCTTTTATTAGATATTTTCTTTATTTAAATGTCATATGATTTCTCCTTTCCCAGTTTTCCCTCCAAAAAAACAAACAAACAAAAACAACAAGAACAAACCCCTGTTGCCTCCCCCTCCCCATGCTTGCCACCCTACCCTCTCCCACTTATTGGCCCTGGCATTCCCCTACACTGGGTCACAGGACCATGAAGTGAAATCTTAAACATGACTAATTTTTAACTCAGAAAGACACTCAGTCATTCATTTAGCAAATATTTAATTAGATGACTATGCTTGGCATCCTTCTAGGTATTGGAAATATAAAATGAACGAAGGAGGGAAAGCTCTTTTTATCCCAGAATCTTAACATTCTACTACAAATACGGAAGCAAGCTTCTTCCTTACCTGGGAAGCCAGGCAGGAAGCCACACTACATAGCAGAGATCAGAACACTGTTGCTGCGAAGAGTATGTCTTTAGATTTTGCAGGCCATGAGAGTCTGTCTTGATATTTAACTGTGTCATTGTGACAGGGGTGTAGTAATAAGGGACACATAAAATGAGTACATGTGACTTTGTTTGAATAAAACTTTATTTTACAAAATCAGTGGAAGTGGAAGGTCCAAATTGACCTCTGAGATTCATAAAGAAGAGTTGCCACCTTAAAACAAGGGAAGAGAGAGGGCCTCCGGAGGGACCAACACTGGCAGGTGGTTGAAGAAGCAGGAGTGAGTCTTAGAAGCCTTAGAGCTTAGAGATGAGTGCAGAAAGCAGGAATGGCCAAGAGGGACAGCCTGCAGAAAAAGACGGTAGGGCTGGAGCAGGAAGCCAGAGGAACAGAGGGATAGGTGGTGGTCCCAGGGCAAGGTGGACCTATGAGACTGGAGAAAAGAGCTGTCCTCTAACCAGTGGAGTTAGAAGTCCCACGGTCAGGATGTGCACTCCAGCAAAACCCCAGAGTAGATCCTGTGCGGATTAAAGTTTGAAACTGATATGGCTTCTGCTGGGCATCTGAAAGCCTTTTGACCTTCTGTCGGGAGCAGGTGGAAAGCTGATTTGAATGACTGGCTGACTGAGTTGAAAAGATGGCTTGGATCACTATTTAGTAACTACCCTGCGAGAGAGCAAGGAGAATGCAATGAGACAAGGTGGAAGCCTCCAGTCATCTGCTTGGAGGTGATAAGGCTTTGGAGGGAAACAGGTTGGCAAGCACTGGTCAACATCTGGGTACAGAATGAAGGAGAGCCAGCAGAGTTTCCTTTTATTTGGAAATGATGTTGAGGGAGACAGAAAGAACTAGAGAACAACATGGTTTGAGACTTGATCAAGGTTGAAGCTTGCTGAGTAGAGAAGTCTGTGGAGGAACAGATGGGGGCATGGAGCTGAAGACCATGATGTCAGTGTGGAGTACCTCTACACATCTGAAAAGTCTGTCAAGCCTCCAAGTGGAGATATTAAACAGGTAGCTGGAGATGTGGGTAGAAAGTTTAGTAGAGAGAAAGAACTGTTAAAAATCTAAAGAGTGTTAGTGAGATGGCCCAGCAGTTAAGAGCAATTAAAGTCGGTGGCGAATACATTGACTTCAGCACTCAGGAGGCAGAGGCAGACAGATCTCTGAGTTCAAAGGCTACACAGAGAAACCACATCTCAAAAACAAACAACAACAAAACAATTATTGTTCTCACAGAGGACTCAGATTGGTTACCAGCTCCTACATGGTTCTCAGAACCATTTCTAACTACAATTCTGGACAATCCAGGGTCCTGTTCTGGCCTCTAGGGGCACCAGGCATGCACATGGTACACACACACACACACACACACACACACACACACACACACACACACACACAGGGAGATAGATAGATAGATAGATAGATAGATAGATAGATAGATAGATAGATAACACAGATGATAGATATAGATAGATGATACATATATAGATATATAGATATATAGATGCAGGCAAAACTCTTTTATACATAAAGTAAAATAAAAAATATCTGGGGCTAGACGGGTGTTTGGCAGTTAAGAGCCCTTGCTGCTCTTCCAGAGGACTCGGGCTCCATCCTCAGCACCCACCTGTTAGAATCATCTGTAACTCCAGGCCTAGAGAATCTAAGCCCTCTCAGGTATCCTCTGGGACTAGGCATACCTATGTGTAACACACAGACATACATGCAGAGCAAACAGCCATACACGTAAAGTAAATAAACCTGAAAAGTCTAAAAATAATAATAAATCACGTGAACAACGGAGAAAGTAAAGAGATTATAGAAGGAAGGCAATGACTACAAAATGATCATTACAAAAAAAAAATGTCGATAAAAACTGTTTGAGAGATTAAATAATCTAGACCTATGGGAGTAACCAACTAAAACAAGACCGTCAAAAACGAAGCATCCTAATGACAAAAGCCAGTCATGAAAGCACAACTGTTCTATGATTCTCCTGTCATGCACTATCTTGAACAATCCCACTCATGGGGACAGAAATTGTAATGTTAGTGACAGGGTGGGAGCGTGTAAAGCAAGGGTGGAAGACGTTGGCAATGCCAGCCACCCTGAGTGCGGCTGAACAACATGGCTAAAGTGTTCAGACTGATGACTCATTGCAAAGAACGTTTTCAAGTAAAGATGTGTGGACGGAAGAGTATATACTGTGGGACACACTGACACACTATAGCCTTCACAACGAGACGTTTCCTTTTGGCTTTTGTTATCTTGTTTCTTTGTTTTGTTGTTCTGTTTTTTTTCTTTTGGTGGGGAGGTTGTGAGGACAAAGGGCAGATATGGAGGGGCGAGGAGCTGAGTGGGATTAGGGTGTATGGTGTGAAATGCACAAAGAATCAATAAAAAAGTTCTTTTAAAATGACTAGAATAGGAATGTTTAGGTGGTGTGTATGCATATTGCCACAAGAAAGGTGCTCGTGTGTGCATGAGTGCATGCGTGCGTGTGTTTGCGTGCGCATGTGCGTGTGCATGCATGCGTGTAGGGGGAGGTATGTGGGGGGTGCCTGCGTGCATGCATGCATGTGTGCGTACGTATGTGGGATTTACCATATGTGTGTGGAGGCTGCAACTGGACTTTCACCTCTCTCTGTGTGGCTCTGTGGCTTACTCCAGGCTAGTTGGTTGTGACCAGCCTCCTACTCCCACCTTGATGTATGACTGCTGCGACTACAGATGCTAGCCACATCTGGATTTTTACAGAGTGGCTAGGGTTGAACTTGAGCTATCAGGCTTACACAGCCAGTGCTTTTACCCAATAGCCATCTCTCTAATCCACAATAAAGTTTCCTTAAAACATCTTTATGCTCACGGAGCAATCACTACACACATAAGTATACTTCTTATGGGACTAGGAATGAGAAAGGGTGAAGCAGGACACATTTTTTTATATACTTTTTCTGTATTATTTGCATTCTTTAATCATATGTGTGCATTATTTTCCCATCTAAAAATAAATTTTTTTTTGAAAGAATAAGTACGGAAAGGGAGAGTTTCGGTCCACATTTCAGCTTGACTTACACTCAAATTCTCAAAACACTATTTTATAGAAACTGATTTCCAAGAAGCCTTCAAAGCCCTCTTTTATTATTATTACTAGAAGCCATTCCCTTGGAATCAGACACTTGTGTTTTTCCGATGGAGCTTGAAGTCAAAGCCTGGAGGGTGAGTGCATTTGGAAAGCCTCACAGCACAGCCCGAAGCTTTGAACCTCTGTGCTCTCCAGCCTTCTCCATTCGTCCTTGTCCAACTGGCCTCCCATCCAACAAACCCGTCAGACAAGTGGGATTTACAGAGCTGCTAGGTGGGGGCGCCTGGTGCCTGTCGGAGGATGCCCATTAAGTGAAGCAAACCCACCCACAAAGCAGACCTCATGAAAGCCTTAAAGTGCAGCTGTTGGTTGTCTGGACGCCCACCAATAGACTAAAAAAGATGCCAATACGAGGACCTCCCCATCTTACAGAATTCACCCAAAATTTCAGGTTCCAGGCAGATAATTCTAGCTTGGTAGAATTGAAAAAGGCCTCAGAAATTACCCTCTTTTATATTGGGGGAAAATAAGGCCTAAATATACATAACCAGAGATGGAGCGAAGCGGTGAAGTATTTGTAGATATAAGGAAACATAGCAAACTCTAGATTTAAGTCTGAAAACATCTTCCAGAATGAGAGGCTCTGTCCTTTGGAGGAGCTGAGGACAGAGGTATGAAGGAGTGGAAGAAGGTAAAGCAGACAATGCTCATGGCTTTAGTTACAGATAGGATCACAGCATACCAAGAAGGCAGCTGTGATGTCATCAAGGCTTGTTGTTGACTGGCTGTTCTCATGCTTCGTGCCAGAACTCGCTTGATGTGCTATGGATGTAGAACTGAATCAGACATGCTCCATCCTTGAAAGACGTGCAGTCCGGGAGAGCAGATGGTAACTAAGCTGCTGACAGACACACAACTCAACAACAGCGTGAGATGGGACACTAGTCTCCTAGGTTTTTCCAATTGTTAGAGTGCTCACCCCAGGCCTAGTAAGTTAGATGTTTTTAGGGACGATCATGGTAATCTTCATTGTCACAAAAGCCCAAACGTGAGCAATTAGCCTAAATGTGGAATAATTCAGAGTTGCAATCCACTTTCTGGCTCAGGCCAATGATGTCATTTACCCCACAGAATGACTTATCAGGACCGTCACCTTTGCCTGTTCCCAGATTCCTCAAGATTATATTCTACTCTCCCATGAGACCCGGGGGTCACCCTGTTGTACAGGTCCTGTGCTGTAGAACACTAGGCCAGGGGAGTGAATGCTCAACATACCAGTCCATGCTATGGGAATTTCTCCTCCCAGAAGAAAAGACCACATTATTAGTTTATCTAAACACTCTATACCTTAATTCTTTTGAGTTATGTTGTCCCAGAGGGAATTCTATTTTTCTAAGCTATACAAAGTTGCCATATAGACTCTCAAGTCCCAGAGGGCCCTCTTTAAGATGTGTGTCTGATGATACTGAGACCTGTATGGGAGACTACTACCTGCCACATTAGACTCCTATCCTCATTAGGGTTACTATTGCTGCAATGAAACACCATGACAAAAGCAAGTTGTGGAGGAAAGGGTTTTATTTGAGTTATGCTTCCACATTACTGATCATCATCAAAGGAAGTCAGGAAAAGAACTCAAACAGGCCCTGAACCTGGAGGCAAGAGCTGATCCAGAGGCCATGGAGGGGTGCTGCTTACTGGCTTGCTCCCACATGACTTGCTCAGCCTGATTCCTTTTAGAAACCAGGTCCACAGCCAGGACATGGTTCCACTCCCAATGGCCTGGGCCCTCCACCATCAATCAGTAATTAAGACACTGTCTTACAGGCTTGCCTACAGCCTGATCTTATGGAGGCATTTTCTTAGTTGAGATTCTGTCCTCCAAGATGACTTTAGCTTGTGTGAAGTTGACATACAACTATCCAGCATAGCTCCTCACATCTATTCAGTGCCTACAGCGGTCTCACATGGGAGCTCTTTCCCAGCCCGAGTCCTTGCCAGTCCTCTCAGTCTCGTGATAAAGGATGCACTACCCCAAGGACTGTTGGTCGCATGCCTGGAACAAGAGGCCACATAGCTTGAGATTAAAGCCACAAGTTGGAGTCAGATCCGAATTCTATTCTCAACTTTACTCCTAACTGTGTGACTTGAACAAATTGATCATGTTCTGTGTAATGCATATTTAAAAGTTCCTTGCGCACATTTTTTTGGGGGGGTAGGGCTGAGCAAACTAATGCATATAAATGTTTGTGGCACAGAGCCTGGGACACAGTGAACCCTCTGTTTCCTGCATGACACTTCATTTGATTTTAGCTGCACCTCAACATTTTTAGACAGCTGTTGTTATCACCCCCATTTGACAAACAAAGAATATGAGAGTTGAGAGAAAAAATGGAAGAAGTTAACACAAAAGCCAGGATCCATACCCAGCTATAGTTGTCTAAGCCATGTTCTTTCTGCTTTCACCTTTCATCCAGACATTAGCCTTTCCCAGAGTTCCAGACTCAAGATGTAGAAAGGATAAGATTTCAGCCTCAATTTACAAATGCACCTGGGTCAGGCCTACCATCACAGTCAGAATAGCCATTGGGCTTGTGATCCTAGTGCCAGCTCAAATCTGTTTGCAATTACTGCCCAGAGGCTGTGTTATGAAGAACTGTGGGGTCAGGTCAGGGTTCACAGAGCATCTTGATTGATTAATGGCATCAGCCATGGGAAAGGGATCCAGGAACGACGATGGCAGGTCCTACAGAGCACAAGCCACCTCCTTTAGGATTTTGAATTCTTCTCAAAGCCAAGCACACTTGATAAAAATGGCAGGTCCGGGGGACTTAAATAAAGCTGTTAAGGACCATTAGCACCTTATTAAGACCTTTTCCCAGATGTAGTCTGAAACAGCCAAAGAATACAGAATGGAGGAACATTTTTGGAGAGAAAGCATGGATGTGTTCAACTGTATTTTATTGAAGGATGAATAAGCCTGTCTCCAAGGCTTTATGCTTGCTTCGCTGTCCCTGAACCTCCAGGTAGGTGGAGGGAGACCATTTTGAAATTCTGAAACCTCCTTATGAGGTTCAGGGGACCTGTTGTGTGAACTTGGGAAATGAATTCAGATTTTCGGAACCGCAGGTGGTTTTGCCTGTGAACTTTAGAAAATAACCTGTGACCTCTGGTGCAGTGTGCTTAGCAGGTGTTAACAAAGGCCAATAAGAGGAGGAGCCACTGTGAACCTCACCCGAACTAGGCATTTGACAACATCCACTCCCTGTTCCTTCCTTCCTCCCTCAAAAGGCATATTGTGATATGCAATTTGTGTCTGTAATTGTTGTTGAAGTGTAACTTACAGTCAGGGTCATTTATTTAGGGGTAAATAGTTATATGTGTTTTGACAAACATATACAGCCGTGTAAATAAACACTACATAGAGATAAAGCGTCTCCGTGATAACCAAAAGTCCCATCATGCCCCCTCCAGGCAATCTCTCAGCCCTACCCCCCTCCTTGGCAAGCATGTCTCTTATTTCTACCCTTACACTTTTACTTTTTATTGCAGCCTATTTTAAATGCATAAATCCAAAGAGCAAATAATTCTCCTGAGTTTTTCCTTCACATCCTACTCAAAATAGCTCAGCTCTGATGGCAAGCTCTCTGTTCCAGGAAAATTCTTCATTAAATAAATGAATTCCATGTGCATATTAAAAAGACATTCTGCTTCGTATTCCTTCTATTTATAGGCAGAGTCCAACCACCAGAGGCCCCGCGTCTGTCAGGGTCTCCCGGTCTTCTTCAGCTCACATCCTCTCTCCTCCCTGCTCTGGCTTGCAGTGGGTTGTAGACAGGTGAGGTGCGGGATGGGCCCTAAGACATGTTTCCTGAGGAGGTGTGCTTGCTCCTGAGGGTCCAACTGAGGATGGTTCACAACTTCTGTGGGCTTTCACTGCCACGCTATAATTAACAACAGCATGGGTAAGCAAAGGATTGGGACTTCATAGAAGGCTGAATAAAGTTAGGGGGTCTGCAAAGTCCTTCTTACAGGAACTCTGACAATACAGACATATCATGCAATAGTTTAAGGCTGCCACCACCTGCCTCTTGCTCATTTTCATGCACTAGACTTTAGGTTAGGTACAAAAACCTAAAAAGGGCAGGTAGAAATAATAATAATAACAGCAACAACAATAATAATACAATTAGACAATTAGAGTTGGTTTGTGTCTAAAAGGAACTTACTGTACAATAGAGAAATTAAGTAGGCAGAGGAGGATGTGGCTGGGTGGGAGAGAAATGACTTGGATGGTGGCATTAGGAGCAATGAAATTTTAATCTGACTCAGTCACTTGCTGATTGTATGACCTTGGGTACGCTGCTTCACATCTCTGAGCTTCAATATTCTCGTCTATAACTTAGAAATTATACCTGCTCTCCTTCCAGAGGTAGGTGCAGATTACCCAGCCCAGCTCCTGTTGTATCCAGCTCAGGAAATGGAGGCTTGCTCCTTACACTCTGTGTTCATAGTTTTTCATTCGGCTTTTCCAAAGAAATACAGCCAATGGGAAGCAGATAGATGATTGATGATAGATAGATAGATAGATAGATAGATAGATAGATAGATAGATAGATTATAGACGGATTGATCGAAAGATATGATATATGATATAGAAATAGGCAGATAGATAGATAAATAGATAGAAGTAGATGTGATACAGAGATAGATAGATAGATAGATAGATAGATAGATAGATAGGATAGATGTGACATAGAAATAGAAAAGGTAGTAGATAGATAGGGTAGAAGTGATATAGAGATAGATAGATAGATAGATAGATAGATAGATAGATAGATAGATAGATAGATAGACAGACATATAGGGAAGATGCAATATATATATATATATATATATATATAGAGAGAGAGAGAGAGAGAGAGAGAGAGAGAGAGAGAGAGAGAGAATTAGGGGAGGATTTCTATAAAGATTGGCTCATGTAATTATAGAGGCTACAAAATCCCACACTGAACTGGAGCCTCAGAAAGCCATGGCTCCAGTTTAGTCTGAAGGCTAGAGGACCTGGAGAGTCTGTGCTGTCAGTCACAGTCTGAAAGGCAACTTGAAACTTAAGAAAAGCCATTTTTTCAGTTTGATCCTAGAAAAGCAGAAGAGAGAATGCCCCATTCTAGGAGTCAGGCAAGAGAATGTCTTTGCTGTAGTGTGTTCTGTCAACTCAAAGACTAGAGCCATTTCAGAAGAGGAAAGCTCGATATTGAGAAAATGCCCCCACCAGATTGGCCTATGAACAAGCCTGCAGTGCATTTTCTTGACTGATGATTGATGTGGAAGGGCCCAACTCACTGTGGGTGGTGCCACCCCTGAGCTGGTAATGTTGGATGTATAAAATGGTGTATAAAAAATATCAAACTGAACAAGCCAGGAAGAACAAGCCAGTAAGAAGCACTCCTCCATGACCTCTGCTTCAGTTCCTGACCTGACTCAAGGGATGATGGGATTTTCTGTAATATGAAACAAACACTTTCCTCCCCAAGTTGCTTTTGGTCATGGTTTTATCACAGCAATAGAAACACAGATTTCTGTTCTTTAGCCAACTGGCCAAGGCCCACCCACTTGGATCAGTCTACCAACTCAAATATCAAATGTTATTCTTAACCAGAACCACCCATATACATACACCTAGAATAGTGTTTGACCAAGAAACTGGATACTCCATGGTCCTATGAAACCAGTATACCCTCTAAAAAAGAACTTGGTGATCTAAAGGGCAATTTTATAAAAGAGTGGTTTGAACATGATAAGGATTCATTGGCTACAGGGCATGCCATGGGTAACACTGAGACTTTACATGATACATACTCGCATCATCTCCTAGGAATCTATCTGTTCTTCTTACAAGAGAGTCCTGGGTGTAAGTCTCATTCACTCCCTATAGGGCACCTCACTTTTTACCTTAGATTAGTATCCCTGTCTCCACCCTACTGTTATGTAGTCTTCATACAGGCTTTGTCACTGACTGGTACAGGTTCAGTGTCTGCCACAAGGTAGAAGTCAGGCAACAGTGACTGTGCAAATATGAAATCTAACACAACCATGTTATGTTGAAGATAACACACTGAAGGCCAAATACTTATATATCCTGCCAGTATCTGCTGAGTCCCTACTGTGTTCTGTGACAAATCAAGCCAAATATATAAAGAAGCAAGCTGGCATATATGCCCAAAAAGCGCCAGGGAACACGATAGGGTGAGAAAAATTCTTACTATATACAAAGCTATTTATGTGTATCAGTTCACCTAATATTGTCAACATCTGTTTACTCATTCATCCATTCACTCAAAGTTATCAGTGAGCAGTAACAGTGCCAGTGCTTGCTGTAGGTTCCAGGGATGCTGTGAAGAACTAAGGAGGCAGAGTTTGTACAGAGTTCAGTCTTGTAGGAAACACAGACAGACAGAATAAGACAATTGCTGACATTAGCGCTAATCACAAAGTGTAGAGAAATCAAAGTAGGATGCAAACATTCCAAGGAACTCCAAAGTTTTAATAGTGCTGGAGCTGAGAATTTAAGGCAAAATGTCTAATCAGAAATGGAGTAGAACACTGTACACTCAAGACACCCATCTTGGGAGATGAGAATGGCGGCACAAAGGATCAGGTATGTGAGAGAATATAAACAAGTAAGAATTTCTTTCCCCTTTGTGACAAAGTCTGTAGTTCAGTGGTATCAAAAGACTACACTAGAACAGACAGAGCAACCTGCACACTGCCTCTGGTTCTAGAACGAACATACACCTGGTTAAATATAACCATGGCCAAAAGCCAACAGTTTCCAACAGTCATCACTCAGAAAGCCATGCCCCCTTAGGCTAAGACTGTTCAGTCCAGGAATGCCAGAAGGCATGGAAAGCAAAGGACCATCTCCTACTACAACCTTGTACACTTTTCCTCCATGGTGGCCATTTTCTTCAACATCATTATCACCTATTTTACATGAATCTTGCTTTCAGGAACCAGAGGCACGAGAATCTATCAGATAGCTAAACCTATGGTTCATGCAGCCTCTTTCTGTTATCATAATCAAAATCATCTTCTTTGGACTCCGTTTCTCTCAGTTAATAATCCTTCCTTTGATTGGTGGTTTACTGCCTATCAGGCAGCATACTGGGCAGGCAACATAAAGCCAGTCAATCTTCAGGACAATCGGGGGACATGGATGCTGGTACTTGTGGAAACTGACTCCCGAGAGCAGTAAACTGATCTGCTCAAACAGATAGGATCAACATATGGTCCAGAGCTCACCAAGCTCACTTTTCTCTCTGCCAACACCCTTCCACAGCTAGAAGTAAACCCTGCTCACCTGTCAGGAGGTCCGGACTGTGGTGCTGACCTTGCTTGATAGGTATACAGCACACGCTCTATAGTCAGAGAAACGTGGGTTCAAGGTCCGCAATGAGCCATTGTGGGCCTTGGCCTGGGATTCCACTTGCTTTGTGCTGTGAAAAAGGAACACTGATGGTACCTGATTTGAAGACTATCCTAGTAAACATGCACACAGAATATAACATGGTGGTTGCGAGGTAATAAATTCCTGATGCCAATATCCTGTCAGTTGACTTGTGCCTGTGCCATGTCAGTTGACTGATTTATGAGGAAAAGCATAAGACAGTGTTGAATTTCCTCTAATAGAATTCACTTGAGAACTCACCAGAAAAAGAAGGGGTATGTATTCATTTATTCCACTAAGCAGAGAAAAGGCTGTTCTCCAAGCAAAAATCACCTTTTATGGCTTCATGAACACTGGCCTCACAACTGGACTTCCCTGGAAACCTTCGAGTCCTTTCAGGACCCCATGGATGAGCCTGGTCCTGAGGCCTACCTGCCACCTCTGTTGCTAGAACACCTCTTCCTGGGCTGTCCTCTTAAAATCTTAGGTGAGATGGTTCAGAGCTGCCATGTTTCAGCTTCCTCTGGATGGATGACACTGAATAATGTTGGTCTGATGTCCACTAGGCTAGTGTGAGCACCAGCTCTGTGATCTAGGACAAGCTATTTAATCCTCTGGACCTCAACTTACACATAGATTAAGTGGCCATAAAAGACAAGTGAAAAAAACTCAACAAGTTAGCAGAGTAATTTGATAAATATTTATTTGGTTTTGGTGTCAAGGATGGGCCCCATGGCCTTGGGCATGCTAAGAGCCTGCTCCCCTGAGCTACACCCTAGCTATGTATTCCATTGCTGTTATCCTTATGGGTATTTTCTAGCTCACAGGCCTTTCCTGTCTGGATGTTTTTTAGATTCACCCCTGGTCAAGGGCAAGTTCTTTTCTGCTCAGAACTGGAAATCAGGAAGGAAAATGGTGTGGCTTGGTTCAGATCACAGCTGGTGGAGCCGGAGCCAGAATCCCGAGGCCACAGGGGATGGCTAAGCTATGGTGTTTGTGTTCCTTCAGATACCCAGTTCTGTTGTTCCATGGAGTAAAGCAAAGAGATGCCACTGGGAAGGCTTCAGTTCTCATCAGCTGCCTCAAAAAGCATGGACCAAAGTCAGCTAAGTATTGAGAGAAGCAATAGCTCTTGAAGAGGATTCATTCACACTGGCATTGTCAGGGTGGTGAAGTCCCTAGTCTGGAATGAGGCCTGGCTTCAATTTAACCCTCCATCACTCACTGTCTGCATCCCTGGAAGACCGTTCATCTTTCTAATGGAAGATCCATTCATATATAAAATGAGGCTGCCATGGCACCTACCACTTCGAAAGCACTTTCTGTAATTCAAGCACATAGAACTCTTGAGCAAATGCTAACCAGTAATATTATCATTGATTTACCCCTTTAATTGGTGCCTAACTGCTCTTGGACTTCTGAAGAAAAAAAAAGAAAATTCAAGTTCCTTTATCTGTTCCACAAACCCAGAATTTATCCTAGTTCTCCCTTCAGCTTAGCATTCCTCTTAGCTTAAATGTATCAGCCATATAAGGGACACAACAGGAGAATCCCTCATCTACTGGTGACATTTCAGCAAATCCACAAAAGCTCGCTCTTGAAACAAACAAACAAACACTCATTCATTTTTTTATTTTAGGTGTATGAATGCTTTATCTTCATGTGTGCCACAAGCGTGCCTCGTTTCCTTGGAGACCAGAGAGGATGTTGGATGGCCTGGAACTGAATTTACAGATGGTTCTGAGCTACCACCTGGGTGCTGGGGACTGAACCTGGGTGTTCTGCAAGAGCAGCAAGTGCTCTTAACCACTGAGCCATCTCCGTAGCTCCCAATGAAGGCTTTCTTATTGAATACTCTGGACTTAAACAGAGACTACCCATGGTAAAAGAAGACACGTGGTCTCCTACCCACTGTACTGTACCCCCATCTGTACTATGTACCATTCTCTCTTGGACCTTCATAAACGCCGGTTTACTCAACCAGAATGCCTCTGCCTTCTCTTCCTTTCAGTGTTCCATTTATGATTCACCCTTCAAGTCACCGGCAGTGACACTTGCGTCCCCATGCTCTAGCTGCACCCTCCACTCCTTTCTAATGTTACTGCTCATACTTCTTTAGGCAATTCTCTCTGTCCGGACTGGGAGATGTCAACCCCTCCCTCTAGGACCACAGGCTTCATTCCCATGTCTGCCATGTCGCTCTTCACTGTGTCTTAGGTTTCTAGCAGGTACTGAACATATGAAAGTATTCTCCTGGATCTGTGCAGCAGCTCTGCAAAGATGAAAAGGCATCCTCATCTCACTTTTGTAGTTGGAGAAATGAAGGCGGGGATGTTAGGAAACTTTCTTGACGTTATACAGGAAGTCACAGAGGGGATGGGACTTGGGCCCAGAATAATACTCCCTGCTCAATGCACATCCTGCCATTTCATCCTGCGTCTTCACATCTCAGCCCCGTGGGTTCTGGAGCTGAATATCTCAAGCTCCAAAGCTAGCAGTTAAGCAGTGCAAGAGACATGCCCCCGAACACAGGAGGCTCTCCTCTTCCTTCGGTGGAGGACCTTTGGTAAGGTCTACTTGCTTTCAAACAGATATAAGAAATAAACATTTTCTCCAGGTTGGATGGAGCTCACTAGATTAAAGCCCCGAAACAGTGCCTAGGTTAATCCCATCTCTCCATGGAGCTCCGGAGCCTCAGCCCAGCAAGAAGCACATAAGGAATTAGTTCTCAGTGCCTCGGCTCCCAGGCAGCCTGGACGGCTGAAATCTGAGAGGCTTCCTGAACTTGGAGGAGAGGTCAGTCACCAAATGCTCCATTGTCCACTGAACCTAACCCACTGCAACCCCAGAGGCTCAGGAACAATGCTGTTCTCTTACAGCAGAGCATTTTACATTATTCAAAGAGTTTCCATCAACAGCTGGGTCTTCCTTTGTCCTAACCAGTTGTGGTGGTTTTGTTTTCTAATTAAATTCAATATAAAACTAAAGAATATGGAAAGAGGAAATGCAACGGGAATGGCTGATATGGGATTTGATACCCAGTGGGTCTCAGTTCCTTTTAGGATACTGAATCAGTAGAATTACCCACACAGGGCAGCCCCATTGATGCATGTGAAGTATCGGACTTATTCAACAGTCAGTGGATATGAACAGATTGTGCAGAATTCCTAGATCCCATTTCAAGATGAAGGAGCAATGAGGCTCACCCTCAAAGAACCTCTCTTTAGTTCATCTCCACAGCTAAACCGCAGCCTGAATAAATTGTTGTAGAGTGAGTCCATAAACCAGCGAACCTCTGTCCCATTCTGTACCAAGTAACCTTTCTCACTCCCCTGAATCAGAGCCTAAATGCTTCTGGAAAATCAGGTTGTCTCTGAGTGACGAGTCATGAACCGGTAGGCCTCTAGTGCCTTCAGCGCAATCAGGCTTAAAGGCAGATCCTTCCTGGCATGCTGACGAACGTCAAGGAAAGACAGGCTGGCTCTTGATGAATCCCACACACAGCCTGACAAGGTGAGTGGCAGTCTTGTCAGCTCGACCCTTGGCAGAGGCTCTGGGGGAGTTCTTATTTACCAACCTCTGCAGGCCTGTCTGTCTGTCCACAGCAGCTTTGGCCTCTCATTGGGGAGGCCTGAGCCAGGCAACCAGGGGGTCCTGCAGATTGGAGTCAGCTTGCTAAGCTGTCAGCTAGAGAGATGGGGATATTGAATTCATCAGTCATGCTGACAGGGGCTGTGAGTGGGGGTGGGAGCTGCCAGAGAACAGAGCAAAGCCTGAACACGGAAGCTGGGAAGAATAACTAGCTTAGTTTTGAGTGGGGTGACCCCTCGAGCCAGATTAACAGTCCACAGATTCCTGGGGCTTGTTTCAAATTGCACCAAACAATGACTGGGAAATATTGACCTTTGGTCTTCCCTCAACTTTTCTTTTAAAAAGCTGTGAACGATCATATACGGTTTTTAATGGTGTTTTAATATATTCTTTATGCTGTATAAGAGTTTGATTTTCAATAATTGGATACTCTGTTACTCTCTGGGAACAGGGCAAGAAATTGGAATGTATGTCCCATCTGTTTTGTGGCATGCTTGTATGAGCAACTACCATTTCCTGAACTTCTCTGAGAGTGGACATGAACATTTCCCCAATCGTAGACAAGGAAAAAGGAGCAGAGAGGGAACTAACATGCCAAATCTTCTCTCAAGACAGGGACAGAAGCAGAATTTCGATTGAAAATCAGGCAACACTGGAGTGGGCTCAGCTTATGCTCCACCCACTGGCCCTCAGCTCCAAAAAAACCAGGAAACAACTGGTTTGGCCCATTGTTCACTTGTTGGTATGCCTGATAAAGCTTTTACTGGCTCAATGTTGCACTGAATTGTTTCCTTCTCCACAGGTTGGCTGGAGTCCTGTTAAGACACCTAATTGACCAGATGGTGGTAGTACACAACTCTTATCCCAGCTCTCAGGAGGCAGAGGCAAGTAAATCTGTGAGTTTAACACAATTCTGGAGTCCAGAGAGAGTTCCAGGACACCCAGATCTCTACAGGGAAACTTTGTCTCAAAAACCAACAAAAAAAATAGACACCTAGCTAACTCTGCAGGTCAGTGGTTACCTTGGGTCCTTGGTGCCAGCAGCAACACTAGTCTAGTGTGTCTATATAGGAGTCCTTCACAAAGCTCGACCTGGCCTCCTCCACACAGTGGTCATCAGACACCATGTTCTGGACTCTCAGACTTGGAGGTTCTTCTTTTTCTAGTTATTATGTCTCCCCTATTTGGCATGGAGTTCCGGGAAGGCAGGAGGGGTTTTTGCTGTGAGTGTAGAGAGCTGACCTCAGGTCCCCTGGCAGTGATGCTTTGGGATTCTGTGAATTGAAAGGTCCCCTCTGAGTCAAAGTTTATCTCCCTTATCCTATCCCAGCTGAGCTCCCAAGTTCAAAGAATGAATGCCACTTTCAGGTTAATGATCTTTAATTACAGAGCAGAGGGGACTCTGAGAGTACAGAGCAAACCCTGAACACAGAAAGCTGAGAGGAATAACTAGCTTGATTACTCTCTCATCAGTAGTTGGATCTCGTGGTTTTCATATCAACTTGACATCTGAGTAGAGTCATCTGAGAAAAGGGAACCTCAATTCAAAAATTGTCTCCATAAGATCTGGCTGCGAGTAAACCTGTTGGGCATTTTTCTCAATCAGCAATTGATGTGAGAGGACCCAGCACACTGTGAGTGGTGTCGCTCCTAGTTGGTAGTCCTGGTCTCTATAAGAAAGCAGGCTGAGCAAGCCATGGTGAGCAAGCCAGGAAGCAGCATCCCTCCATGGCCTCCGCATCATCTCCTTCCTACAGGCTCCTGTCCTGTTTGAGTTCCTGTCCTGTTTCAGTTCCTGTCCTGACTACCTTTGATGATGAACAGTGATGAAAGCATAAGCCAAATAAATCCTTTCCTCCCCAAGTTGCTCCTGGTCAAAATGTTTTATCATGGCAGTAGCATCCCTAACTAGGACAAATTTCATCTCTGCTATCCTCACTTTAACTCTCTGCTTACTTTTGTCCACCTCATTATCTCCTTCATTGTATCTAAAATGCTGGAAAGTTATTCTTATCTATAAGATTGTTTCAGGCATAGAGAAGAAGACTTGGAATTAAAGACTAGGGTTCAAGTCCCATCCCTCCAACTCCTTAGCTGGTGATCCCTCCAACTTCTTAGTTGCTAATCATTAATAGACTTAAGCAACATTTCTAGGCATTGATACTTCTTTTCTTAGCTATATATTAGTTCCTTCCTGACCTACCCTACAGAGTGAGCACAGGTATAAAAGAAGATAATGAATAATTATTTCTACAGATTTAAAAAAAATGTAGCCAGTCGGTCTGGGCCGATGCCCTGAGCAGACCTTGGACACAAACTCCGCAGCCAGTCCCACAACACCCAAAGGAAGCTCTACTCCCAGGCACTCTAACAGGCCTAGGATCACAGGATCCCAGAGACAGCTTGACTCTGAGGAGTTCTGACACAACCAGGGATCACAAGAAGGACAGGCTCCAGTCAGACTTAGCAAGGGCAGGTAGGACTAGAGAGATAACCAGATGGCAGGGGGTTGCGGGGAGAAGAAGCATAGGAAAATAAGCAACACAAACCAAAGTTGCTTGGCATCATCAGAACCCAATTTTTCCACCATAGCAAGTCCTGGACACACTATCACACCGGAAAAGCAAGATTCAGATCCAAAATCACTTCTCATGATGATGATACAGGACTGTAAGAATGACCTAAATAACTCCCTCAAAGAGATACAAGAGAACACAAGTAAACAGCTAGAAGCCCTTCAAGAGGAAACACAAAAATCCCTTAAAGAACTTCAGGAAAACATAATCAAACAGGTGAAGGAAATGAACAAAACCATCCAGAATCAAAAAATGGAAATAGAAACAATAAAGAAATCAGAAAGAGAGACAACCCTGGAGATAGAAAACTTAGGAAAGAAATCAGGAGTCATAGATGCAAGCATCATCAACAGAATGCAAGAGATAGCAGAATCTCAGGGGCAGAAGACACCATAGAAAACATGGACACAATAGTCAAAGAAAATGCAAAAAAGCAAAAAGCTCCTAACCCAAAACATCCAGGAAATCCAGG
>NW_022196900.1:64607053-64622046 GCF_008632895.1 Mastomys coucha | reverse complement strand
CTTGGTGCAGCAGAACTGTCAACTCTCAGCTTAGCTACAATGGAGGTAAAATCTTTTGGTGATGTGAGAGTCACTGAACTACAGCCTTTTTGTAATGAAATCCAATGTCTAAAAATTGTTGTTATTTTGGGCTTGTACCACAGTAAGAGGCAAGATTTTAAGCTCTACTAAATATAAAACAAACAAATAAATAAAACGACTTTATATATTTATGTTCATTTAAAAACAACTAGTAGTGATATATTATTTTAAAATATATAGTTAATATGTTTGGAGTTATTTAAAATTTATATTGAGAAAACATGTATTTTCAGTACTGCTGTAGACAAGCATCTACATAAGACTGTTAAATTGATTATTGTTTTATATCAAACAACTTTTAAAATACTCATTTTTATTGTTATAATATTTTATGAATTTTAAAGAATATGACAAAAAAGGTATTGTAGGTATTGAAGGGGGTTCTCTGTGAGGAGTTGGGGTACAAAAGAGAAACAAGAATGTGATTTAATTCTATTTACTTAAAATATGTTTTTAAATGTTAACAAATTCAGAAAAAATGAAATCGTGTATTTTTGCTCATCATAATGCAATAAAACTTAAATCAATTTTAAAAAGCAAAAAACTAAAACTAAAAACAAACAAATAAAAAAGACTGTATACTGCCTTAGTTCGTTTTCTGCTGCTGTCATAAAATACTGGAATCTGTGTTAATGTAAAAAAAAGATTTATTTTGCTCACAGTTTGATGATTTAAAGTGGTGGTTCTCAGACTGTCACAACCCCTTTAGGAGTTGAATGACCCTTTCACGGGAGTTGCCTAAGATCATTGGAAAACACAAATATATACATTGAGATTATGTAGCAAAATTACAGTTATGAAATAATTTTATGGTTGAGGGTCACCACAGCATGAGGAATTGTATTAAAGGGTCACAGCATTAGGAAGGTTGAGGACTACTGGTCTGAAGGGCTAAGATCAAGTGCCCTCATCTGTTTGACCATTTGCCAGGGCCTCGTGGTAGATACACAGAAACGGCAAGAGTATATACAGAATCCGCATGGTGGAGACATACTCAACCCCTACCCAAGCAATGGCCCCTGCATTTCTAGTTTGGTGCTTATCATCCTAAATGCATGCCTGCACATTTTCCCCTTTTTAATGATAAAGGGACCCAGACAGTCACTTTTGCTCCCCTTTATTGCTGTTTAGATAGGAAGAGTGGCACCTGCCTCTAAGCCAAGAGGTAGCTCTCAAGCTTTGCTTTGGTTTAGTTCAACCAAAGTCTCTCCAGATGATATTGGAGTTGCTTTCACTCATGCCCAGATCCCATTCCACATGCATGCTTACTCTCCAGCTATGCCTGGAGAGAAGGCTAACTCTGTTATCTTGCACCCAAGCAACCCAGGACTCATGAATACAGAGACAGATTAACCAATAAATTAATTTTGCCTGATCACTTCAGCCAGATGTGCATAAAAGGAGGTGAAACATTTTGACCTGTCCCCGCTATGCCACAATCCACTCTATTTTTCTGAAATCATCTATATGTTCTTCGGATTCGAGCATCTCCAAGTAACCATGCCCTACTTTGGCGACAAAACATAGTTAACAATTTCCCATGCAACTGTGCTTGATCTAAAGGCTGTAGCATTTAACCCTCAAAATAACTCTGCATGGTAAGTTTGCTCATTTCCAGTTTTTTAGATGTGGAAAGTGAAGCTAAAAGAGCTGAAGGCTGATCGTCCACGTTCTCAAAGTCAGTGGAACCAAATCTAGAACAGAATATGGAGACAGCCTCTGTGAAGCACACATTTCATCCCCTAAACCCATTCTTTAAGGCTCTCACCAGAAGAAGTACTGGAGATTGGTACAGATGCAGACAATTTTAGGGAGAAAGTGGGAAGGAGTTTACTTTCATAAACTGTAAACCATGGGATTGATGACTATGCCCACTTGTCAAATGTCAAATGATGTGCACTTCATGTCAACCAATGCTCTGGATGCAGAAATAACATGAATACATGAATGATGTGTTCCCACAAAATAAGGAATATAGATCAGTAGGAAGTCTTTCCACACTGTTAGATAAATGCACCATCTTAAGCTTATGTAGGGTATTTGGGAGCACAGAGACATGCTGCAAAGGAGAAGTTAGAAAGACTTCTGAGAAGGGTTGTTGTTAGAAAGACTTCAGAGTCAGCTATGGTTTATCCGGTCTACATGGCATAGAAAGGCCATAGTAGGGACAGAGCCAAAAGAGTGCAGTGTAATAGAGAAACACAAGGAGTCCAAAGACATATAGGGTGAGATTATTTGACCTAGGAAGTGATAAAATGTTTTCACTATCTTAGAAGTTACTCATGTAGACAAAGACTCAGAAACCCACAGTGTTTGAATGTGAGGTAGTTTTCTTCTCTAGGTAGATTGTGTTTCTGAAGATGTTTAATATTTATGATAGATCCCAAAGTGACAACTGCTCTGTCAGAGGAGGAATCTTGGAGGGTTGACTAATTAAAGCCAAAATCAAAGGTCAATTAGAGCTCAGGATCATCCAGCACCATTTTAAATGTGCTATTATATCCTGAGCATTTACCATGAGCCTTACATACACGGGCTATGCACAGTTTTAGCGCCATCTTAACCGCATCCAAGAAAAATATTAGTCTTGAAAGAAAAAGGGAGCTGAGTTTGAAGGAGGATGCTAAATTCCATGCATCTGCCTTGTTCTGACACAACTCATTGCTTTCATCCTAGATGAAAGGGCCTTTGGTGGGGGCGGGGAACAGCTTTATTGAAGTAAAATCTGTAGACAAGAAAACACATCCACTTAAATCATGCAATTTGATAGACTAAGGACAATCCAGAGACTGCCCCACCTGGGGATCCTTCCCATATATAATCACCAAACCCAGACAATATTGTGGATGCCAGCAAGTGCTGGCTGACAGGAGCCTGATATAGCTGTCTCCTGAGAGGCTCTGCCATTGCCCGACTAATACAGAAGTAGAGGCTCACAGCCATCAATTGGACTGAGCACAGGGTCCCCAATGAAGGAGCTAGAGAGAGCTGAAGGGGTTTACAGCCCCTAGGAGGAACAACAATATGAACTAGCCAGTACCCCTAGAGCTCCCAGAGACTAAACCACCAACCAAAGAGTACACATGGTGGGATTCATGGCTCCAGCCTCATATGTAGCAGAGGATGGCCTACTTGGTCATCAATGGGAGGAGAGGCCCTTGATCCTGTGAAGGCTCTATGCCCCAGTGTAGGGGAATGCCAGGGCCAGGAAGCAGGAAAGGGTGGGTTGGTGAGCAGGAGGAATGGAGAGGGAATGGGGCTTTTTTCAGAGGGGAAACCAGGAAAGGGGAGAACATTTAAAATATAAATAAAGAAAATATCTAATAAAAAATTCAACTTTAAAAAAAAGATATATTTCCATTGGTTTAAGTTTATGTATGTCTTTTCTAAATCTAGCCTTACCCTGCCAGCACCATCAATGCCACCTCGACCTGTGCGACCACTGACATCCCCTTCTGCCACAACAGATGGAGTGATAGGGGATGTGTTCAGAGTCTATCTTGGAACGCTGTTATGTTCTTCCACATAGCTGAATGCTCCAGCAGTTCATTACTTCGCATTCTTGGTTAGAATTCCATTGTGTGAATGCACCACAGTTTGTCCGTTTACCTGTTGATGGCTCCTTGGTTTGGGACATCTTGATACGGTTGTTATGGAGATTGGGATTTGGAACACTTTGTGTAGGCAGGAGACTATTTTATTTTCAGTTTAAAGACATGTGACTAGAGTTGCCCACTTGCACCCACAATAAACTTATGCTTAACCTTGTAACAGATTGTCATGGTGTTCTCCAGTGTGTTCCACTGGACAGGCTCACTGGCAGTCTACAACAGTCCTCATTAAGCTTCTTTGAAAACATCTGACATTAATCCCTTCCCGTTTTTAACCAGCCTGAAGTGTGCTGGGAACTCTTAAGTTTCACTTTATCTTTCCCCTAATTACTAATGACTTTGAGTCTTTTTATCCACCGCATTGGAAAAACAACAAAATCAAATTACTCTTTACTCCTTGAAGAAGGGTCCATTCCTGGGACCCGGTGGTCGAATTTTAATTCCTTTACTCGTGTGGTATCTTTGCAAGGCACCATGGTATAAATTGGAAACACGGGATGAAATGAGAAAAACAAATCTTCAACTAGAATATGAGGATAAGGAAAAGTCACTCTGAGGCTTAGTGTATTCCTGGCAATGATCCATTTGCATATCTGTTGGCTTTTTCCTATTATTTTATTGAATTGGTAGTAACTGGGGTGAATTGCACGAATTCTTTATTTTCCATAAAAGACCTTTGTGAAGTACATGTTCCTCGGTGGTTTTCTCTCTATATATGCCCGGCCTCATCATTTTTAGCAGTATTTATGAGGGAATAGAAATTTTAATGTTTATGAAATTCAACTTATTGCTTTTTCCTTTGAAGTCTCATGGTTTTTGTGTCCTAAGAAACCATCGCCTGCCATATTGTAAAGATTTTCTCTTGGTTTCTTCTCCTTTTATAATTTTAGGTTTTATATTTGGCTTTTTCTTATTCATTTGGATTACTTAATGTATATGGAATAAAGAAAAGATCAAGGTTAATTTTTCTCCACATGAGCATCCAATTATCCCAGCATTTGCTGAAACGACTAACTTTTTACTCTTGAATTGCCTTGGCACCTTTACAAAACATCAACTGACCATGTCCATTCCAGGACTCTGTACTTTGTTCCAGGGAAATATATGTCTTTCCTTATCCCCAAACCACACAACTCATTAAATCATAAAATTATGTAAAGTTGTCCAATCTTGCTCACATTAAAAAAAGAAGAAGAAATATTTTGGCTATTGTAGGTCCCTTATATCTTCATATAAATTTAAAACTAGCTTGTCAGTCTCTACAAAGTTTATGCTGGTCTATTGTCTGAAACTACACTATAGCTATAGATGAACTAGAGGAAAACTAATGCCTTAATAATTTGAAGTTTTCCATCTTATAAAGTTGGAATAATTCCCCGTGTGTTTGTTAATATTGTAGTTTTATTGTCTCAGTTTTACACATATTTGACTTGTCAATAAGAATATCATGATTTAAATATAATTATAAATATATTTACTTTTTCATCATTTTAATTTCCAATTATCATTTGATAGCATGTGGAAAATACTAATTTTAATTGATCTTTTATTTTGTTACCATTCTAATTTATCTTTTAGTTCCTCTGCATATTCCTTAAGAATTTCTAAGATGTACTGCATGAATACAGACAGTTGTACTTTTTACTGTAAATGCACATTTTTTTTTTTAATTCCTTTTCCTTGCCTTACTGCTTTGAGTAGGAACTCCGATATAAGGATGAATAGGCAAGGCAAGGGCTGATGTTGGCTTCTCACAAGCTTAGTAAAAATGTGTTATCTCGTGTTTACATATGTCAACTATAATTATTTTAAGATAGGCCTTATCTTAGTTTGAAAATCTCAAACAAACATAGACTGAGTGCTTTATACGCAGCAATGGTTTATGCCCCATGATTAGGGAAGCTGAAAAGCTATAAGGAAGATAATGGCATGTGACATTCTATTGAGAGCACTCCTCTAGTCTTTAGGCTCCTGATACCAGCACTAACACGCTGAGGTTCCATTGAGGGCCAACTTCTGAATTCTCACTGTGTCCTCACACCATGTAAGGAAATTGAACTATCTCTTTGGTCTTTTCTTCCTCCATTAAGTGTACTGTTCTGGGATCCTCTTTATTTTATTCTAAATAGCCACTTCAGTTTGCTTCAGCTTAATGCTTGTACAATTACCTTTACAAAACTTTAAATATCTGTGCTTCTATATTTCAAATGGATTGTTGTAACAGCGTTGTGACTTGTGTTTTTTACCTGGTCTGGCAACTTCTGGCTTTAATTGTACAATTTATACCATTTACATTTAATGCTATTATTGATTTTAGCTAAGTTTAAACATAACACCTCATTGTTTCTCTCGCTTTTGTTTGATTTAATGCCATATTTTGTCTGTCTTTCTTTTTTACTTTGCTAAGGAGAGTAACATTTTTCTCAAGGACTTGTATACATTAATGATAAGTACTTTCAGTTCTTTTTTATAATTTTTTTCCTCTTCTCAGGAAGATTTTAATTACTAGCATTATTCAGATGTCAATCTGTCCTAAGCCTCAAAGATTCTGAATTCTGCATCCTCAGGTGACTAAAGTCCTAAGATCTCACTTCCCTATCTTGACTTTTCTACCCTCTTTTCTCATTTTATTTTTGAGATTATAGTATAATTATATAGTTTACTCCTTACTGATTCTCCCTTCAGACAATCCCACATACCCCTCCTTCCTCTCTTTCAAACTAGTGGACTCCTTTTTAATTTCATATGCACTTTTAATTAAAATAAAGTTACTCTTCCTCCCCCTCTTTCCTTCCCTGCTCCAATCCCCTCCCAAGTCCCCATCCTCCACCTTCCTCTATGTCTCCTCCTCCTCTCTATTGATACCCTCAAATTGATAAGAAAGAGGATTTCAGATTAGATCCAGCACAACTAATCCAAGCAGCCTACGTCTTGAGTTTCACTCTTCACCTTGAGGGGCAACCAAGGGCAACAGGCTTATTCCATATTGTTTTCCTATTCACTTGCACTCCCCTGAGCAACCATTTTAAAGTATATTTCTCATACCTAGTACTGGTTTTATGTTTTCGTTTTTTAAGTCTATGGTTCTTGTGGGGAGCAGTGCTGTCTCTAATGGCTTAACTTCCACACATTATATATATAGATAATGTCTATGTAGCAACAAAACCTCTCAAGGGAGTTCATCAAGCAAAAATGAAAACAAGGTTATCAGCTAGGAACATATGTCTAGACAGCTAAGTGAAGATATCAAATAGTGTGGATAGATAGTAAATTAACTTTTACTCGTTTCAAAATATCTTTAACAGAAAATTGATTATTTCAAGTAAAAATAGTAACAGTTATTATGAATTTATAATAATATAAAGTACTGGGAATAAGAGAAGAAATTAAAAGGCAAATGTGATCTTATATCCTATATGAAGTAGGACAATGCTTTATGTAGACTATGTTAAAGATGTGTAGTGGAAACCACAATTGATCCACAAAAAAAAAAAAAGTTGTTTAGCTAAAAATCTAAAGGTAAAAATAAAATATAATATTGAAGAAATATTTAAAGCCACAAAAAGAGGAAAAGATAAAGAAAAAAGTTTAAATTGAAACAATATATACCTAAGATTTTTTTCCTTCTAGAGTTTCACCAAATATGCCAGCTGATTACCAAGGCTTTTCCAATCAATGTAGCTGGAGTTGACTATTCCTCAAATCTTCTGTGAACTGGGAATTGACCTGACTACAAAACCCAAATGTTCTTTGCCTAGTCATATACAGTTTTACTCTATGCATGCATAATATTTTAACTTGGTTGTAGTGTAATCTATGCACGTTACTGAGGACGATCTTTTATTTAGTTCTTTCTGTAGCTCTGGCCTGAAACCCTGGGCTCAGTGCTGCTGGATCCTTTTGGGGCCTCCCTTACTGAACCCGCAGTACAGAAGCTGTCCTCCGGTCAAATACTAAAGCAACTTTGGGACTCACCTTGTTTATAGTTCATGTTTCAGGGTTCTGGGTTTTTGTTTTTCGTTTTTTTTGTTTTGTTTTGTTTTGTTTTTTGTTTTTTCGAGACAGGGTTTCCCTATGTAGCCCTGGCTGTCCTGGAACTCACTCTGTAGACCATGCTGGCCTCGAACTCAGAAATCCGCCTGCCTCTGCCTCCCAAGTGCTGGGATTAAAGGCGTGCGCCACCACCGCAGCCGGGTTCTGGGTTTTTGAGACACTGCCTCCTGTTGGAAAGTGGCTTTTCATGTCACTTGTTCTGGGTGCCGTTTGTTTCTCAGAGGTTAGGTTACTTCCTTCTTACTTCATCCAGGATGAAGGTGGGCGTTTCCGATTTGCTCTCTGGCTCTCTTGCTCACCTAGTCCCTTTTGGATGTCCTCACACAGATGAAGTCTCTGACTCTAGAGCCTCCTCCTTCCAAGTTTCTTCCTTACCCAGGTCTCCCAAGTCTAGTCAGTCGCTCAGACTTCTGCCTGAGGTTGTTTTTCCCATATAAAGAACGTGCTACATCCCATGGGGTTTTGTTTTGCTGCTACTGTTTGTTGCTTGCTTGGTTGATTGATTTAATATGACTTAGTTTGCTTTGGTTCTTTTGTCTTATTTTGCAGGGGTGGGTGATTGTTGCTATTTTGCTTTGTTGAAACAAGGCTTCGCTCTTTAGCCCTGGCTGGGAACTCATTCAATAGCTAAGGTTGGCCTGGAACCCTCACAGCATCCTCCTACCTCAGCCTTCCCAGGGCTGGGGTTACAGGTGTAAGCCATTGGCTCCAGATTACGCCATCTGCTTTTACTTTTCTGCTTCTAATTCACCATTTTCTCTAATACAACTAAATGCCATTAACCATGCTTTGATGTCACTGTTGACTCTAAGGATAAAAAACACCCATTTCTACATGCTTAGAGCCATAGAAAATTTTCTGCACCTATCTGTTTAGATGTTATCTGCCTGTATCTATCTATATATTTATGTAATTATCTGCCATTTATCTATTTTTAATTCATTTTACTTATTTTCTTAAAGATGTATTTATTTTATATACGTGAGTACACTGTCACTGTCTTCAGACACACCAGAAGAGAGTACTGGATCCCATTACAGATGCTTATGAGGTACCATGTGGTTGCTGAGAATTGAACTCAGGACCTCTGGAAGAACAGTCAGTGCTCTTAACCACTGAGCCATCTCTCCAGCCCTGTTTATTCAAGGCAGGATCTCATGTTGCCTCATGGGCTGTCCTCATACTCACTATGTAACTAAGGATGACTGTCAACTCCTGAACCTCTTGGTTCCTTCTCCCAAATTCTCAGGTTTGTGCTATCCAGCCTAGTTTCAGGAGTTCTGAGGACTAAACCCAGGGCTTCATGCACACTAGGCTAGTTTATTGGATGCGTATTCTTAACCTCATTTTATGCCTCTTTAACATTGATATTGCCAAGTCTTTCTTTCTTCATGAAAACATCCTTGTTTGAAGAAGAGAGCACTCATGTTAGGAGCATGGATTTTCCATGAGAGCTTTTGTTCTAATCTAAATTGTCACTCATGAAAATGTAAGACCTGGACGGTCACACTCCTTCTTTGAGTCTTATTTTTGTCAGATTAAAAAAACCCAATGTAGTATGTCCCTCAAAATAATTGTGGATAGTTTAAATGACATACATTCCTAAGACTCATCATTAAAGGGTAGCACATGGAAGTCCGTTCATAAATGCTCTCCCAAGTAGTTAACTTTCTACTAATGTTAGGACTTTTACTTTTCTTGGCTGTCTTGGCCATTAAGTAACTTCACTTTTAATTCCTTGTCTTCTGACTGTATAATCTTTCAGGCTGTATTATTTCATATGACCAGGCTTTCTCTATTATTTTAATTTTTAGGTTATTACCAAAAACAGTAAGTAAGTAAGCAGTAAGACTAGAAGCTTGTCATACAAGTCTTAGACTCTAAATTTAATCCCAGAACCCTCATGAAAAATCAGGCATAGTGGTGGGTACTTACAATACCAACACCAGGGGATGAAGACAAGTGTATCCTAGGGTTTTCTGGCCAGCCACGCTAGACTAATCAGCAAATCTCAAGCCAGTGAAAGACCCTGTCTCAAAAACACAAGATGACACATGCCTGAGAAGCAACACTAAAGGTTGACCTCTAACCTCTACACACACACACACACACACACACACACACACACACTCATATTCACACATGCATATGCACACATACACAAAAAATAAGTATTAAAAAGTATTGAGTGTTACTATTCCAGGTTATAAAAGTTACATTTAAAAGAGAAAAGAAGAAAAGGGAAAAGGAATATGTTCAGTGCTGTCTTTTCCCTTCTGCTCTTAGTTGAAATTCATCACTCCAGGCTCTGAAACCCCATGAACACCACTGGGATTCCAGCCCTTCTGCGCCTCCCCCAAAACAGCCACTTTTCTTATTTTTGTGTTTATCTTCTCCTTACTGTTTTTTTTTTTTTTTTAAGTTTTACCACATGTGTTTAGCTTTGCAACCCTATGAACTTTATATTGAAAGAATCATACTGGATGCTCTCTTATGCAACTTTCTTTTTCCATTTAACATTCTGTTCTTGAGGCCCATCCTTGCTGCTACATGAAGCCCTGCTTCCTTAACGTTTCGTTGTTGTGGTGGTGGTGGTGGTGATGGTGCTATTCCATTGTGTGACTATCTCACAACTAACTCAGCCTCTCTAGTCTTGACGGCTATTTCAGTGGTGTCCAGGGGCTTGCTAGTGTAGTCGAGTTGCTCTGAGTGTCCTCTATGTGTCTTCTCTGACTTTTGCTCAGGGGTAGCATTTCTGGGCCAAAGGATTTACCCATCTTTACCAGGTAACTGAAAATTTATTTCTCAAAGTAATTGCATCAGTTCCTACTTCATGCTCCTTGCATAAACGGTCCTCTTTAATTTCCTTCCCTACAATTCATTTCCTGACTTACTTTTTTACTCCACCCACTTTCCTCTGGCTTGAGCCATCCACTATGAGTTGATGACCACTGAATGTTTCTCTCTGGTCCATACTTTCCTCCCAAGCTCCAGATCTGTGTATTCAATGCCTTACTTAAGAATTCTTCTTGATTGTCTTCTGAAAGCAAAAGTAACATGCAGTTACCTGAGCATACCTCTTCCAGTCAACTGTACCATCTTTACCCCATCGTCAAACAAGATGGCTGGCAAAAAACAGAGGGACTGTCTGACATTTCTTCCTTTCCTTCCTTTGTCCTTCCTTCGATTGATCCCTAAAACTGTTGGTTCTACTTCCCTGGCACCTCAAAAAAATGTTCCCTTTCTTCCATATGCTTCTGATATTTCTAATACTCTGCTCTGGTGCGCACATCACAGCTTTGTGTTCTCATTCCTGTCCGTGATGCTCACCACACAATGTAATGAGCAAGGGTCACAAAGTCTGTCAAGGGTACAGCTCATCACCCAGTAGAACCAAAGCTTTTAGGTGCTTGCTCAGGAAACTGTATTTGTTTCAGGATGAGAACCAGCTGTCCTGCTGCCAGGTAACTCCACACAGCCTATGTTGAGCCCTGGTAGTCCTTGCTCTCCCTGGCACCCCACCACTTGTTTAATGTTTAAGCCATACACATTGCTTGGATAATCACGTGGAGATAGGTCTGACCTATCAGGCTGGATTGCCTGGGTGACCTTAGCCTATGCCTCCTGACAGGATGGCTGGTGGTGCCATATTGATGGTAGCTCTCCCAACCTTGATCTTGAGTGAGAAAACAGAACAGCTCTCCACTCCCACAGTCAACAGGAAGCATAAGCAGAAAGTGATTCTCTGCTCTCTCGAGTCTTTGGAATTGCAACTACAGCACTTGGGGGGGTGACCGTTCTTACAGATACATTCTTCTTTTCATGTTCATGGCTATTGAAAACAGGCAGGCAGAAAAGACCAAGAACTTTCCAGTTCCCTCAGAGTTCATTGCTATGGAATCTGATTTTTTTTTTCTTCTTTGCAACTTCCTGAATAAACTCTTATGTTGGCATAAAAATAATGCCATTTGAATACCCGACTTCAGAGCACACTGAGTTCTCTCCAGCTGGCATTAGTCGAGGTTTTGGCACTTTCTTCCAGAACACAGGCATTCTCTATCAGTACAAAGGTCAGCTGTTATCTTCTCTCCAAAGCCATCAAACCCCAGAATAGCACTGGCTGTGAGAAGGCTAATGTCTTCCTGGCACAGCCCAGTGTCAGCTTTCAAGGGCACCGTTTCACATCCAACTGCCAGGGCGACATAAGTGAGACTTGTCTCAAAGATCCTACAGAAGTTTGAAGGAACCAGTCAAGCTGTTGCCGTGCTATGACATGGACTGGGTGAACGGAAATTAACTCTGGTTGAACACCTTCTAGCGCCCAGCATTTCATGTATACTGTCTTGTTTAATCTTCAGAACCACCTTCCGTGTGGGATATTATTAGTCTAGCTGACAAACCATTCCAAGAAAATAAATTCAACTTGAGTAAGTGGCTGACCAAGGTCAGAGGAGAGATTCTGGCTTAAGCCCAGACCTTAGAACTTTCTGTAAGGTACACTTTGACTTTACCTTATGTCATTTAACTTAGTTTAAAAGAAAAAAGTCGGGCTGGCGAGATGGATCCGGGGGTAAGAGCACTGACTGCTCTTCTGAAGGTCCTGAGTTCGGATCCCAGCAACCACGTGGTGGCTCACAACCACTCATAATGAGAGCGGATGCTCTTCTGGTGCATCTGAAGACAGCTACAGTAAATTACACCATAGCAAGCGGGGCTGGAGTGAATGGGGCCGGAGTGAGTGGGGCCGGCATAGGTCCTGAGATCAACATGAGCCACACACATGATGGCTCACTCCTATCTGTACAGCTACAGTGTACTCATACACATAAAATAAATAAAATAAATCTTCAAAAGAAAAGGCAAATGAAGACAACTGAGTTTTCTGAGTCTAGACTCAACTACCTAACAAATACTGTATCCCACTTACTCAGTGTGAAGAGCAGAAAGACAAAATAGACTAAATAAGGTCAATAAATACCTGCTCTCAAGTGGGCTTATGGAATGCAGTGGCAAGCAGTAGTAAGTATGCAGTGGTAGGCAGTGGTAGGCAGTGGTAGGCAGTGGTAGGCAGTGCTACATGGGCAGTTTAATGACAATGTCGTGGGATTAATGCATCCATTCACTTATTTCCCAATCACTGAGAGCCGGGAATTTGGAGCTACAGAAACAGACATTGGCTTCCAGGAGCTCACAGTTCAGCTGTAGGAGAAACAAGGGACGTCTACCAAGCAAGGGCCTCTGGAAGAACATGTCAGTTCCTCCTCATGGGTCTACGAAGACTACAAACCTGGGTGGTTCTGGAGATGAGTTTTGAAACAATATGTGACAAACAGAGGAAGAGCTTTTCCAGTCTGAGTAAAGGCCCAAAGGGCAGAGATGTGAATTCTGCCCTGAGGTGGGAACCAGGCAGCTGGTCTAAAAGGATGAGTAACAACAGCCAGGTGACAGGCAGGAAGGCAGCACCAGAGGAGACAGGGCAGAAGATGAGGCACCAGGGTTTCTTGGAATAATCAGACAAGCAGGCTTGTACAAGGGGATGACTGGAAAGTAAAGGTCAGGGTGCATCATGGAGGTGCCAGCCTTGCAAGGGAGATTGAGATCTCTCTTATTAGCCATAGACAACTTATATTTTCTGTCACGCTGTCTCTGTCTCTGTCTCTGTCTCTCTGTCTCACTCTCTGTATGTATGTGTGTGTGTGTGTGTGAGTGTGTGTGTGTGTGTGTGTGTGTGTGTGTGTGTGTGTGGAGAGAGAGAGAGAGAAAGAGAGAGAGTTTAGCCATGGTAAGTCCTCAGTGTTAGCCATCGTTGTTATAAACGACCTTAGCTTGGACGTTGTGACAAATACCACAGTCTGCCTGGCTTATAAACAATGAGAATGCATTTCTCATTGGAGGCTGGAAGTTTGGGATGAGGGTGCTAGTGCAGTAGGAGTCTGTTGAGGGCTCTCTTGCTCATTTATAAAAGATCCCTTCCTTCACTGTGTCAACACAGAGTGAGTAAGAGAGGGGACAGGCACGTTCCCATCTGTCCTCATAAGAGCACCAACTATACACACAATCCTAATGACCTCCCAAAGGTTCTCTTTTCCAATACCAAGCCTGTGGAGGGTAGGGATTTAACGGGGACTTTGAGGAGATACAGGTATTCAGTCTATATGAACTAATTTCATTAAAAAGGCATACATAAGAAATGACATGGCCACATTTACCATTTAGAAAGCTCACCAATGTGGGAAGCCGCTAATATATCCCTGATGACAGCAACTGACAGCTACCACTGGCAGTGACTATCCTGTTAGGTCAGGATCCCCTACCCTGCCTCAGCAGCTCCGCTCTGCCTGGTGTCTCTCACATTTAGTTCACCTTCTGGAAAGAGTCCTCTAATGAGTTAGTTTCTGAGGCAGGTGTTTATATTGATCTCTGTCCTCAGCATTGCTCAGAGAAACATATACTGTAAGAATATATAGATCCAGTCCTACTACACCCAGAGGAAGCTCCACTCCCAGGCGCTCTGACACACCCAGGATCAGAGAGCAGACCTTGGGCACAAGCTCCACAGCCAATCCCACAACACCCAGAGGAAGCTCCACTCCCAGGTGCTCTGACATACCCAGGATCAGAGGTAAGCAGGAACCAACATCTGTCCCAACACTGGGAGTAACTGGGACCAGCAAGACCAGGCACACAGGAACTCCCCCAGCCCAGTGACTTGGGTTCTTTCCGGTCTGTCTGGGTTAGTGTTCTGAGCAGACCTTGGGCATAAGGTCTGCAGCCAGTCCCACAACACACAGAGAAAGCCACACTCCCAGGTGATCTAACAAGCCCAGGATCCCAGAATCCCAGAATCACAGGATCACAGAAACAGTTTGACTCTGAGGAGTTCTGACACAACCAGGATCACAGGAAGGACAAGCTCCAGTCAGATTTAGCAAGGGCAGGTAACACTAGAGTTAACCAGATGTCGGGGGCGGGGGCGCAAGCGTAAGAAAATAAACAACACAAATCAAGGTCACTTGCCATCATCAGAACCCAATTCTCCCACCATAGCAAGTCCTGGACACACCATCACACCGGAAACACAAGATTCAGATCTAAAATCACTTACCATGATGATGATACAGGACCTTAAGAAGGACATAAATAGCATCTCAAAGAAATACGGGAGAACACAGGTAAACACCTAGAAGCTCTTAAACAGGAAACACAAAAATCCCTTAAAGAACTACAGGAAAACACAATCAAACAGGT
>NW_022196900.1:64598273-64605687 GCF_008632895.1 Mastomys coucha | reverse complement strand
ATGTATTTTCACTATTGCTGTAGATGAACATCTACATAAGACTGTTAAATTGATTGTTGTTTTATATCTAACAACTTTAATAACACTTATTTTTATTGTTATAATATTTTATAAATTTTAATGAATATGACAAAAAAGATATTGCAGGTATTGAGAGGGGTCTATGGGAGGAGCGGTGGTACAAAAGGGGAACAAGAATGTGATTCAATTATATTTAATTAAAATATGTTTTTAAATGTCAACAAATTCAGATAAATTGAAATCATGTAACTTTTCTCATCATAATGCAATAAAAGTTAAAAAAACAAAACAAAAAAGAATATGTAGATCCATGTTGCTGCATGCCACAAGTGGCTGACCTGCGCTGCACAGCAGGGACACTTCCTTTTGACACAGTATTTGAAAGTCTTACTATTCCAGCCTTACCTGGTTCCACACTTATGATATCATGTACTTCAAGAGTTCCTACTGAGACCATGGATGGTACGGATGGAGACCATGTGCCCCTGGCTTCCCAGAACCATCCACATCCCAGCTTCCAGCTTCTTGGCCCTTGCTTTGAAACTGAGGACAAATGAAATTTGCAGGTCCATCTAGGAAATTACCTCAACAGCCAGGTCATTTCCTCAGCGCCATTTACATTTCTAAAGGACGGAGAAGCTGAGTTACATTTTCTCCCCATATTCCCTGGGCTGCTGGTAAATCATTCTCACTCACAGAAATGAATGGCGAATGATGTGGCACAGTACAAGCTCTTGATGCTCCAGCTCTCCCTTCATGCTAAATGACCGACCAAGGTTTCTCTGACTATGGCTCTTTCTTCCAGGCTGGCAGGTCAGAGCTCTGTAGCTCATCTCTGCCACTTGAGACCAGGCACATTGGTTTTTCAATCTCATGATGCTGGGCTGCACATCAGACTGACACTGATTCCAGGTCAATCCTTCATCTGTTCAATGATGCAAGCACATTTTTTTTACAGAACTTTTTACTTATGCTAGGATGGGCACAGAGTGGGCAAGGCACATGTACTATTCTGGAGGGGGCAGGGCATCACTCTAGTTCCAAGATAAAAGGATAATGACTAAGATCTGCTTCCTTCACATCCGTAAAGAATATCAGCCAAGGGTGATAGCTCATGCCTATAATCCAGCACTCGGAGACTGGGAAAGGAGGACAACAAGTCCAAGGCCAACCTTGGCTATTATATTAGTCAGGGTCCTCTAGAGTCACAGAACCTATGGTAGTCTCTATGTAGTAAAGGAATTTATTGATGACTTACAGTCTGTAGTCCAACTCCCACCAATCAACTCCCAACAATGGTCGGCAGCAGCTGTGAATGGAAGTCCAAGGATCCAGCAGTTGCTCAGTCCCACAAGGCAAGCAGGAGAAGCAGAGCGAGCCTTCCTTCTTCCAATGTCCTTATATAGGTCTCCAGCAAAAGGTGTGGCCCAGATTAAAGGTGTGTGCCACCACACCTTTAATCCCAGATGACCTTGCTTGAACTCGTAGATCTTTCAGTCTTAATCTTCTAGGATTCAAAGCCACTATGCCACCGCACCTTTAATCCCAGATGATCTTGAACTCATAGGTCTTCCTATCTTAATCTTCTGGGATTCGTAGCCACTATGCCTCAAGATCTCCATGCCAAGATTCAGGTTGGAAACTTGTATCTCTCAGCCTCCAGGTTAGGGCCACAGGTGAGCCTTCTAATTCTGGATTGTAGTTCATTTCAGATATAGTCAAGTTGACAACCAGGAATAGCCACTACAGCTATATAGCAAGCTATGCCTCAATAAAATATGCAGACCATCCATATGCATATATTATACATACCTACATACACCGCATCTCTGTGTGCATCCTATACACATCTTACACATGTGTGCGAGTGTTTTCTACAGTTGCTTAATTATGAGCTGGGTGTTGCTGACTTTAAATATTTTCATAAGTTAATTCATTCACTTCTCACAATGTTGTCATAAGAGGCAAACTTCGGCAATTAGCCTCCTTTTATGGACGAGGAAATTGGAGTACAGACAGTTAAGCAGTGTGCTCATGTTCTAATAAACTGCAGTGTAAAGATCTGAATCAGGCAGAATATACTCCAATTACTAACCGTTATGCTACAACTGCAAATAGGCTCACAGTAAAATCCTTCCCAGAAAGGAAGCTTCATAGAAGCCTTGCGGGGCAAGCAGAAAGACTTTGTCTTCTTGCTTTTTGAGATTCTATGGTCCAAGCCTAAGACCTTAGACACATTAGGAAACTATTCGATCACTGAAGTATATCCCCAACCTGGGCAGAAACCCTTTGAATTAATCCTTCGAGTCAGGGTTCTGTAGACTACTCACACACAAAGACAAATAACATGGTTTGGTTGGAACAAAGATGCACTTGTCGTCTGCTTGAAGAAGGGACACACTCTACAGGGAGTGTGAAATCCGGTTGGTAGAGGGCACAGGTGCGCAGATACTGCCTGGTAGAAATGGCGTCATTTGCTCCCCATTCCCTTACTGTGACCAGGTTCAGTGCTCTGGCTGGCCCACTCATCTTGGTGGTAAGGGACATGGGCTCTGGGATCCCAGGAGGATGACTCGCTTCGCCTAAGGATGCTGGAACCTGAGCAGCATCCCCTCCATGGGAAGTCACTTTTATACCCATGGCCCAACATAAAGGCTCTGAGTCCCCTATTTTCATTGTCTACTGTTAGAAAATAAAGCACCTAAAAGTTGGCTGGGAGACTCTAAAGCCAAGGTGTCTGGAGGTAGGCTATGAAGACCCCTTTACCCACACATCCGGAGTATATACTATATGTGAGTGAAAACTTCAGTCAGCCCGCTGATTGCAACACCTGTATGAAGCCACCCCTTTTGACTGCCTGTGCTTCCTCACAGTATGCTGGTCAGGTTCCAAGAATCACCATCCTAGGAGAACCAGACAGAAGCTCTGTTGCCTTTGATGGCCTCATCTCTGAAGTCAAGTAGAACGATTTATAGTCTAGTCAGAGTCAAGAGAAGGAAAACAGATCATCTCAACTGGAATTCTAAATGGCAAGGCTGCATAGGAGACACTACTGTGGCTGTCTCGTGGAGTTTCATATTCAGCATTCATATTCAGCACTTGCCACAGCAACCAGCCATCTTGCTAGAGAGCTTGAGATGTATGTTAGCTCAGAGAACAGGAATGATCTTAGGCCGACCACATTTCTGAATCATTTAACTATAGAATCTAGTTCCTATGAGATTTTTTTTTAGATTTATTTATTTTATGTATAAGAGTACAGAGTACACCATTGCTCTCTTCAGACACACCAGAATTGGGCATCAGATCCCATTACAGATGGTTGTGAGTCACCATGTGGTTGCTAGGAACTGAACTCAGGACCTCTGGAAGAGCAGTCAGTGCTCCTAACTGCTGAACCATCTCTCCAGTCCCCTATGAGATTTCTAAAGGGAGGAAAAGTATTCCCTGAGCCTACTCTTTTAAACATATTTTTATATTTTGAATATTTCATACAATATATTGTGATCATATTCTTTCCCCTCCCCAACTCCTCCCAGATCCTCACACACACAGCCAACATCAAGTTGTTCTCTCTTAAAAAAATAAACACATACACACACACACACACACACACACACACACACACACATATGCACACATGCATTTTTGTATTGCCATGAGGCCTGCCCTGGAGTGTGGTAGAGATTTATAGTGTCTTTCCATTGAAGAAAACTGATTTTCCCTCTCTCAGAAGTTATCAATTGCAAATAGGTTTTTGGTTACTGATAGGTCTCTGTACTCACTTCCCCTTCTCCATGCTAGGATTTTGTCTGGCTTGTGCTTGCAAAGGTTTTACACATGCTATCACAGCGTCTGTGAGTTTATACATATGTCAACCCTATTGTATCCAGAAAATACTGTCAGCCGCCACCTCTGGCTCTGACAACCTTCCTGCCCTCTCCTCTGCCCAGACCTCCTAGCCTTGAGGGGAGGGGTATGGTAGACACTGTCCATTAGGCCTGAGTGCTCCAAAGTCTCTCACTGTTTGCACATTGTCTGATTGTGAGTCTCTGTTAACTACCATCTACTGCAAGAAGCAGTTTCTCTGAGGAGGGTTGACCTATGGGTACAATGCTATGTCTTTAGGGGTTGTTTTATTGATACGTTCATTTAGTAGGATAATAGTAGTAGGCATGTCCCTAGCCTCCTATCCAAGACTACTTTTTAAAAAGAGTAATCCAAAGATTATTTAGACACTCTGTGATCTCAGGACATGTAGTGGCACACAGTGGCAATTACAACACTGGAGGAGCTGAGGCAGGACAGTGAGTTGGAAGGCAGGCTGAGCTATGGAATAAGTCCCTCACTCCAAAGGAAAAATAAATAAATTAATAACTGGCCTCACGAAAAATTGTTTCCCACATTCTTCCCCAATTCTGCCAGTTTTGCTCACTTCCTGGGATCGTCCCAAAGCTGAGTCCCTGGTTCAGTTCAAACTCACTGTCCTTGGAGACGCCATGTTGGATGGCCCAGGTGAAGCTATGTATGCCTCAGGGAATGCTTTGCTGTTCTTTGCCTGTGATCCCAACACCTGTTGACTGTTTCTTTCTAGGTTTCAGGCCCACTTCACACCCTCAGCATGATGAGAACGATCAGAACACAGGCCCTGTTTCTGTTCTCTGGCACATAGCCTGGTGTCTGGCACATAAATCCATTCATATGTCCATTAAATCGTCAGGGAGCGAGTAAGGAGGGTGTGGTGCCAAGTGCAGAAACTTGTTTATTTCTTGTTTGCAAGGCCCCAAGTAAGGAGAATAGAGAGATTTACACAGATCTTAGAAAATGTAAAGATTCTCTCTATCATCTCTGCCTCTTGGATATTTTCTTAACTTTTATTTTTTAGAAAGATAATAATAACATAGAGAATAGTCTATGTCCAGGACTTTGCAAAAATCTAGAAAATAAATGACTACTTTTAAAGTACTCTCCACAGGATTTCAAGAAATTCAATACGTTTTATTGTAAAGTCACTCGTGAAATTACTTTTTTGTCATAATTAAGCTAAAAATGTACAACGAGAATATATTATAAAACATAGCATACAATATTATGTTTATACTTTATTATATATTTACTGTTGTATATAAATATATGACATAATATTTATTTAAAATACAAATTATTTTATGACTTTTATATAAGGTATGTTTATAATCTATTTATTATATTTATACAAAACATAAACTATTTATAACACTAGTTTATAACCTTTATAATTACAATCTTTTCATGATTATAAACTTTATATAAATATATTTATAAAATTTATATAAAGTATAAAGATATATTATAAGAAATGTAATAGTACCTTAAAATGTTTGATCTTTCTTTTACATATTTGAGTTTTGAAAAATTCATTTTTGTGGGAGAAAAACATCTACAATGTACATCAAAATGACACAGAAGTGTACTGCCAAGAAAATAAAAATATAAAAACCACTGAAATGGCTTCAATGAATGAAATGAAGGCCATCGGTTAGAAAAGGAATCAAGCAAAAATAAAGTGAAAAATCAAAAAAAATGCAATTCTATCTTCATATACTTTATTTCCACATTCTTGTTCTGTGAACAATGGAGTCAGAACCATACGGCTTCTGAGGGACACATGAAATGAAGGCACGCTTTCCCATCTAAGATTGTTAGGATCACACTTGCAAAGGAAAGGGGACTTGGTTGACATATAATGCTGGTGTCTTGGCTTCCCATATTGATCTCACCACACACTCACTGGCTTCCTGCAGGGGGACTGACTTAGGCTCTGTTGGACTTTACCTAGCACCTATCCTTTTTTCATGGGACTTAAATTATACTCACCTCACACAAAAAAAGAGAGGTCTGGTAAGAATCTGTTCAAAAACCGGGTGCTTAATTTATATGAGACGGTGTCTAGACATTTATTTTCTGGAAATATTTAACTTGGATAAAACATGTGGCCCCCAAGATGAATGCAGGATTGAAATATTTTACTTGAAAATTTGTTCAAGGAAATGTCTGGTTGGGTGCAATGAGCTTAAACATCAAAATATTTTCCTAGGATGGAAAGGTCATCCGGTGCCTGTGACCTGGACGGCCATCACATCTGAAAACCTCTGGCTTCCTAAGCACCCATTGCCTTTGTGATAACTACATTTCTGCAGCTATAGACACATTAATCTAAGTCTGTATGCAATGACTTTAGCTCAGATGGTTCCTGGGGTAGAAAGACTGAAGATGGGAATTCTGAAGATTACATGTGACTTGACTTCAAAAGGAAAGTTTTGTCCTTCTCTTTGGAAGTCAGAGGAGAGGGCCATTTTTCTATAAAGAACCAAATAAATAATTTAGGCTTTGTTGTCCATACCACATGTTACAACTAATGAACTTGGAGATGATGCTATGGTTGTGGCTTAAGACAGTACAAGTGGATATGGCTATGTTTGAATAACCTGTTCACAAGAACAGATGTTGGCCAACATATCTCAGACCAGTAGCTTTTGAACTGCTTTGACTGTGACACACAATAAGGCCAGGCAGTGGTGGCTCATGCCTTCAATCCCAGCACTTGGGAGGCAGAGACAGGCTGATTTCTGAGTTCGAGACCAGCCTAGTCTACAGAGTGAGTTCCAGGACAGCCAGGGCTACACAGAGAAACCCTGTCTCGAAAAACCAAAGAGAGAAGGGGGGAGAGAGGGAGAGAGAGAGGTGAATTGTCCACCTTCACCCAGAACAAACACATCTATGTATCACTGTAGGATCATGTAACCTAGTATTTTCTCTTCTACCCAATTTGAGTCTAAGTCACTTTTAAATGCTGACGACCACCCTCTGAACTGATTTCAAGGCCTATGGATAGGTTACAACCTCCAGTACAGGGAACACAATGAAGCTAGCTCTATGCTTGTGTGTAAAGTGACTAGCAGGCAAACAGTTGAAAGCAGACAAAGAGTCGCTGTTCCTCTGCTAATGAATGGGGATGCTTGCCCTGAGCCCCCAGCCTCTGCTGCCTGCTTGGGTTTTCACATCACTGGGATCTGATAAAGTTGTGGCCCAGTAACTACAGTGAACAAGCATGGCTGAGAATGAGTGGGAAGGTCTGGGGGAGGGCTGGGGTGCAGGAAGCTAGATGCTTATCCTTTTCAAAGAAATGGGGAAACCAAATCTGTTCTCTTTGGAAGTAGAGCTGTAAGAAACTTTTCTTTAAATGGAGCTCCTGTGGGCAAGAAAACAATGGGGAAGAATCTGGAAGATGCATTGAGTGGAGAGAGAAATCTCTCTCCCTCTCCCTCCCCCTCCCCCTCCCCCTCCCCTTCCCCTTTCCCTCTTCGTCTCCCTCTCCCTCCCCCTCCCGTCCCCTTCCCTGTCCCTTTCCCCG
>NW_022196900.1:64592037-64598087 GCF_008632895.1 Mastomys coucha | reverse complement strand
CTTCCCCCTCCCCCTCCCCCTCCCCTTCTCCATCACAGACATGTATTTAAGGGTTATTTACCAGCCAGGGTGACACCTGTAACCCCAGCATTCAGCAGAAGGAGGAGGCAGGGAGATTGAGACTTGGAAATGTTGCCACTAGGAAAAGGAGGAGCAGGAAGAGTATTGTATTCAACCCTGTGATGTTCATATCTTCACGCCACACAACTCTAGCAAAGGACAACAGGCCAGTCTCTATTACTCCAGACAAGAGAAACTGTCTTCCATCCAGAGCACCATGAGACAATTTTGGTATCTTGATCTTCCCTCCTTTCTCTGATCAAGATGCTCCACCAGATTGGAAAAAGCCAATGTATCGAATGGGCAAGAGCCATCCGTGGACACTTAGTGTGTGTCACTCACTAAGGACACGTGATCCAATGAGCCCCAGAGTAGGAATTCTGAAGAAAATGAGTTGATGGTTCTGCCCAGATCTGGCTTTGGTGGGCTTCACTGGAAGCTCAGGGATCGGTTCCTGGACAAATAAGCTGGCATTTGTTCATTGTGAACTACACTGCTTTGGGCTGCAGGATGAGGGAAGGGGTGAGGAGTGGGTATATCGGTAAAGTATGGCAGATACAACCAGATATACCTTGTTGCTGCCACACTCATTTACAGAGGAAACAACCAATAGACAGGCAGAGCCAGTCCACCTCGCTCCCTTTATACATTACACTTCCTTCCTCCCTATGACAGAGGCAACGGGGATCCTAGACCAGAATTAGGTGGGCTGCCTAAGGCCACACAGATAGGAACTAGCAGAGCTGGAGTCCGGCTTAGCCTGTCCAAGGCCAGCTTCCTTGGATGGCTTGTCTTCTTTGTAACTGTGTGTTTGATGTAAATGTGGGATTAAACAGACCAGATTATCTCCACAGGACCTCTGGCTCTTCAGCCACGTCTCAAAGCCTCAGCCTTCTGTCCCTCCTAATTCTCTCTACCTCCTTCTCAGAAATGACTCTGCCCCACTGTATCTCAGACCCTTTCCTGGGGGACAGGAGGAGTGGGGGAGCGGAGAACAGCAAAAAACAACTATTCGCTTTTTTCACCTGCTCATTCTCTGGTCAGCAAAGGGCTGGACCCCAGCGGTAGCATACAACATCTCCTTTTCTCTGCTGCCTCCGTGGCCCCAGTGAGAATCAAGTTAGATAAGGTGTAGGGAAGATATTATTGGCTGGTTAGGTGTCTGCTCTGTAAGATACCCAAACATGAAGAAAAGTTCAAAGGCAGATTTAACAAACTCTGAATCTATCACCTGGATCTGATGGTGTTCGTGGTTTTGCAGTTTGCTTTTGTTCTCTCTGCTGCTGGTGTTGTTTTAAAATAGCCTGTTGGGGATTCAGTAGTGGGTCCTATCTGAGCCATCCTGTCTCCAGGAGTAAGTAATTACTACAATGGGGGGCACTTGTTCTCCTAACCAGGCCTATGAAAATGGGCGGGGTAGGAATCATTTTAGACACATGGCATTGTGCTTATTTATTTTTTTTAGATTTATTTTATTTATTTTATGAGTACACTGTAGCTGTACAGATGGCCGTGAGCTATCCTGTGTGTGGTTGCTGGGAACTGAACTCAGGACCTCTGCTGGCCCCGCTCCCTCCGGCTCCACTTGGTCTAGTGTAATATACTGTAGCTGTCTTCAGACACACCAGAAGAGGGCATCAGATCTCATTACGGGTGATTGTGAGCCACCATGTGGTTGCTGGGATCCGAACTCAGGACCTTCAAGAAGAGCAGTCAGTGCTCTTACCCGCTAAGCCATCTCGCCAGCCCCCGCATGTTTTTTTTAAAGTGTCTATACATGATGTCCTACCTGTTCCTTTCCAGTCTCATTTATTCAGCAGAGAGATTGAATAAATTGCTGGTATTTATCCATGATACTAAATGGAGCTCTAGTTTACTATTTAGATTGCTGTTTCAAGAATCGTCTCCAAGCCGGGATCATCTCCAAGCTGGGTAATGGTGGCACATGCCTTTAATCCCAGCACTTGGCAGAGGCAGGAAGATTTCTGAGTTCCAGGCCAGACTAGTCTACAGAGTGAGTTCCAGGACAGCCAGGGCTACACAGAGAAACCCTGTCTCAAAAAAAAAAAAATCATCTTCCAAACAACCTATTAATTTATTTACCCATCCTTCTAAAATTGTGATAGTACCCATTGTTAATTTGACAGAATCCAGACTCTCCTAGATGTGCTGCTAGGCATGCCTGTGGGGGGAGGCTCTTGATTACATTAATTGTTGTAGGAAGACTTAATTGTAGAAGGACCAGTCCCTGGGAGCTTGAACTGTATGAAGTGGAGAAAGTAAGCCAAGTACCAAGAAGTATCCACTCGCTGCTCTCTCGCTGCTCTCGGCTTCCTGCCTGTGGATACAATGTGACCAGCCAGCCTCCTGCTCCGCATCCCCCCACCCATCCCTTCATCCTCACCAACAGCTGGATCTGCATGAACGTCATGTTTCCCAAGTGATGGACAGAAATGGTACCTTCTTGTTCTCATCTGAGTTCCCCCACTGGTTAGTACTGCTGAACATCTTTTCATGTGACTCCTGCCTGCTTGAATTGCCTGCTCATAGTCTATCATGTTTTCCAGGGTTGTTGGTCTTTTTCTTATTGACTTGTATGAATTATTAAATATCCTGGATAATGATCTTTCAAAACTCAAATGTGTAGTAAATATTGGGACAAGTTTTGTAAAGTTCAAAGATATATACATATATATATATATATATATATATATATATATATATATCCCTTTGGTTTTTCCTAGTGTTTCATTCTACTCTTACATATGTCTTATCACCTTAACCAGAGCCCCCAGAGGACAGAGAAGGTGGCTTCTGTATGTTTATTTATCCAGGGTAAGTGTTAATAGGAAGCAGCCTGGGATTATGGGGAAAATTACGGCTTTGAAAATAGAAATGTGGTTAATGCTGCCTGTTCCTCTAAGGAGTTGTTGGGGCTTGCTCAGCTGCCGCATCTTCCCAAAGCCTTGCTTCCTTTGTTCTAAAATGGGAAAGAAACTTAAACAAAATAAAACAAAACAACAAAACAGCTCCCAGGGTTGCGTGAGGACTCACCTAATATACTGCCAGTTCTTGGTAAGGGGCAGAGTGGACCCTAGATCTCTGATGGATACCAGCTGAACTGAAATATTAGTAGATGTGAAGTATTAGTAGAGGCTTAATTTTTAGTGACTGCATCATAGCTTCCATCTCTTAGGCTCTCCTCGGTGCTGCTCTCTGTGAACATCTTTTCTCTATTGCAGCTGAGCCCTTTTGTACAGATGATGAACCTAAGCAGGATCTGGGAAATGGGTCCAGCTTGTGGATGACGGCACTGAGGTACAAACACGAGCCTGTCTTATTCTTGTTCTGAAATGCATCCCTTATCCAGTAACACTTGTTGAAGCTTTACTTTGGTCCAGGTTGCCCTGGGCACTGGGCTTTAGTAGTCAAGGAGTTCTTACTTCCAAAAGTCTTACATCCCACAAACTGAGCAAAACAGGAAGCAAGTAGACAAGTAAACTGTGGTTACATTTCACAACTCATGTCTGGCTTGGACAGCATAAGCCTTGGGCCAGAAGGCTAAGAACTGGGGAGTGGGAGCTTGCAGGAAGCAGATCGAGGTGTCTTTTCCAACATATGATAGTGAAGCCAAAATAAAAGACATAGGAGTGAGCAAGCTGACACTTGAGGAGTCAGAGCACTTCAAACAGACTGACTAGACACAGATCCAATTCCAATTAGAAGCAGGAGCTGAACTGAAGCTGCTGTTTTTCCACTGCTTTTTAGCCTAGTTCATGGCAAGGAAGAAAAACACCATGAGTCCTAAACAGCTGGGAAAGTCATCTTTGTCCTTGTCCCCAGATCATCCTGCCTGAACAACAGCTAACTGGGCAGTCTCCAGTAAGGGCTACCCTCAGCTAACTGGACAGTCTCCAGTCCAGGCTACCCTCCTCACCATTGTCCCTCCATGCCACTGTTCCAGCTCTCATGTCCCAGCCTGTAGACCGGGCCACATAGGCTTAGCCTTGTTGCTCATGTAAAATCTTTTCACCCCAGCATCCCCCACGCCATCTATAGGTGGGAACTTGCAGACCAGTCTGTATGTATTAGCTGAGAACACGAGAGGATTGAATCAAGCCTGGAGGGGCGCCAGGTTTTCATTAAATCCCTTGTAAAGCAGCAGTACACTTCTACAGGGCCACATCTGCTGAGGGAGCCATCTGGGATCCATATCGCTGTGCTCCAACAAAACGCCAGCAGTGTGAAAAACCTCTCCCCACTGCTCTGCAGTGAACTGGAAAAGTAACATTGGTAATCACTTCTGCAGGCTCCGTAATGACATAATGGGCATTGGCTGAAGCCTTGAAAGGAGGCTGGCAGTCGACACCAACAAGCTGGGTGGATCCATACTGTCCCAGAGAATATAGGTCATCTCTCATGCTCACCTCTCTACCTAACAAACAACAGATAAAGAATTCCCACTTTGGGCCATGGGAAGAAAAAATACTAATAATGGATGAGTGTTTGCTGCTGCTGCTGCTGATCTTACAATTCAGGTATTGTTACACTTTTCTTATAGACAAGGAACCTGAGGCCAGAGGTGCTAAATGGCTGACGCGCATAAGCAAGCCACAAACACAGACTTGATTGGAAATGGGACCTGTGTCTCATTAACTTGAAAACCTGGGAATATCCATTCTACTGCTCAAAAGAATTCTGAGAGTGATACATAAACCATGTGCTCAGTAGCTTACTTTCATTTACTTATCTTTTGCCAACTATAATTCGAGAGTGCAGTAAGCAGGACAGGATATACAGGGTGCCTTCCATACACAGACTCCTGGGTCTCACTAAAGCCGCAAAGTAGCAGTTACTGCACACAGCTGACTAGTGAGTCCCTACAGCCTTCAGTTGGTTGAACTGGAAGGAAGTTCCCTCCCTGCTTAATTCTTCTGTCTTCCTCTCCAAAGCTTAACCAACTTATCTTAGAAACAAATATAGCTGTACAGCCTGTTCCTGATACCTGACCCCACATCTCAAAACAGAACCAACAGCCAGCATCCATTTCTTGAAGAGCAACATTGTTCCCCCTGCTATGTTGTCCTTTAATGCAGAACGTGAGCACTCCCATATAGTCGAAGAGTTAAGTATTTTTGTTTTGAACCTGCAGGATGTTCTATAGCATTGCATAGGACAGAGAAATAGAGTCTTCCTACAGAGAGGAGTTTAGAGAAAACAATGACTCCTATTAATACACACAACACAAATTCCCAGGCAGAAAGTAGCAGAAAGAAAATAATAGAAAAACTAACAAACTAACAAACCTGCCTGGGCATGATGGCACATCTAAGAAAACTGACTCAGAGAAAGAGGGGAAGAAATAGGAGAAGAGAAGAGAAGAGAAGAGAAGAAGAGAAGAGAAGAGAAGAGAAGAGAAGAGAAGAGAAGAGAAGGGAAGAGAAGAGAAGGGAAGAGAAGAGAAGGAGGAAGAGGAAGAGGAAAGGAAAGGAAAGGAAAGGAAAAAAAGAAAAGAAAAAGAAAGAAAAGGAAAGGAAAGAAAGCCAGCCTGAATTTGGAGGCCAGACAGGCTAAGGTTTGAATCTTGGCCTCGATGCCTAACCATTGTTTAACAGCCAAGATATCTTACCTGTCTAAGCATCCCTCCGTGAAAAACAGACCTGCTGTCTTACAGAGTTACTATGAAGAGTAGATCAGACAACACATCTAGAGCCAGGCACATGGTAGACATCAGTGGAAACACATTTGCATTCCTTGACTCTCACATGCATCGTACACAGCTGAAACATTAAAAAAGAAGTGTGTGTGTGTGTGTGTGTGTGTGTGTGTGTGTGTGTGTGTGTGTCTGTCTGTCTGTCTGTCTGTCTGTGTGTAGGCATGTGCGCGCATGTGTGCATCTGCACACGAACAAGTGAAAAAAGCTGCTGAGGTTTTTTGGTTTTATGGGTTTTGGGTTTTGGGTTTTTTGGTTTTCTTTTTTCTTTTCTTTT
>NW_022196900.1:64545688-64592016 GCF_008632895.1 Mastomys coucha | reverse complement strand
AAGGACAGTTTTTGATATTTCAGATATTGGATCATCCAAATGTCTGACTTTCAACAACTTCTCCTCTTCCCTTATGTAAACACCCACTAATGATTTCCCGACTTGCATCCCATTGAAGGCCCAGAGCACCTGGACAAGGGAAGGAGAGTCATTAAATCACGTCATGGCACTCTACCTTCTGCTATGGACACCTGGGTTAGCCAAAGAAAACGAGGTAAGGGGGTAGAGGGAGTGCTGAGAGTGAAGGAAAGCTCCATCACAAGTGCTTCAAGCTAGACTAGTATTCACACAGGAGGTGCCCCTAGCTCGCACATCCTTAGTGTAGTCTTTACAGAATGATCCCAGTTGCAATTCTGGCTTGAATGCTTGAGCGAATCTCTCATCAGCTATGAACTTGCAGATTTCCTGGTTCTGCAAGGGAGACTGGAGATAGAAATAACTATATTTGCCTCATGGATAGGGGACTACAAATTAAATCCATGAAGCTACTCGACAGTACCTACCCGAGAGCAAGTGCTTAATAAAGCCCTGCTTACAAAATGCATCCATAGCAACTGTGTAAGGAAATGCTTACACATCTTTCCTAGATGAGGAAACAGAGATACAAGAGGAAAGAAAATCACATTCGAATTCCAACATCGTGGCTCGCTGTGATAGGATCTGCACATGGATTTACTTGACTGCAGAGCCCATTTTCCTTCCAACACACACAGGGCTGTCATGCCGTAGACAGAAGGAATGGAGATTTTAAAAGCATTTTGTCTCCATCTGAGTTGCTTCCTCTCTTCTGGTTGTGCGTTCTTGCCCTGTAGCCCTGGCAGAAGCTTCTGGAATATTGCCAGTCTCCCCCACCCTTCCCTTTCTTGCCAACTGAGGCTTCCACCCAGCCAAAAAGGCATCTGGACAAGTCTCCCTCCCCTCCTCACCATTTACACTTGAAGCGTGCCTATCATCTGGCCAGTTCCTACTTCAGCTCCACACTCCTATGCTAGCTTCAATTTTGTGTCTCCTATGCATCAGGGCAGCCATTAGATAGATAAGGAGCTTAATCTTAGTGCAACCTGAATTTACTAAGCACCTATCCTGTGCCCGTCATGGACTTGTCTCAGGAAATGGAAATGAGTGAACCTTAAACTTTGAACCCATGGAATAAGAGAGAACCTGATCTAGTTCAGGTGAAGGGTCACCAGGTTCCCTTCATTGTGACAGATCTTTTGGTAGACGTGAACAGGGATATGCAAATGTGGAGACAGCAAGATGTTAGTCCTCTGGAAGAGCTGGGTGGAAAAAAGTACCCCCAACACACAAATATCCAGCCTGACAGTTAGCTGTCCATGCCCCCTTCTTTGGCTTCCGTACTATGCTTTATATGCGGATGTTCTCTTTGGACCTCGGAAGAACATCCAGAAAGATGGTTTAAAACCCAAGGAAGGTCCTCGGCTCAAAAACAATCACGGTGATGAAGATTCTAGACTCCGGATCTGCTTTTTCTCTCAGATGCTGCTGTTTTCTTGGCAGTGTGGTGGCAGATTCATTTTCCTATTATTACCTCACAGTTGAATAGAGTACAAGGATTTTCCAAATCACATTCCCTCCATTGTCTCATCTGAGCATCAAACTCTAATTCTGAAGGGCTTTCTGAGAGGCCCAAGAGATCACAAGACAAGAAGACCAGTGCCAGACTCTGTAAGGCTATTTAACTCTTGTTACCCCCTGTGAAAAAGGCAGTCTGATTCCTTGCTGCATTTCTTAGAGATCCAGAGGCTGTGGGCAGCAGCTCTCTCAAATTCCCAGCATGACTCCAAAGGAACCCTGAGCTTCCCCTGTATTCTAAAGCAACCAGAGCTTCTGTCAGACAGGTCTATGGTCAGAACAAGCCCTTGCTCTTCTCCCCAAACCAGGACAGCCTGTCTGCCCATGGAAAGATATGAACAGTTTTGTAAATGTTCAGGGCCCCTGTGCTCCTTTGCTATGTAACTTTGGGAAACTCACTATAAGCCTTCCTGGGCTTCAGGTTCTCATTTGCCTCTGCTGCCTGTATCAGGGCCTCTGCAAGATGCTGGTGAGCTACAACCCGTAAAGGGGAAGGCCTTGGGAAAGCCAGCTTTACAGGAAGGTGTTCTTATTAAAGGGTCTGTCCATATGTTAGTATGCAATCAGAAACCGGGGAGACAAACCCCAGTCCCTTTAGGAGTCCTGCTCTGACTTCAAGGGGCCCTGGTTAAGGTCTGGATCCTGAGCACTGGTGATTTATCTGTGTCTTCAGCTAGGCTCTGCTTCCGGACCTGGAGGGTGGGACTTTCACATAGAGAGACAGGCCTGGTCATAAGGTGACAGCATCTATGCCAAGAGCCCACTTTGCTTTAATGGATGACACCAAACACTTCGGCCATAAAGTCTTCAGGTTGCTATGTCTGGCAGTAATTACACGGCTCCCGTTCATAAATCCTGTTCCTGAGTGGTTTACTGCCCCCTTCCTCCACACACGGCAGGCTGAAACCTGTCCTTGGGGCCAGAGACAGACTTGCAAAGAGAAGACAGAGTGAGGCTGCTTTCTGAGCAGGAAAAGGGTAGCAGCCACAAGAAGCGAGTGAGCAGCAAGTTCCCTCCCAGATCCCCCCAAAAGTAGGGAGGCTGAGAGTCACTCACTGGTTCCTACAGGGTCCAGTCCCCACCCCCAAGTTTATCTAAAGTCATCTTCACCCACACTTACTTGATAATTTATCTGTCTAGAACGCAGTGACCATTCAAATGGCTGATGTCTTGTCTGTCCTTGCATAAGGCCAAACAGACACCCCACACATTCAGAGGGACAGACAAACAGATAGACAGAGAGATACAGGCTTTTATACTCCTGTCTAAAGGCCTGGCAATGGTCCCTGATGCTCCAGGAGAAAGTCAGAAACCCATCAAGTATAAGTCCTTTAGGACTTCCTACCACCGGACCCAGCCACCCTCCTCCACCTTGGAGGCTAGTGAACTGTAGAAATGAGCCTTGAGAGTCATCTTCCTAGTGCTTCTCTGAGTGATGCTATGGGCCCTCCCAACAAATGCTACAGCTACAGCTTTAGAATGCAGTGTGGCACAGGCAGCTTGGTCAGAATAAAGCCTCCGGATCCACTGCATGCTGAGGTTGAAAAAATATTTCTATGCCTGCTCTTCTCATATGTTCAAGTGCACAGATCCATCTTGACTTTGAATATCTTGTTAAAATACTGGTTCTGATTCCTTTGGTTCAAGCAGAGCTCCATGAAGTTCTCTGTCACGTCAGTACTGCTGGTCCTCAGGTCATGCCTTCAATAGATAGGTCGGCACAACTGTGGATGACAGATTCCTGGTCATTCTGCAGTATGCCTACTTACTACTACTCGCTTTGAAACTTTGTGGATGCTGGCATCTCTCCCTTCCTTTTTTTTCCCCTCTCTTCCATACCTCCCTTCTCCTCAAGACAAGTTTACTCATCTAAAGTCAGTCAAAGAGCCAGTATGGCAGGAAAAGTGTTTCTACAGAAAGATGAGAGTCTTCCATTCCCTTTGCCTTCCTGTAACTCTGCACACACACATACCCTATGTGAGAAATGGCACTGGACATTTGTCTGTCTACTCTTCTGCCTCCACACTGAGGAATAAGACAAGCACCTTACCTCTTGCATCTGGATATTTTTCTTTGCTGTTATACTTGTTTGTGGTTGGTTTCTTTTTGATATGGGATCGCGATTTGTAGTTGGACATAGAGTCATGATCCTCCTGTCCCAGTTTCCAGAGTGTTAGGATTACAGGTATGTGGCATCTGCCTTGTCTCTCCCTTCAGTGACTCTTTACTCAAACCAACAATAGTGCCTGGCTTACAGCAGAACAATGAATAGTCGGTCAGTGAGTAAATATTCAACTACTTCTCAGTAGGGAGAGCAGTAGAAATGTCTACAGGCAGGGTGAGCCCTCACCAGCACTCCATTTCTCCCAGGAGCCCCTTATTAACTGCTAGGATACTTTTACAGCAGGCAATAGCAAACTGTTTTCTAAGACAAACCAACTGTTTGATCCTGGAAGACACAATACAGAAATGCTCTCCCTGAACCAGGAACATGGTCAGGAGTTTCCAAGAGGCAATATCCAAACAGCAAGTGTGCATAGGTGCATTTCGCAGACAGGAAGACCCACCTCCCATCTCACAAAGTTCCTTCCTTGGCAAATGGGTTTTCCACGCTTAATAGATGCTGACTCTGACAAATGCAGAAAGGGGCAAATGAAAGGTGAATCCACATCTTCCTTGATCCCCAAAGAGATAGATATGGAAACAAACAGGAAAGGACAAAGTAGAGAGAACAGTCATGATATTTAGTGTGTGTGTGTGTGTGTGTGTGTGTGTGTGTGTGTGCTTATCCATCTAAAATATAAGCTAGTTTCAACAGAGAATCATTGTCTCCAATGTACACACATGCTCTTGATCTTGCCAGGAAGATAGGGACAAGAATGAGAGAGGAAATGAGCTAACATATGGTAGGAAAATGGAAGGGTATTTCCTATTTCAGAAGGAGGCAAAGGTGAGAAGGAATGTTGCACATTTGGGAGTGGGAAGAATCTGGACTAACTGGTGGGGGGTTGATCCCACACTGAAACTAAATATAAAATGACTTCACTTGCAATCTTTGGGATTGTGCTTAAGAGACAGGAGTTCACACAGCTCTGGAGGAGAGAGGGAGAGTCGCATTTATGTAGGCAAAAGGCTCTTAAACCATTCCAAAGTAATTAAAATTATTTGAGGAGAAACTTATCTTGGCTTTGTAGAGAATGCAAAGGCTGCTTGACACTGGCTATATGACAAATGATGAGGGGAAAATACATGAACTGAAAAGCAATGTTCATGAAAGAAGAGTCTAATGATCTTGTGATGATCATCTCACGGCCTCTGGGTACAATGTAATGATCCAGTCATTTTGGCCATTCCAGGAACCTGCTTAAGAGATGAGGGGTGACCAATGTTCACTCAGATAGTACTTGAGATGGACATTAATCCTGATCCCTTAAGGTCCTTCTGACAAAGTGAAGGTGTGACCCTCTCATAGTGATTTCCTTTTTAATTTCACACTGGACATACACAGGTAGGACAGGTCGATGGAGGAAGCTGAATAGAACCAGGCCCGGTAATTAGAGAGTATCAATGGAACATCTAGTATGTGCTGACACCAAGATAGGTGCTGAACATAGAGATGAGAATATAACACAGAAATTACTTCTACTTTCCTGGAGTTCCCAGTTTCTAGTTAAAGGGGCTAGTGAGGAGAATATAAGCAAACCAAAACAAAAATCCAAATAAACTTTAAAAATTCATACACTATAATAAATAAGGAATTGAAAGCATAAAATGAATTAGAGCTTAAACTTTCAAGTGAACAAGGAAGGGCTGTCAGAGTTGGCCATATTTAATGAAAATGAGAGAGAAGGAGGCAAAGAAAGAGTAGCCTGAGATGAGAGAAAATACTGGATGAACCCTTGGTTAGGACAGGGACTCTGAAAGCTTGAGAAACCCACTGTGGCTAGAACCCCTGAAAACAGACAATGATGTTCTTTGCCTCAAAACTCACGGGCCGTGGTGACAACAGATGCCTCTGAGAGACTCATCAGTAAAGGACAATTTGGAGTAGTTGGGTTTTTCCCTTTTTTTTTTTTTTTTTGTTGTTGTTGTTGTTGTTGTTTCCCTTCCCAGAAGACTCTGAGGGATATGGAGGAGATGAGAGATAGACCCTTACCTATGGAGATCATGAAGTTATCCTGTTGAAAAGAAAGTCATGGCCTCTGTGGTTGTAGAAGAATGGGTGGAGCAGCTGCAAGAGTACCTTGCTCTGGAGAATTCTGCAGCAGAAGCTCCCAAGAAGTGCCCCATGCCTAGCTGGTATGCACACCCAGGACAGAGCTCCTTGAGGAGGTGACCAGAGAATACAGAGCCTTTCATTTGTGGCACATGCATGTCTTCTACTGACTTCTGGGCTAGACCCTCAGCCCCAACATCTGCTTGGCTCAAAGCATGAGGAACATTCTAGTAGCCATGTGTGTTACTGTGTACATACTCAGCACTATGCACTGAAACTATTAAGAAGTATGTAGGCATTTTCTACCTTGCCTCTGTTAGGCTGATGTTGAGCCACTATTGGGAATGAGTAATTTAAAAAAAAAATGCCGATGGACCAAGTTTCTCATCAAGCTGAGCTTCTGAGAAGTTTGGATTTGTTGACTCCTGGGAAGAAATGTGCCCTACCCCCCCCCACACACACACACACAGGATAGCTGTACATATCACAGTGTTAGGGCATTGCTCAACCTTCAACTAAGAAGCTTATCTTTGCAATAAATGATGATTAACATAGAGACCCACAACTGGCCAAAGTCCAAAGGAAAAAAGACTGCAGAATGTTCCACCCTAAATGGAACATATATGCTGAACATCACCCCACGTACACACACACACATACACACACACACACACACACACACACACACACACACATACACACACATACACCTGAACGGCTCAGGGGTCACTACAAAACAGGAGAGGAGAGAAAGAGTCTAAGAACCAGAGGTGGGGGATGACCACAAGGAGACAATCTCTTCTGCACAGAGCTGGGCAGCTTTTCATATGAGCTCAACAGTTCTGAGACAGCATGCACAAGGCCTGCACAGGCCAAATCTCAGCATGAAGAGTCAAGATGGGCATGAAGTCCTACCCCTAGCCACAGAACTATTGGCAATTGTTCCCTGCTGTGGAAGAAGAGACAGTTTTCCCAAGGATGTATCCCCAGATAAGTTGACACAGTCCAGTGGAAGACCACACAGGCAAGAATATTTGAGCAATACAAATTGGTCTTGACAGGTTAAAAAGAATAAGAAAAGGACATAAAATCAGATGGGTAGGGAAAGGTGGTAGGGTGGGAAGAGTTGAGGAGTATAAGTGAATGTATCAAAACATGTACAAAACTCTTAAAGAACCAATCATTTTTAGTGTGGTGGAAGAGTGAACACAGCAGTCAGGCATCTGTTTCCCTTTTATTTTCAGAGTTGAAGATCCCAGGACCTGGCACATGCTATGTCAGCACTCTGCCACTGAGCTATGATCCATACTCCCTTCCTGCCTTGAAATCGTCTATGATGCTCATTCAAGGAGAGCAATTCTGAGGCAGTTAGTAACATTTTAGGGAGAAGATTGATTTTGGAATTCTTGTAGACCATTTGCGAAATCCTAATCTCAGATCTGAACTATCTCCAAGCATGACTTAATCTAATCCCCTTTTCAGAACAAACTAAAATTCAGAGATGGCTGTCTGGCCTTACAAAACTGGTTTAGGCAAGGCTGTAGATATAAAAAGCTGGTGTGCTTGTTCTTGATCCGAGGTCCTTTCTCTGTGACACCCCCTCCCCTGACACAAACACACATATAAGCTATCGAGCAGTGATGAACTTACTGAGCCTTTAGTATACACTGAGCTCTACATCATCAGCCCCGGATTGAAAGGAATGTTTGGAAGATTGCAGCACACATGCCTGAAGACTGGGCTTGCTCTGAACTTTGTACACCATCACAGAAGCTCTCATCCTCTACATTCTCTTTTTTTAATTAGATATTGTCTTCATTTACATTTCAAATGTTCTCCCTTTTCCTGGCTTCCCCCTCCAAAATAAACCCCTGTTCCCTCCCCTCTCCCCTTGCTCACCATCCCACCCTCTCCGGCTTCCTGACCCTGGCATTCTCCTACACTGGGGCATAGAGCCTTCACAGGACCAAGGGCCTCTCCTCCCTTTGATGACCGACTAAGCCATCCTCTGCTACATATGCAGCTGGAGCCATGAGTCCCAGCATGTGTACTCTTTGGTTGGTGGGAGCTCTGAGGGTACTGGTTAGATCATATTGCTGTTCCCCCTATGGGGCTGCAAACCCCTTCAGCGCCTTGGGTCCTTTCTCTAACTCCTCCATTGGGGACCCTGTACTCAGTCCAATGGTTGGTTGTTAGCATCCACTTCTGTATTTGTCAGGCCCTGGTAGAGCCTCTCAGGAGACAGCTATATCAGGCTCCTGTCAGCAAGCACTTGTTGGCATCCACAATAAAAAAATATGGAACACTTCACGAATATATGTGTCATCCTTGTGCACAACGGCAATGCTAATCTTCTCTGTATCGTTCCAATTTTAGTATATGTGCTGCTGAAGCGAGCACCATCCTCTACATTCTTGAGTCCAGTCATGTCTTTCTCATCACCACATCTGCCCATTGAGGAACTGGGCAGAGCATGCCTCTGAAGAAGGCTGTCCTGGGATTGCTCATCACTATAAAATAAGGCCAACTGGTGTTCTGAGCATCTTTGCTTTCTCATCAGCTCTGGCTGGTGGAGGCACCATGGGTAGTGGGTGGGTGGCATTGGCGTCCTCTCCCTCACAGGCCAATTGCCTGTCCGGGTGGTCTTTATGAAGCCATCCATCTTTTAACCTTGACAGTCACTGTGCCCCGCTGTAGTTCAAGAAAGAAATCTTTCTTAATTATCAGACCTTTCTTGCTCCCTTGAGATCCTTGAGTACCACTCCTGGTTCTACCAGCCAGCAAAGCATCTGGTTTGTTCAAACTCAAGGGCCAAGCTTGCTGGCTTAGGGCATCTGGAGAGACGACTCCATCAAGGCACTCATGTTTTATGTCTCCAGGAAAAGACCTCTGTCCTCCAGCACTTGGAGGGCTTCTAAGTGGTTGATGAGTCAGACCCATGGGGTCAGAGTCAGACCCACGGAGCTTAGGTTTCAATATTGACTTTTACTATGAAGCAAATAGCCTGGCACTGCGATAGATTCATCTTGCCTGAGCCACTTTGAAATCCTAGGAGGTTTGGTCCCTATGTACTTTTCTGTCTCTACTCATCCCTTGGTGACCTTTGAAACATTATTTATGTGCTGTACTGGTCAGTTGCATATAACTACAGTTATGTCCCTGAGACAGCCAAGAAGACAAAGCTGGAAATGTGACTTATGTGCTGTCCTGGTCAGGTTCATATAAAGAGAGGAGGCTGAAATGGAAGCAAGATAGGAAAGACCCAGCAGTGGTCCTATGACTGCATTATCTTATGCTGGTACAGATAGCAAAGGTAGGAAGGAGCAAGCACATCCATGTTGAGGTATCTTGGTGTTCTAAGATATTCCTCTTAGCAAAAAGAGCATAGTTTTTGTGTACCCCGTCAGTAAGATGTTTAAGCCCCTATTTAAAACTAACCAGAAGGACAATGTACTCGTGATATGTACGTAACAATGTGTTCTATGGCTTAGAAGATTGCTCAGTCAGTCAAGCTCCCTGCACACATGAGGATCAGATGTCAATCTCCAGGAACCATGGGTTTTTTTTTTTTAATTGTTTTAAAGGCTATGTGCGGCAGTATACTTATCCCAGCACTGGGGAGGTAGAGACAAGTAGATACCCAGAACTTGCTGGCCAGCCTAACCTACTCTGCAATTCCCAGGACAAGTGCAAGACACTGTCTCAAAATAACAAGGAAAGACAACACTCAAGGTTGACCTCTAGCCTCCAGACTCAAACACATTTGTGCATACATGTCTGCACACACACACACACACACACAGAGAGAGAGAGAGAGAGAGAGAGAGAGAGAGAGAGAGAGAGAGAGAGAGACTCATAGATAGATATATATAGGTAAATAAATACACACTGTGGTTGCAATTACATCTAAGTAGTAGATAGTCACCTAAAGCATTCTACTTGGGAGATTGCTCAACACTGGATGTGAAAGACTTGTAGAGATGAGTATCCGTGCTGAATTCTCCATGAATTCTCAAAGAATGGAAACAAATGAGTAAGTAGCAAATGGATGACCTCAGTTTCCTCACTTTCAAATATGGATGAAAACAGACTTCACCTCTGCTATCTGCTTGAGAGTGCTAGGAATAGTCCTGGGGTTTTGTGCTGCTTCGTACATGTTTCGTCTCTACTTCTCTCCTCTGCTCCTTTCATACACTGCCTTAAAGAACTTTCTCTTCAACCCTCTTTTGAGTTCTTGGTCAGAGTGTTGGGACTCAGATCCATGGACAAGCAGGTACCTATTCAACATACTAAAGCAGACCTGACCTCCAGGTTCTCCCAGCATCCCTCAGTCTCTACCTGCTACAGAACATCACTGAAATACCCTACCCTCTAGCCTGAACTCTCCAGCTCAGTGGCTGGGCTTCCTCTCAGCCAGAAGCTATTCCCTACATAATCCAGACATTTTGGTTCTCGTTCTCTCTCTCTCTCTCTCTCTCTCTCTCTCTCTCTCTCTCTCTCTCTCTCTCTCTCCCTCCAGTCTTTCTGTCTCCCCACCTGCCTGGCAACCTCACTTGACTTGATTTATTTTGTTGGCAAAGAATATCAATCACAGGGTTGTCCAGAAAACTCCCCAAATGTACAGCCTAACTCTCTTGCCCTTCATTGTTCCCAAGGAGTGGAAGTTCTGTATCTCTATTGCCAAAGGCACCATGCCCTTCAGACACAGGGTCCAGAGGCCTCTGAGCTGGAACTGGCCTAAATGCCTCGTCCCTGAAAACTACCTTTTCTGGTAGCAGAAGGTGCCATGCAAGCTTCCAAAAGCAGGTAAGAAATAATAATCCCACCCAGCCATGATACCTATGAACTGTGTCAAGGACCAACATGGCACTATAACTCGTAGGGTGCAGTCATGACACACATACCTTGGTTTAACCAACAGCTCCATAATTGGACTTAAGACCCTCTCAGCAAGAGAAATCATCACACCTGATACTAGAACCTTAGCCAACTACCTAGGGCTAGTGACGTCATGGATCTTGGAGGAGAACCTACAACCTTCCCTTTCCTAAACCAGGATAATCCCTAATTATATTCTAAATATTTATCTTTATAACCACAGATAAGTGTGGTCCCCACCCTTCATCTAGGAAACTTCTACTTGCAACAAATGGAGACCATTACAGGAAACCACAACCAATCAAAATGCAAAGTCGTGGAGCCCAGCCCCAATGGATACATCAACAAAACTCCCGAAACTAAAGTTCAAGGAATATTGCAGAAGAGGGGACAGAACCACCGTAAGAGCCAGAGCAACAGGGAGTTTGTTGTGAAATTGTCTCCTAGGAATGTCACAAGCTACACCCACAGTCTCAGCAGCGTGACTGCCTAACCATGAGCCGAGCCAGGACAACAGCAATACATATGCTGAATGCACAGGGAAACTCCAGAAGCCTCCGCCATACACGAAGCATTACAGGCAGCTAAGGAATGCTGAAGAGCAGAATTTGCCTTTGCCAGAGAAGAGCACACCAATTGATTATCCAATATCAAATGGTCAGCCCTAAAAACATATTTATATACATGCATATATGGAACATGGTACAAGCTAAACAGGTTGTACTTACTTATTTAGGAGTCTGTGTGTGTGTGTGTGTGTGTGTGTGTGTGTGTGTGTGTATCTGTATTTCTGTGTGTCTATGTCTATATGTATGTGTGTATGTGTGTGTGTCTATGTATGTGTCTATGTGTGTGATTGTGTATGTATGTGTCTCTGTGTGTATGTGTGTATCTCTGTGTGTGTGGGTATATGTGTATATGTGTGTGTATATGTGTGTGTGTACCTGTAGTTCTGTGTGTCTATATCTATATGTATGTGTGTATATGTGTGTGTGTCTGTGTGTCTGTTTGTGTGTGTCTATGTGTGTGTGTGTGACTGTGTGTGTATGTGTGTATCTGTAAGTGTGTGTATGTATGTGTATATCTGTATTTCTGTGTGTCTGTGTCTATATGCATGTGTATGTGTGTGTGTCTGTGTATGTGTCTGTTTGTATGTGTCTATTGTGTATGTGACTGTGTATATGTGTCTGTGTATGTGGATCTGTGTGTAATGTGCTCTCTGTGTGTTTGTGTGTATGTGTGCCTGCACATCTGTGTATACATGTGCTTCTCTGTATGCATGTATGAAGAGGCTTTGAATTTGAAAGAGAGCAAGGAGGGTGCACAGAAGAATCGGAAGGTAGAAAATTATATAGTTATATTATAATCTCAAAAAAAGAAAAGAAATAATTTTTAAAATGAACTTCCCCTTCTTTTTTCTTAGGTCCCATAAACCACCTCTTACCTCACCAGCCTCTAGACTCCAGTTTCTAGCCACCCTGACTCTAATTTTCTAAAAACAAACCAAGTAAACGAAAAACTGACCTGCTCTGCTCACCTCCACTGCCAGCCTGTACTTGCCCAGGGATGAATCTCAATGCTTTTTAGCCTGTCATTTTACATTTGCGATAGGCTCCGAGTTTCCTTCTAGGCTAGGTCAACGGCTCCTCATGCAGCCCTTTTCATGGTTAACCACCCGGGCTGGAGATACAGCTCAAGGGTAGAGCATTTGTGAAGCATGAACAAAACTCTGGGTTCCAACTTATATTCAAGAGATATAAGAAAAAGTGAATATGAATTTATTCTGGACTCCTAAAATAATCACAGGATGGGCGCTGCTGCTGACATTTGTAGTTACACCCAGTTCTCAAACTGCATGGAAGTAATGGAGTCAGAATAGGGAGGACAGCAGGGCAAGCCAAGAAGTGTGACTTGCCCAATGTCACAGGAGAGCAGACTAAGACGTGGGACTTACCCAAAGTCATGTATGTTGAGATTTATAGAATAAAGCTTTAACAAGTGTGCCAACCCCAGGGCCCGCCCCCTTCCACCTTCTTATCTGCCTACCTCATGGGTGCACCCTTCAGGTTATGCCTTCAGACTCATTGGTACACACCCACATCCGGCTTCCTCCACGTTTGCTTATTGCCTCTTCTGGAATGGCCTACACACAGGCACACCCCTCTCCTCTGCATCCATATACACTCACATTCCTATCAAGTTCCTTGCTCTTGCCTAAATACTACCCCCACCCCCCGGCCTTCGTGTAGCATCTCCCTTACCCTACCTCATCCACACTTCACTCTGCGGCACAGCCTGGTTTTCATTTGTGGGAACTGTAAAAAAGAGAAAGAGCCACAAACTTGATACTTAATATTTGCTAAAACTTTTAAAGGTTCCTTCTAAGCCTCTAATTCAACACACACACACACACACACACACACACACGGGAGGGGGGAGAGAATAAATTAAAGTTTTAAAATATAATGCTAGGGCTATGTGTATCACACACCCCTTAGTCCTTGCACTTGGGAGGCAGGCAGGTAGATCTAGGTGGGTTTTAGGCCAGCCTGGTCTACAGAGGGAGTTCCAGACCAGCCAAGGATACAGACTGAGACTCAGTCTCAAAAAAAGGTAGGGAGGGGCAATGGGGTGGTTCAGCAGGCAAAAGCCCTTGCTACTCAAGCCTGAATACATGAGTTCAATCCTAGATCCCACATGAAAACGAAAGGAGAAAACCAAATCCATAAAGTTGTCCTCTGACCTCTCCAGGTGTGTCCACACACACACACACACACACACACACACACACACACCATACACATATACACATAATAACAATAACAAATACTTTCTAAAGAGAGAAAAAAGAAGACAGAATACATAGCAGCATCCTCTTTAATGTCAGCACTATTGTGAGAGTAACTGCGCATGCCCTGTATACGAAAGCATCTGTCAAATGAAAACATGAGTGTGAACTAATACTACTATGAGTTACTCAAACTACTTATCTCAAGGTTGCATGACCTCAAACTGAAGTTCATAATTGAATATTTACTTGGAATCTTTAGATGAAGCAGGTCAGGCAGGATATCAAGTAGCGAGGTGTCTAACTAGAAGGCCAGTCCACAAGCCCTGGGCTGACTCTACCTTCAGAGGCTTGCCCTGGAACAGTGACAGCCAGCCACAGGGCAGGTCATCTGGGGCAGTGCAGCAAGGGTGGAGGAGGCAGGAAGACAGCTCGGAGTGAGGCCCACATCCTGACTTAGCCAAACTTCCCTCTGGGCCTCAGTCTGACTGGATGCAAAATGGTACCAATGAGATGAACATCTGACCACCCTCATCCCCACTCCAGACCACAGTGGGATGTTATATGTGCTCAGTAAATGCTTCCAGATAGAATAGGTGAACTCCGATGGCCTAAGGGCCACTTTAAGACAAAGCCCAGATGCTGGAAAGTGGGTGGAGATGTTCTTCCAGTGGGGAAGGCCCCACCAGCTCTAAGCAACCAGTAAGTGATACTTCTAGGGCAGTGGATCCCAACCTTTCTAGTGCTGTGACTCTTTAATAAAGTTCCTCATGATGTGGTGACCCCCCCAATCAAAATATTATTTCTTTGCTACTTCATAACTGTAAGTTGCTACTGTTATGAATTGCAATGTAAATATCTGATATGCAGGATCACTGATATGCAACCCCTGTGAAAAAAGTCACTTGACCCCTCTAAGGGGTCATGGTTGAGAACAACAGGTCTAGAGCCATATACACCACCTTTTCTCCTTTCCCACAAAATCCAGGCCAGGTTTTCTCTGAAACCTTTAGTTAATCTTAAATAGAGAGCTTTTGATTATTTCTCAGAGTCCCCATGCCCAGCTGGAGAGTGTGAACAAACCAGCCAGGTCTTTATCTTTGCAAGGAGTGTTAGGTTCAAATTCCTTCCTCATTAAAGGCCTGACAGCAAAAGGAATGGAGCGATTTAGTTTCTTAATAAATTCCATCGTGGGCACAAGCCTTTGACTGAAAAACAGTTTAGGTTTAGAATAAAAGAAAAAAATGGGAGAGAAGATAAAGAAGTAAGAGAAGGAGAGAGGGAGGGAAGGAGGGGGAAGGAAGAATGGAAGAAAAGGACAGAGGAAGGAAGAAAGAAGAAAAGAAGGGAGGAAGGGAAGAAAGAAGAGATGGAAGAGGGAGGGGGAGGGGAGAGAAGGAAGGAAGGGAGGAAAGGACAGAAGAAGGGAACAGAGGAAGAACAGAGGAAGGGAGGGAGAAAGAAGAACAGAGGAAGGAGGGAAGGAAAGAGGAAGGGAGGCAAGCAGTCATGCTTGCCTGTGTTGAGACCCAAGGAAGCAGAAAGGAGCCTCCCAGGTGGTGATTGGGGTGTGGTGATTGAAGCAGGTAGAGTCAGCGTGCCACTCTCATGCCCTTAGACTGGAGAGTCTGGATTGTCATCTGCACAGTATGACCTTGGGAAACAGAAAGAGCCCTCCCTAGTGAAGAACTGAGTTCCCATCTAGGAAATGTTGCAGTCGCCTCTCTGACTCCCAAGTCTTTCCTCTGTCCATAACTACACAGCTTTCACCAAGTAGACTATAAGATATGGTGACTGTCAGGGACATTCTGATACTTATGATTTCCTAGTCTCCCGACTACCACACAAGGCAGGCACAGAGTCAAAGAGTTCTTCCTTTTTTAAGATGAGGTGAGGAGAATTGCATGTCTACAAATAAATATTCATAGAGATAGGGAAAAGTATGTATGTATATGTATATGTGTGTATGTATATATATGTGTATGTGTGTATGTATATATATACATGTATGTGTGTATGTATGTGTGTGTATATATGTATGTGTGTATTTGTGTATGTATATATATAAGTGTGTATGTGTGTGTGTATGTATGTGTGTATGTGTGTATATATGTATGTATATGGGTATGTATGTATGTGTGTATGTATATATATATATATGTGTGTGTGTATGTGTGTGTATATGTGTGTATATGGGTATATATGTATGTGTGTGTGTATGTATGTATGTATGTGTGCTGGCCAATTTTTTGCAAATATTTTTAACTTGTATTAAATTTGTTCTTTGTAATTTCATACTTGTATATAAAACATTCCAATTACCACACGTCTGGGCTTCTTTCATCTCCCTCCTACCCTGACACTCCCTACCTGCCATAACCCTAAACGAACCCTTGTCCTTTTGTTTTATGACCCATTGAGAGCTTAACCAGGGCTATCTTCTTTTGATTTAGGGTTTAGAAATACCTGTTGGAACTTAGTGGGCTCAGCAATAGATAGACAATTGAATGTACTCACCGTCCCTCCCCCAGTAGCTATCAGCAGCTAATAGGAAGAATCCCCACTCCGTGGGCCCCTCCCCATCCCTGTTGACTACTGAGAGGCCTAGTCTTGTCTGTAAGATGTTTAGCATATACATCAGTGTATGTGTCTGTAGACAGATGCCAATTGGAACTGTGGGAAGGAAGTTTGAATCACCTAACTGTGTGACATTGATTCCCTTAATCCCTTTGAGATTCCATTTCCTTGTTCATCAGGTGGAAATAATCCTATCTCACAGGGTGGCTATTAAGGTGAAACCTGAAAATATGCATAAAAAAGCAGACCTGCAAGCTTTGCATGAGCATTCTTTAATGTTACTACACACCCAGGAGTGCACACACACTAAAACCCATGGCTACTTAGAATATTCAGCATGGCCCACACCAGTACCTTCTTCTCAGACATCTGTTTCTAATCAGCCAATAATCTCATCTTAGCTGGTTCATCCAATAAGTGTGAGAATTAAAAGCCACGAGATGCCAAGGAGAAGAGAACGTGAGGTTTTAAAAAATGATCGATCAGTCTCTTAGTGCTTGAAGAGAATGACTCTTCCTTTGCAAACTGTGCTGTGTACATACAGAAGTCTGTGCTTTTATGTAGCTACCAACCCCTCGGCAACTCCCAAGCCCTGGGTATTTTAAATATCCACTTAAATATCTCCCTAAAAATGTTCCAAATCCTCCAGCACCATGTAGGGTTTACCCACTATCTCTGCAGCACAGATGAGCTAAATAAGACTCTGCTCAAGACCATGTAACAGGCTAATGAGATTTTCTTTCTTAGCTCTGGGTGATTTTGAACTTCATCTTTCCACCCGATCCTTTCAACTGGTGGGGTTGCAGCCCTGCAATATACCAGGCCAAGGCCTGCAGCACCAGGCCAAGTTTCCTCAGTCTGGGGATCGAATACAGAGCTTCATGCTGAGCAAGCACTCCACTAAACAGAGCTAAAAACCCCAGCCTGCAACTGGTTTTTGAACTCAGATTTCTCTAGCTCTAAAGAACATTTCCACTGCCCCTCTATTGGAATAGCCATATCCCCTTTCCCCATCCTATCCTACACAGTGCTGGGTACCCAGAGAGGACTAGGAAACTTGTGTGGATGCTGGGTGAACACATGGCAGATCATGCAATGGGACTTGAATGGGGCAGACTGTTTAAGCAATTACTCTACTGTGTTCTCTTAATCATTTATTTCTATTTTTCAACTGGTAAGATATAATAAACAATGAACATATATTTTCACAGATATAACACATTGTGATACAGACATGCATTATAATTACATCCTGCTAATTATCATCACTTCATATATTATCCTTTCAAGTGGTAAAAACTTGAAACCCTACCTTTAATATGCAGCATAATTCACAATAGTAGAGATTTTTTAAAAAGCCATTTAGGTGCTCATCAACGATGAACAGACAAAGGAAATGTGGTTTATGTGCACAGTGACATAGTGTTCATCCCTAAAAAGTTTTATCCCAACAAGATGGAGTGGCACATACCTGCTATCCATCAGGATGTAAAATAATCCTTTTGTTTGTAACAACATGAATAAGTCTAGAGATCTTCAAGCTAAAAGAAATGCTCTTTCTGGCTTCTTCCCCACCCACACACACCCTCCCATTGATGGGGAGTCACCCACAGGGGTTGGGGGAGAGACAGCAGAATTCAGAATTGAGACAGAATCCCAGTGGTAGTAGACAAAATAAAATTGATGGCCAGAACAGTGGATTTGAAAACATGGTGAACCAAATACAGTATAGAAAGCAGCACCAAATGAGTCACATCAAGTACTCAGTATTTGCAAAAAAAAAAGAAGAAGAAGAAGAAGAAGAAGAAGAAGAAGAAGAAGAAGAAGAAGAAGAAGAAGAAGAAGAAGAAGAAGAAAAAGGAGGCACACATAAGTTCCCACTTTAAAACAGTGCTTGGGATATGGCTGCTCTTAGCAACCACAAGGGACACGCCTTTCATTTTTTTAAGTGAGTTATGCACACAAGCCTTTAGACCAGAGCTGAGAAATGATTGTCTAATTATAAGCTCTATGGATACTTACAGAGCAAGTCAGTTTCATAGTCCAGTCCCTAGTCAGACTTAATGACAAAGGAAATATGGTTTACACCTGCCCTTCTGCCTTCCCTGAAGGCTACATGCTAGAAAAGAAGCCAAAAATTGTTCTTGAAGGACAGGATGGAGCTGAGCTGCTGTAAGGTGATCAGAAATAAACCATGTGTGGAAATACAGGGTGACCTGCAGCCATCTGCAACACAGGGCTGAGCATACAGGATAGGGTCCGATGAGGTTTGTAACAGGGCACAACTGACTCCATGATGGAAGTACCATTCAGGCTGTAAAACGCAGCACGTAGACTGCACCACCTGCCAAAACTAAAACAAAGGCCTAATCCATCAAATCCATAGTTCTGGGAAAGTCTCAAAATGTACTAACCTTAGGTTTTTTTTAGCTTCTGTAGTTCCGCTTCTGGCTAACTGTTCTTGCTAACTGAAGTATGTCAACCCAGAACATGGGTTTTGTTCTTAAAAGCTCACCCTGAGAAAGACACAGTGCTGTATGGGGATCCTGAACATCCATCCAGTGTAGTCACCGGCTGGCTAAGACTTTCTATTGGCTTAAAGCCATGTCCAAGCAGTCCTCTCTGACAAATACCCAGCAAGGTTGAACTCTCTCACTCCATCTCTTTCTCTTTTGCTTCCATGACAAAGGGGCTGAGAGAAGTTAGTCTCCTCTGTGTTCCTCATACAAGGCTGCATTGAATAGCCTGAATGGCCACAACAAAGCCATTCTGGCCAGACAGAAGCTTGTGGTCTTGCTCTGTGCTCACTTGCCTGCTGGGCTACAGGGGAAACCAGGAAAATGAGAAAGTGCACGCTCTGCCTCAGATTGGTCCTGGGAGACCCATTCCCATGAGACTTGGAGGCTGTAGGTCTGCTATACACAGCTTTTCATCCATCCATAGTCGACAGCCAGGAAATCAAGTCCTCAGCCCTCTGCCACCTCCATCCATGCACCCCAGCCACACTGCCTCGCCCTGACCCTTGACTATTGCCCACACTTCCCATCTCAGAGCCTAGGCACCCATTGTTCCTTCCTCAAAGAAGATGTTTCTTTGACTGGTCTCATCAGTACTTAGATACAAACCTCAAAGCCCCCTCAGATCAGCCGTTAACAAGCAGCAGCACCAGTCTGAGACAACAGAGTGAGGTTTCAAAGCTACATCATTCCCCAAGGAGGAGCAATGGGGAAATCACTTCTCGCTCTACAAAGTGAGATGCCTGATTTACCTTTATAAAAATATGTGAATGAATTTCCCCATTATCCCACACAACAGCCTGAAAAATGATCATCCAGGATGACCTAAATTAGCTTGCATAGTAGCTAGATGGAAAGACAGGGCCATTTCTGACTGGAACAGAACATTTGTGATCAGGCCCCCAGATGTTCACGCCTAAGAGTGCAGGGCACTGTCAAAGAGGCTGGAGGATGAGGAGAGGCCACAGCATGGCCATGAGGAAGTCCCTGTCTGATTCTCGCTAGAACCCTTTGTCTAACACTAAGGACTTGCTGGTAGATTGTGTGGGCTTGCACCATCTCCGAAGAACATGTTGCTGGTATTCTACTGGCTGTGGTTATGACCCAGAATTCCTTCCCACACAGCCAGGGTGGAGAGCAAGGGATCCTCCTCGTCTGAGCATTTATCCCACACAGTTGCATCCAAGCACAAACATCCATGCCGAGTCACAGGATGTTCACACTCAGTGACAAAATTCCATCGATCACCCAGCCCCCAGAGGTCCGCCACCATGCATTTCCTACATGTATGCAAGAAGAGCCACACAACCTCCTCAGAAAGAGCTAGTAACTGACCGAAAGCCAAAAGATCTAGGTAACTAGATTGGGGTCCCCAGATATACAACTTTGGTGAACCATGTGATACCCCGGAGCCTCAGTTCCCTAACCTTTAAAACAAGGGGCTTGCATGTGGTACACATACACTACACACATCCAAGCTATCCCTCATACACATAAGATAATAAAAAATAAAGTTAAAAGAAGCAAAGGGGCCAGGCAGTGGTGGTGCATGCCTTTAATCCCAGCACTTGGGAGGCAGAGACAGGCAGATTTCTGAGTTTGAGGTCAGCCTGGTCTACAGAGTGAGTTCCAGGACAGCCAGGGCTATAAAGAGAAACCCTGTCTCGAGAAACAGAAGAAGAAGAAGAAGAAGAAGAAGAAGAAGAAGAAGAGGAGGAGGAGGAGGAAGAAGAGGAAGAAAGAGGAAGAGGAAGAGGAAGAGGAAGAGGGAGCAGCAGCAGAGAGTGTGATGCTAATCTACAAGTCCAGTTTCCTCAACAACAAATGTATAATCTACACAGATTACACAAACAGTTCAGTTCAATGATGAGAAAAGTTGCTACTGTCATAGGAATGTACGCCACTCTCCTCACACTGTCCAAAACCAGCCAGTCAATACTCAGACTTCAGCATCTTTGCTTGATTTTGCTCATTAAACAAATTCATGCAAATGCTACAAACCACTGCCTGCTCTTGGTAGGTGATTTAACATAATGGTGTTCAGACTTATCAATGGTGGGTGTTGCATGAATCAGTCAGTAGCTAACTTGTTTTTATATCTGATAAATATTCCATTATGTGAACATACTTTGAATTACATTGAAACACACATCACGGAAGGAACAGCTTGCATAAATTAACATGACAGGCTTTAAACAAATTATCTGTTAAGTTTTAATGTATGTAGGAACCTAAGGGACCCTCCCTTCCTACCCAGATTTTCCTAAGTTTCACACAGTTTGGTCTATAGCCCAGGCTTGTCTCCAACTGGAAATTCTCCTGTCTCAGCTTCCCATATTCTAGGTTTACAGACATACCCCACCATGTCGTACTGGAACCCAGAATCACAATGTCATTCAACTTCAAAATGCTTCTAGAATCACTAACAACATCTCGTAAGCTTCTACCTTCAGTACTCAGGTCTCAGCTAGCCATCAACCTGATTTTTTTAGTTACCCTAGCTTTGGCTTTCCGATCTTGATTATCTATAAACTGAATTTACCTTGTGTCTCATTTTTCCTCAATAATTTTTGGTAGTTAAAAGTATATCTATGATAATTTTTTTTATTCTTTCTTGCTGCACAAAATTGAGAATTTATACCATTTAGTACTGAGTAGTGTTACAAATAATACCGAACAGTATTTATTCTCCTGTCTACCAAGGGTGATTTACGCTGCTTCTGGTTTTGAATAGACATGGCTAAATCGGTCATGAACATATTTTATTTAAAAAAAAAAAAAAAAAAAAAAAGGAAGATGTCCAAAGGTTCTGAAGAAACACAGATGATGCATCCCTTTCCTTCAGGAGCTTTTGACGAGGCAATAGCTCTGAATTAGAAGCAGTAGCAGCAGCAGCAGCAAATTCACATTAAGCCACTGGGATACCCTGGATTGGAAAGTCCCATGCGTTCTGAGAATGCGCTGACTTACATACACTTGGTCTGCAAAACTTCAGAAACTAAGATGCACCGGAGCCTATAAAGTGTGTGCCTTTACTGAAGCAGATGTACTCTTTACTTGTCCTTGAGATGATGGATGGCCTTCTGCCTTCCTTTGTCCCCAACCACTTGGCAGTTATTAAAGAGCTGTGTTGCTTTTAGCCACCAGCTGACATTTACTGCGATGCTGAGCAAGGTTCTGGCTGCCCTGGCTCATTCTCCCCAGCTGCTTGGTAAGGTGGAGTTCCCAGTGTGCACACAAGGACACAGAGGCTCAGAGATGTTAGGTGACCTGCCTAAGGTCATGGTGAAGACTGTTTTAACTCCCAAGTCCTCACTCTGCTCACAGCCTTGAGAAGGCAGATGAATTTTCACAAATACTATGTCTCCTGCTTATCTAATGCTAATACTAATAATAACAATACTGCTAATGCTAATACTACTACTACTAAGTCTAGGAAGAACGATCCTCTCCCTTCTTGCATATCCCCCTGGTCTTCTCTGCCAGGGCTCAGGCTCAGCCCACACAACCTTCTCTGACTTCCCCTAAAGCCAGCCATCCAAGGGAAGTTTGGGCAAAGCAGGAAAGCAGGACTTTCCACTCAGCAGCAGAGGATCCCAGGCTTGCCAAGTTCTCCTGCAGCCAGGCGCCTGGAGGCGGGCCCTGTGCATTCTATCATTGCATAAGTGTTATTGCAGCCAGTTCCTGGAATCGGAAATATGGCAAACCACTCACCTGGTGGAAAGCCCTTGCCAGGAGCAATGGTTGTTTGGTTAGCTGTGCCTTCAGAGTCCTTTCCAGGAGACTGGCCAGAGAAGAGGTTTATCTAGCAGGGCCTGTTTCTTAAGTCAAAGTGCCTGTGTTTTCACTATTCTTCAGCAACTCAACATAGATTTTTCTTCCCAACAATTTCTCCATCTTCTTCACAGCTGGGTCAGGTTTCCCACCTCTTTCTTTTTGGCCTCTAAGGCTTCCTGCTTCCCCCAGGACCCAGGTCTAAGACGGCCCCCTTACTGCATCGGGAAGAACTTTCCTTATACCAGGGCCTTCCCAAACCTCAGTCATCTTACAGGAGGCCCACCCTGAGTGTCTCCAACAGTTCTAGCATCTGAAGGTTGAGGGGTGACCCCTCTCTCTTAGAGTGGTCCACAGTGAAACTGTTTCATTCTAATCTAAAAGGAAATGCTTTAAAAACACTTATTCAGAGAGACCACCCTTTCTGAGATGGCAAAATTCTTGGAATAATAAGGGTAGTATTTTGTTTTGTTTTGTCTCTACACCCCTAGAACACAGCTCATTGCCAGGCACACGGTAGTATTTGCCTAATACATGATTACAGAAGTTCAATGAATGGGGCTAAGAATGCTCTGTGTCTGTGGTAGATCGCTTGCTGATGCCTTAGGTTCAATTCCCCAGCACTTGTGAGAAGTTCTGTGAACTGATAGTCACTGGTTAATCAGAGCTCATGAAGATAAAGAGACAGCCAGTGTAACTAGTCTTGAGCTGATAAAATTCCAGCCAAAACAGTTCAGTCCACGTCTGCAGCTTTATCTGAGACAGAGAGAGACACAACTTCCATTATAATTTTTCTATTAAAAACTGTTCTTATAATTCTTTATTAACTCATTAGACCAGGAGTCTAGATTGGGATTCATTAATTTGTTTAGCTCACTCTCCCACCAATGAGGAAGTTACTGTTATTCTAATTGCCTCAAGACCCTCATTAGAAGACACATTCAAGGGTGAGGCCATAGATGGGAGTCCTCATCTAATGAGCTCCCAAGACATTATTGGGAAATAAACAGAAATTACTAAATTGCCAGTGGGATAATTTATGCCCCATGGCATATATTTATGTCAATTCAAGATTTTGCTAGAGCCTTTTCAGCACTTTATGTCTCAAGAATTCAAATCTATATTCTGACATTTTCTAACTCTGTGCTATATAGAACCTCACCTAAATTATCAATATTCCATAGTTTTATATTTTCACAAACTGCAAAAGATATATATGTATATATGCATGTGTGTATGTGAGTTTCACATGTTGACTGATACATTTGAAAAGCACACACACACACAAACACACACACACACACACAGAAGCCTATAAATTTGCTAACATAACTTCAATCTGTCTCTCCTACAAGACTAGGTACTTGAATGGAGAAATGGTGTTCTACACATTCTTGTCTTCCTTTCCCCCGGTGATAGTTCCAAGGTGACCAGATGAACAGCAAATAGCTTTAGACAACAATTGTCAATCTAGCAGGAATCAAGGCAAGTCCAGGAATGTCCATGGCTCTGATTCAGGCCTATGTCCATGAAGTGGAAAAAGCATTGCCAGACAAAAACAGCAGATGGTTCTCTCTCCTCAGGACCACCCAGGAGGGCGTTTCCCTCACTCCTTTACTAAACTGCCCTTTCTCTGCTATCCCACAGGCTCAGAACCTGGTTTTGTGATCCCTAGAGTTGACCCTTCTCTCCTATGGACCAAGGCAAACAATGTTTTCTATGCATTATTATATACTGAGAATAAGAACCTACCTTACCGTAGACGTGAAGTTCTCATGTTGGTTCAGCCAGTACAGTATCTCTGGGGGGCTGCTTGGCGTGGGATATCATGTCACATTCTAAAGACCCCAAGTGAGCAAGTATCAGCATGAAGGGAGTTAACTGAATAAAGCCTATCTAAGAACGTAAGCAAGAGAGCTCGTGGTCCAGGCTGAGCTAACTGAATAAAGCCTATCTAAGAACCTAAGCAAGAGAGCTCATGGTCTAGGCATAGTGACACATGCCTGTAATCCCAGTACCTGAGAGAGGTAAGAGAAATAGAAGTGTAAATTTGATTCCAACTTGAGCTACTTAGTAAGACTCTGTCCCCCAGAAAACAAAAACCCAGAAAGCTAGCTTCATGTGACCCTTAATATGCAGCATGGAGAGGAACCAGAATATTCCTGTTTCTCTGCACCTCTACTGTCCCTTCTTCTTCAAGAACAAGCATAAAATCCACAGTTAGGAACTGGGGCTAAAAACAAGTTCAGTGATGAGAAACCCTCCAGCCCTTCTCAGATCTGTCCTTATCTATTAATGGGAATAAAACTTTAATAAAAACCACACAAGGTAGTGGTAAGGGTCAGACTGGGTTCCGATGTTCTCTAACTCATATAATGTGTCTGTTATTATTTTTGTTATTCTTATATAAGGTCTGCGAATATGAAAGACAATGTGTCTTTCATTAAAGCAGTTTGTAATTGACACAAACAAACAAACAAAAAAAAAACACCCTTCAAATTTGATGCAGGATTTAACGCAACCACTACTTGGCTGTCATCTCTTCCAGAGCATTCTTGTCCCTTCTGCATCTGAAACACTGGTCCCACATTCCCCTAGGGGCTGCTGTCTGAGGAAGCATCCAATTGGATGGGTTTCCTAAAAGGGGGAAAGATGTGGCTGGTCTTGCTCCATCTCGCTAGAAGCTTCTGTGATGTGAGAACTCCACCCAGAAGCTCGCCAGGCCTTCTGGGTACCAGAAAGAGGTCACTTGAGGTTGGAGGGATTCTATTGGTGAGTAGTTGCAGACTCTGGACTTCTTGCAGACACAAAGAGCTAAGCAGCCCACCCCTGACTGAGAATGAACAGCAGGAACAGCTTTGGCAAATGGATCAATTTACTAGAGGGTCATCCATCCACACGTGGCTCAAATGTGGCCCAAAGAACTGAGAAGGCCTGGCAAAACTCCCACTCCTGTCCATCACGTGGGGGCATGCTGTGGGAACCAAAGCAGATACTGTCAGTTAGTCTTATCATGCCTTAGGCTCTCTAATGCTTACCCTTTGCTTCAACAACACAGACCTCTTGACTTGGTTGTCACACCCAGACTGTTTTCTATCCATTTATGCTCAGTTGTTGCCAGTGAAGGGTTTGGGCAGATGAAAAGGAACACGAGGCCTTATATAGAAACGGATAGCATTGAGCATGACATATAAAGAAAGTCCTATCTCATTGGCATCATGTGGGTAGATGGATGACTGTGTGACTTTGTGAATTAGCAAATGGAAGCCTGTGGTTTTTCCTTCCTTAAAGTTGTACCAGTTGACTCCCACATTCTGTTCTAGGATGAACCCAAATGCATGATTTCTAAAGTTGGCAAAAACCTAAGGGATCAAAGTGAATTTCAGATATTTTAGGTCACATTCCCAGGTACACAGTCAGAAGGCAGCCCAGGGCTGAGGTATAGGTGGACTGACTAGGTAAGCTGTGAGCTAAGTAAGGCCAGTAATGTGGGTTGAAATTCCCGTGTTGTTGTTGTTGTTGTTGTTGTTCTTGTTCTTGTTGTTTTGGGTTTGGGGTTCTTTTGTTGTTGCTGTTGTTATTTTTGTTTTCAATCTCGAACTGTGTTTCTATGAACCTATGTGAATGACATTTCTCTTAAGTCAGAAAAAGTCCACAGAAGTGAAAACAAAACTAATATTTTTCAAAAGTCCATTTCTTACACTTCCAGTAAGTAATGAACACAGCTGTTCTCCATTTCTCCACTGAAGAAGCTCAGTCTCCCCCATGGAGTGCTCTGTGCCCAGAACCACATCACTGACTCGTGCATCCCAGGTCCCAGAACCACATCACTGATTTGTGCATCCCAGGTTCCATATACCTGACTGTAGTATCAAAGACTATCAACTGCAGTTAACAGACACCAACAGGGTTATTTGCAGGGGGCAGAGAAGACAGAACATTTTATCATAAGAATGTTGGAGCTTGACATGAAACACACAAGAAAGGAAACAGAACAAGACCAGGGGTATTTATGTTTAGGGCATGCCCAGCATATGATAAAATGCCCTGAAAGTTAGCCAAATACTTCTCCAAGTGTTCTTTGGAGACTTGTGAGAAGTACAAATTCTCACTCCGTCAGAAGAATGGAGATGCAATCCGGAATCTATGTCCAGGGATTTGTGTTCTACAAGTAATCAGTCATCTCTAGCAATGAATGCGAAGCACAGGACTGAGCCTGTCTTTGAACTTGAAATGCCTTCAACAAGAGATGGTGCTTTCCCCAACACCTGGCTAAGATTTATTTATTTGTGTGTATTTGTGTGGGCCTGCATGAGTTTATGTGCACCATGTGCAGGCAGGTGCCCTAGAAAGTCAGAGGGCTCCCAATGCCCCTGGAACTGGAGTTACAGGCAGTTGTGAGACACTTGATGTGCGTGCTAGAAGCTGGACAGGGATCTTCAGCAACAGCAGTAAGCATTCTTAACCACTGAACCATCTCTGTAGCCCCTGTCAGCTTTTTAATCATATCTTCCATCTGTTTCTCTCTGCAATTTGTTTCCTTCTCCATTTACTTTAACAGGCTTCTGAACCTCCCTTTCTGTCCATTTTGCTGGCAACATGACTAGAAGCATTTACTAACATATTATTTTAAGGCATTGGCCCAAAGAAAGACTAGTCCCACCCTCCCATGGATCCCAAGCATCCTGAGGCTGAACGTTTTGAGATAAATGCTCCTGTTCTTCGTCTTATCAACTGTCATCAGCATAGTGATGCAGATGGCAAAGTAGTGGGCAGGACCTCATCACTGGTACATAGAAGTGGCCATAGAAGGGCAGTTGTAGGCACTGCAATTGAAAGATCAGCCCCACCACTGAGCATTCTACGGTTGGTATGCCTGAAATGTGCATACAAATAGGTAAGAAATGAGAAATGCTCTATTGAACAAGCATGCAGACCATAATCCAAGTGGGCAATGGCCAAGAAAAGCATACCCATCTTGGTGCTAATGGCCTTCAGAAATAATATTATTTCCCTTGAACTAGAGGAGACACAGTAAACAATCGGTCCATCTGGTTTGCAAATTCTCCCCTAAAGAAGCCTACACAGAAGATTCCTGGGGCTAAATAGAGCCAGTTCTGTTTTCTTAGAAGGAGAACAACGGAATGTGGAATGTCAGCCCAATGCAGCTGGCCAGGCTGGGTCAGAGAAAAGGCACAGATTACATTCATTACCGCTTTTGCAAACCCACCCCATCCACCCACCTCCTCGCCCATCCTCACTCCACAGTGCAAGAAGAGAAGCCAGAAGTTGCTGTGGAGCCATTCAGACTAAAAGTGATGCTGGCCTGGTCAGGCGCTCAGCGAGGCTTCCCAGTCAGCACCAGTGATGCTCGGTGCTGCATTTCTGAGAAGGAAGTGTTTCCAGTAGATGCTGCTCCGATCACTGTTGAGTTGATGTTTCCTTTCTTTGAGCTATCCTGGAATAAAAGCTGGACCATTGCTCTGAACTATGGGTTGTTTATAGGAATTCTTGTAACTGGAGTCATGAGAGGGAAAAGTACTGTCAGGTATGGTGCGAGGAGCACTGGTCTATGCCAAGAAGAGTTGGAGGATGATCAAGCCTTGGGAGGACTGGGCTGGACCTGGCGAACTGAGAGACCGTTTTTTTTTCACTGAGCACCCTAAAGTTCTTGACCTTCCATCTCCTCCACTAAACTGAAGGCAGGGGGTGCATTGTAAATTAGCAAGGTCTCTCTGATCCATTCAGCTGCTTTCAGTAGCTAATCTCATCAACTGAGAATAGTTTATTCATGAGATTAGCTCCATGGGGACAAGTCCGCCACTGATATATACTGTGTTTATTGTGAATCAGTAAGAGATGTTCCTTTCTGCTATCAGGATTCTTGGCTCAGCGAGTATTTTACCACCACAGCCAGGCTTCACCTTCCCCATAGTTTGTTCTATCTGTGTGTGTACATGTTAGTATGTTTGCAGGCCCATGTGCCCATGCATACACATACATGTGGAGGCCAGTGGTCAACATGGTATTTCCTGAGACACTCTCCACCTTATTCTTTGTGACAGGCCTCTTCCTGAACCCGGACCTCACTGATTCCTTTAGACTATCTATCTGGTCATTGAATCCCAGGGGTCCCTGTCCTCCCAGTGCTGAGATTACAAGTATGAGCCACACCTGACTTTTCATGTGGGTCCCGAGGAAAAGCTCCAGTCCTCCATGCGGCAAGCCCTTTGCCAACTGAGCCATCTCTCCCTCCTCCCTGCATAGAGGTACATGAGAAACTGATGAGACCATGTGAGCAGGCAGCACTTCACGAACCAGATAGCCCCAGGTTCCCAGCTCTAGTGGCTCCATTAGTGAGAGGAGAGAGAGTTTTACAGGGTAAACAAGACGGGGGAACAAAGAATGATTTTATTAAATTTCAAATATTTACTTTATTTGAGCCTCACAGAAGGAAAATCAAAACAGTGTAGCAAATGCCCAGCCAGCCATTAGGGACTGGCTGAGTTTAAGATCCACTTATTTTCAATTCTGAGTTAGGTTTCATTTTGTTTCCACTGAACCCAGAGCACACCAGCCACCTAAGTCTAAAGAACTCTCATTTAAATATATGAACCACAGGGGACATTGGTCTTTGTAGTAACCCCTAGGTAATGGTGCCCCCTTTTCAAAATAAGATGAAGAGCTAGTGCGTAGCCCAGCTATGGTAACATGGGTGCCTGGCATATACAAAGGCCTGAGTCTGTTCCTCATCACTACAAGGAGAAAGAGTGTAAAATGAATCTGTCACAGAGATGTGGGGATGATATCCATTGGCCTTGCTGATAGCAAATGGCAAAGAGGGTCGTCAAGGCTGCAAAGCCCAGTTGTCCCAAAGGAGATACAAACTGTGGGCCAAAGTGAGCTCCACCCACCCTTGCTTCAGGAAAAATGCAGAGGTTCACAAATGGCCTTCTCCAAGGTGCAGAGCTGAAAACCTCTACACCATGAAGAAAAAAAACACTTTAGAAGTTTCAAGGTAGCGGGTTTAAATGTATGCCTTTTCACAAAACCTGCTCCATCAACTCCGTCCTAGGTCTTCCTATATTAAAGTCAGGCTTTCAGCACCCCTCGGCACTGTGTGCTAAGGCACCATGTACCAGGCAGCATTCCTGAAAATCCAGCCTCCACTCAATGCAAGTGGAAAATAGCCTGCAGCTATTGAGAACCCAAAGTCTCAATACTTCCCTAATTTGAACCCACACACCCACCAGCCCCGAGAGATCCTGACTGAGCTCAAGTGTGTATCTACTTCCAAAGGAATTTCACTTGCCCTAGAGGCCACCCAAGCACCAAACCTATCCATCTCGGTGTTTCCCACACCAGGTACACTTCACACACACACACACACACACACACACACACACACATTCTTCCCCGTTCCACATGAGCTCTCCTGCAGTCTAGCTTCCCTTCTACATGCCTCCCTTCCAGAAGGTTCCAAAGAAAAGATTCCAAGTTTTCTTTCAAGAATGAGGGACCCTCCACTGCTCAGCAAAGTTGAGTGCTCAGCTGCATCCCCATAGACTTTGGCTGCAAAGTCCTCTCAAGGTTCACTGAAGTGAGGCAACTGGGCTCAAAACCACCCAGAGGGGACCCTAAACAAAGGTCAGATCTATTCTGTGGAAAAACAGGTACCCTCTTGCCTTGTTCACCAAATAACATCTCTGTTCATTTGACTCTTTATGAAGCAAATATCTCCAGCAGCAACTTGAGTGGTGTGTGGAGTCCAAGAAGCAAGCCAACAAGAGAAAAGGGCATCAAGCCTTTGCAAGGCAAAGTCATTCTTTCTCCTGAGCCTTCTTTGCCAAGAGTCTATATAACTGAGCAGATAATAGATCTGTCAGATGTTTAACAATAAAGGACCAGATAGGTTATACTTTCCCTGGCAGCCAGGTTCCTCTCCCATAAAAGGCACGATCCTCCCTTGAATCTTCTCAACAATGTACTGGGGTCTAGAAACTTCAAAGCCTTCTGAGATCCTACAGCTACCACACAGAACACGGGTAGAACCAAGCTATCTCTGATTCCCAAGCATCCCCGGAAGTCTCATGCTTCCAGCAGAAACGACCATATACTCCAGTCTCTACCTCCAGTGACCTCAAGTTCTGGAAGATGGAGTTTTATGACTTCAATAATGAAGAGTCTCAGCTCAGAGAAGAAGAGTTAGGTGGAGTGGGTTTAGAAGAGTAGTTTTCACACAACACATCTGGTTTTGGTTTTTGTTGTTGTTGTTAATATGAGTAGACTGTCGCTGTCTTCAGACACACCAGAAGAGGACATCAGATCCCATGGCAGATGTTTGAGAGCTACCATGTGGTTGCTGGGAATTGAACTCAGGACCTCTGGCAGAGCAGTCGGTCCTCTTAACCGCTGAGCCATCTCTCCAGCCCAACACATCTGTTCTTGATGGCTAGAAAACCTACCTTAAACCTGTGACCCCTTAGGAGCTAGTATGAAGAATGATAACACGTTTGAACTGCTTTCCTGGCGTGCCCGTGGCTGCTTCCCTTCTCTCCTAGTTTCTCTGTACCACATGGTTTACTGGAAATGTACTTCAGCATATTGTTTTGAGTGTTAGCTACCTTGCAGGTATTTCATAAACAAGGTAGATGATGCATAAGGAATTCGCAGAGGAAAGACCATCCAGCAGACAGGAAATCGTGGACATGGCTCAGCTTCACTCCATGTCAGTCCACTACCACAAAAGCTGCCTCGTTCTGCAAGCGGGACCTTCTCTCACTTTATCTATATTTGGATACAGGATGTGGAGAAGCCCTGATAATATGCAGCTAGAATTTGGAGAAAGGGTCAGTTGAGATTCTGGGCCACTCGGTGGTGCTCCCAACTTCAACACAAGTGTATGTGGTGCTCTATCAGAAGTACTGTGACGTCCTGTCCTGTCTCCAGCTCTTCTTGGATTAGGCTTTCGATCTAGTAGGGCCTAGACTCTCAACTCCACCCCAAAAGCCCTCAGCTGGCTAAGTGAGAATGCTAAGAGGCAAATAGAAGACATCAGAAATAACTCCGAAATGCCAGGGCTGCATTTCTCCTGGCCTTTCAGATCAGTGGGTTAGAACAGAGGCAAACCGGTCACTTTGGGGAACAGAGAGGAACTCCCAGGCAGAGAAACCTGTATTTTTTCAAGTGGTTGTTGGTATTCCTGGAATAAGAGGATTCTTCCTACCTATGAGTTGGCTAATCATTGTCTTTTGAAGGACAGGTCACAAATCCCAACCCAGATGCACTGGGCGAATAGAAGCTATCACTTAATACCTAGTAGCATATCCAGGAAACTTCTAGAACTGTCCCTATCTATCACATGGTAATTGAGATATCTAATGCTGATATCATTAAATGTTCTATCCATCTCTCTTCGTTTGCATTATCCCATGCTTAGCATAGAGTCTAGCTCTTAGTTTCAGTAGGTCCGTCTACTTTCAGGGAAAGATTAAGTGTGTGCTCATGGAAGAGTCCTTGCAACCTTGTTCACAAGCTAATAAGTTAGCTTCTGTGACCCCTTCAATCTTATGTGCGTAGTCTACCCTGAGTCCTTCTGCTAAGGACACCTACTCACAAAGCCATGTTAAGTCTAAAGCCCATGGGATTATGAAGAGTTTAAGCAGGAGAGACATATCAAACCAGGAGACTCCGGCAGCTGAGCTGCTTCAGATCTTTGGCTCAAACATGAGTCACTAAGAGTGCTTTTTCTGACATTTCAACTCTGTTTCCCCTATAATTCTTCCTGAAGCTGCTACCACAGAAGGCAGGATTAGTGCTGGTGGGCTTGTTGGTACCAGCTTTCTGATTAGCCATCTCAGCCCAATCCCTGGAAGACACTTCTGTCACAGGTATAGCCTAAGAAATGGCCCTCGGTTAGGCCATTCTAACCAGAACCTGTGGGTGAGCACCCACTGCCTAGTCAAACCTAGACCCACAAGGCCCACTGGCCAGGTTTTCAGCCCATCTCAGACCAGAAATGCAGATGGTCACCTTGGAGGACTAACAGGTCATGAGTTCCCATATGTCAGCACAGTCCATTACGTGAACTGGATCCAAGAAATAAGAAGGTAAAATATAAAGTGCATGGATTTAATAACAATAACAGGCTGGCAGGGATACAAAATCAGGATTATTTGCACTGCTGGTAAGAATTTAAAATGTTATAACTTGGCTAGGGGATGTAGCTCAGTGGTAGAGCATTCGTTTGCTGTGTGCTTGGGTTCAACTCTGGCATTTAAAAAGTAATTTTCAGCATCTCTAGTGGGGAGTGACGGTTTGACAATACATTAATCTGAAGTGTCTTTAGAACCAAACTGCACTTTATCATCAGTCCAATTCTTGCAGGACTTTTCCCTAAGGAAATAAGCCATACTCAAAGATCAAACTTCAAAAATGTTTATTGTCATTTTTTTTATATTAGTGAAAAGCTACATGTAAGCTAAATATTTAAAACAGAAGATTGGTTAAATAAACAGTATGTTTCATATAACAAAATACTGTACAATTTTTGAAAATTATATAGAAATACATCTAAAGGTTTAAAATGGTTCCTGATACATTGCTCAACAGGAATGTTGGCTGCAAATACATGCCTAGAAAATTCTGAAGGAGCTGCTGCAGAAGGCCAGACATTGTAAACATGGACTTACATCTGAGTGATTAATTTATGGGTCCTTTTCCCTCTTTACATGTTCCTCAGTTTAAAAAAAAAAGCTTCTCATTTGTGCCCAGTAAATATACATTATGTAAATAATAACAAGTAAAATACAGTTTGTTTTTCCAAGGGTGGCCTGTGTGGTATTTGCCCAGATATGAATTCAAATCCCAGGTAGGCCACTGATCCTTCAGACACTATGTATGCCCAGGCCTGGACTGACATACTGCTTTTCTTACAAGGTGGTTGAGAGGTTTAAAGGGTCAAGCATAACCAAAGCGTGGCCCAGAGCATACCCTGAATAATGCTTTTTCCTTCCTTCCTACATGTTCAAAATCACTTCAGTGTGAGAGTCCACAAGTGTGATGGCTGAATGCAACCCTAATCGTGTCTCAAAAAAAAAAGAAAGAGAGAAAGAAAGGAAGAAAGAAAGAAGAGAAAAATCTGTAGAGGAGCTGGGGGTGTGGCTCAGTGGTAGAGCACTTCCTAGCATACACAATGCCCCTAGGTTCAATATCCAACAGTGAAAACAAGTATCTGAGACTTGTGTTGAACACCCCCTCCCCCCCGTCTTAGTAACTTTAGACCAGATCTTAATCTCACCCAGCACAGAGGCAGACAGACAACCCCATGTCAAGGTAAAAAGGCCAGTTGTGTTACCCAGCCCCACCAGTAGGTGGAGCCGGTCTCTCCCCTTGTGCCCACGCAGCCCGTCACACCAACCCATTAGATACTGGGTATCACGGCGCTGATGGTGTACACCCCCCATCAAAACTTACTGCAAACATCCAGGGCTCTCCTCTCTCATCCCCACATACTCCTACCTCAAACCACTTCCTGCCCGCAGCTGCCACACCTCTGTCACCACTCCGCCCACCTTGCAGACTCACCCTTTGGAATTAGACCTCCTCATCCATAAATCTGATTCTCTATCATTATCCCAGCTGGAAGTTTGCTGTGCCTTTCCCCGGCTTCTAACTCATTCAACCCAATTTTCTGACCACCTAGTAAATATTTTGTGCTGTGTTAGGAACCAGAGAGGAAACACACACAGACCCGGCTCTGGCAGCCTCTCAGCCTGGAGGAAACGGGCCGTCACGTGATACTGGTGTATTGTTATAACCATCGCACGGTAGGACCAATACAGGCTTGCGAGAGGCCAGCGGCTGTTCTCAACACTTCATAGACGTGAATCTCCATGTGGTCCTCATAACCTGTCGCATGAGCTTGAGTAAAATCACCTCTGTTTAACAAGTAAAGAAAATGAAGCGCAGAAAAGGTCATGTGTCTAAGCATAGGCTGTAAATAACCAAAACTATATTTGGAATGAAATTTTACACTCTTAAAAATAACCAAAAAGCCCAGTGTGGTGGTGCTCACCTGCAACCCCAACACTTCGGAGGTGAGACTGGAAGTTTAGATATATGGGGAGTCAAAGCCATATACCGGGACACAAAAAGCATGGGGCTGGAGAGGTGGCTTAGTGGTTACGACCTGTGCTGCTCTTGCAGAGGGCCAGAGTTCAGTTCCCAGAGTCGTTATGTCTTGACACTATCCCTAACTCCAGGTCCAGGGGATCTGGTGGCACCTTGAGGCCTGCATGAGTATCAGGCGCACATGAAGAACTCTTTCATAGATATGTGCAGGAAAAGTAGTCATACACATAAAATAAAAATAAACCTTTCTTTAAAAGTGGGATCCCAAGATGCTCACGGAGTAAAGGTGCTTGTCACCCAGCCTCATGACTTCAGTTTGTCTCCAGGACCCACAGAGTAGAAGGAGAGGACCAAGTCCTGTAATTTGTCTTCTGGCCTTCACACATGCTTTGAGGAACATACATACATACATGCATACATGTAATAAAAATTAAAAACATAATGAAACAAAACCTGATTATTCCAAAGAGCTATATGGGTCATGTCTAGTCATGCTTATTATATTATAAATTATAATTTAGAAAGATTATATATTAATTAAATTATACATAATTAATGTATTACATGTCCATGTAAATGATATTTATACATTTAAAAGCTACATAACAATTCTTGGGAAAGATTACATAATTTCACGTACTTACATATATCTTCAATGTCTGACTAATTTTTTTTCTTTTTTGTAGTAATACAGATTGAACTCAGGGCCGTGCACATTCTGGGCAAGTGCTCTACCACTGAAATACACACACACACACACACACACACACACACACACACACAGCCCAGGATCTGACTAACTAGCAAGCAAAATAGATTCTGGTATCTCATGTTAATTCTGTCCATTGGGATTTGTTATTTGGTTGAACTGTGTGAAGAAGTTTGGCCTCACACAGAACCAGAGTAGGAAAGGGCGGGGTGTCTGAACGGACTACTCATACGTAAAAATATTCCCCTTGGATAGTCCACCAAACTGTGACAAGTGCTGGCTTCTTAAAAGCTCGCTACAGAGTGGAATCTGAAACTGATAGCTGTGGTTTGCATGTTTGTGTCCCTTCCAAACTTCCAAAGTGTTGAAACTTAGCCTCCGGATGCTTCAGTATTAAGCAGCTAGGCCTTTAGAGGGCATTGGCAATCTTATAAAAGAGCTGGAGAAAAGTATCGAGTCCCGTTTTGGTCTTTTATGGTAACTTTCCATCACTATAAGGAAAGTTTCCTATAAATCATTATGCAGTAACAAAATGATTGTTTGGACACAAAATTTTGCAAGTTTTAGTTTACAATCTGAGAGTCCCACTGTCTTTAGGTCTGTGAAGAGGCAGCATTAACATGATGGGGAGAGACATGTAACCCAGCTGAGGAAAGAGGGGGAGAAGAGGGCTTGTGGTCTTATATCTTTGTCAAGGGTGTCCAATGGCCGTAAGACCCCCACTAAGTCCCACCTCTTGAAGGTACCCTTGCCTTCCAATAGTGCACAGGCTGGGGACCAAGCCTTTAATATACAATCCTTCAGAAGACCCTCTCTCTCTCTCTCTCTCTCTCTCTCTCTCTCTCTCTCTCTCTCTCTCTCTCTGTGTGTGTGTGTGTGTGTGTGTGTGTGTGTGTGTGTGTGTGTCTGTCTGTCTGTATGTCTCTTTCTGTGTCTCTCTATGTCTCTCTGTCTCTCTGTCTCTCTCTGTCTCTCTCTCTCTCTCTCTCTCCCTCCCTCTCTCTCTGCCAACCACCCAAGGATGAATAAGCACAGCATGGCTCCAAGCCATTCTGCCAAGGGAAAAATGGCACTCAGATAAAATCAAGTAGTTCAGCTCCCACCTCAAACACTCTGTCCAGCTTTTGTCATCAGACTGTAACTGTCCTTCATTTTCCATGTAGTACCTATTTTGTCACAGACTCAGCATGGACTAGGTAAGCCTTAGTTCACCTCCCCTAGACACCAGGTTAGAAAGAGGATGAGACTTGGCATCCAGGGCCCATGCTGTGTGCCCAGTTCTAATCACCTCTATTTGCCAGTTAGGAAACTGAGGCTGAGGAGGAGGGGCTCCACACAGAGCTGTCCAGCATGAAAGCCCATGCCACATGTCATCTTCCTGTCTGTTCCCACACTCCCTTCCTGCCTGGCTTACTCTCTTCCCCCCAGTGCACCAGTTGCTGAGCTTCTAAGCATGCCTCACCACCAAAATTTCCTGAAATGAGAAAATTCCCAGCACTGGCTGGTCACTTGAATCTTTCAGTGTCTGAGTTGCTAGTGGTCACAAATCACTAAGACATTGGAAACTCTGTGCCACGTCAGAGTCCCTGGCACACACAATTGATAACGTTGACAAGGTTTGTGTTGGCTATTGTACATAGTTTTGGTGACTAGGACACACGGGCTTTCCTCTGGGGCACATTTCCAGCTGAACTGTAAGTTGGTCATCTCTGTCTGGGCTGCACAGAGAGGAGGTCGACATCCTCTGGGACCCATGTCTTCTCTGGAAGAGCTGAAGTCACACGGCAATGCGGCAGGATACAAGCAGGATGAGAATCACATCCTAAGACGCAGTTTCAGGAAAGTTCAGCCCAAAATAAACCCCAAGTCTAAGTAAATAAAGCATTGGAAATATTTCAGGAGAGCAATTCCACAAAGCTAAAAAAAAAAAGCAGGGAAGGGGTGGATACTATTGTCCACAGCCTTTGTTGTTTGGTTCTGTTTTCTGATACAGCTTGTTATGGTCTCCAGTATCTAACATTTGTAAAGGCAGGAATGAGCCAGTTTCAGGAAAATTACATTCTTTCTTCTGAGGGATGGGTGTCATGTAAGTGCTGGTTTGAGACAGGGCCAGGAGCTTGAAGAGGACTGGAAGCTCTGGTAGTTAAAGCAGGATGGAAGGAGCATATAATCTGTATCAAGGGACCCGGAGAGAATGGGCTAAGGAGAACGCTACTGAGTCACACAGGCTATGCCGGGTAGCCTTGTCTCCCCAGGGCTAGAGGGGAGGTACTCAGAGCCTTCATGACCTTACAGGATGAAAGGAGAAAGAATGCTGTTGCAGAAAGGGGCAAAGTGCAAGGCTATGCATGTGGCTGAAGGAAGGGCATGTGTTCAACATTGCAGGGCATGTGCTTAGCATGTGCAGGACTCTGGGATCAATTGTCAAAAACAAAAACAAAAACAAAGTTGGAGTGAGATAATACTCAGACATTAATTGCCATCTCAGTGAGCACTTGACAGCAAATCAAACAGACCTATCATTGTGATTAATGTAATCTTGCACTCCTCATTCATCCAACCAAAATCTAATTAATGTTTATTATCCCCCAACTAAGAGACTGTTACAGTGATAAGAAAGTAGCTAGTCTCTTAAGTTACTTGCAAGCTAGTGGGAGAGAGAGACGTGCTGATAAACTAAAGCTACTAAACAGTCAGTTAGTGAAAGAGGTACTGAGAAAGGCTGCCTTGTAACTTTGACCTTAATAGGGCCAGAGAGATGGGTCAGTGGGCAGAGGCACTGACAACCTGAGTGTGATCTCTGGAATATACATGATGGGAGGAGAGAAATGGCTCCTGCAAGTTGTCCTCTAACCACCACATGAATGCCACAGCTCACTGCTCACACACATACCTCCACAATCAACCAACCAACCAATCAATCAATAAATGTATTAAGATGCTAAAAGAACAAAAGTAAATTGACCTTATTAAAATCCCAGTGAGGAGGTGGCTGGGATCTTGACAGATGAGGCAGACATTCACTATTAACCTGGTGATTTTCTTCTGTCTCCATTTATTGCTTCACTTAGATCCTTCAGAATTTCTGGCCATGGTGGCCCATATCTTTAACCCCAACACTTGGGAGCCAGAGGCATCTCTGCGAGTTCAAGGCCAGCCTTGTCTAGTCTACCCAGGGCTACATAGTGACTGTCTTTCAAAACAAATCAAAACACAAAATAAACAAATGCTTCAGAATAGGTACAACATGTATGATCTTGATTTAAACATGAGAAGTGAAAGCTTGTTGGAACTGACTTAGATAAGCAGTTTGAAGCAACGGTGGAAGTCTAGATGGCACTGTTTTTAGGTTTGGAGACAGATAGACCTGGGTTTGAATCCTGCTGTTGCCATTTGGACCAGTTACTTAACATCTCAAGATCAGCAGTACCCATGAAAACTCAGCAATATGGCTACCCAAACAAATCTTGACTAATGATAAGACCAGTCGACTCGCAAGTTCGAAGGGGGAAACCTCACAAGGCCTCGCTTGACCCTAGATGAAGCCCTGCAGGCTCCTGAGAAGCTACTGAGAGAATCAGCTCTCTCCAGAGATCAACTCACTGGCAGGTTATGCAGTCCCAAGTAGTCAGCCCTATATATGTATAGATACCAGAAACACTAAATGTACTCAGTAGGTTGCATATTGTATACACATGTATGCGTGTATGGAACAACAACTAAAGAAGTGGTCAGAAACTTGAGGGTGAGTTGGGACAGGGGAGTTGGAAGGGGGACAGAGAGGGGTCTAATTTATGTAAATACAGTACTCATGTATGAAATTCTCAAATAAAATAAAACACAAATACACACAATCTTGCCTTGGCAGTGAGGGAGGTTGTGAGAGACAGCACCAGGCACATAACATTCTCTTCTTTCTCTGAGATCAAACAGGGCATCTCTCATCCTCAGTCCCTTTCACATGTACTTCTCTGGACCACCATGCCTTGGTCGGAGCTGCTGCCATCTCTCAGCTGCATTATGGAAAGACACTGGATATTTGTCTCTGCTCCACAACCTGCCCTGCTTCAGCCCTGTCCTTCGGCAACAACTAGACTTGCTTTGAAATACATGGAGGCAGGGGGAGGAACTCACACCTTCCTGCTCCCGCCCCCGCTCCCGCTCCCTCTCTGGCTCCAGCTCCAGCTCCAGCTCCCGCTCCTGCTCCAGCTCCAGCTCCCGCTTCTGCTCCCGCTCCCGCTCCAGCTCCCTCTCCCGCTCCAGCTCCTGCTCCCGCTCCTGCTCCCGCTCCTGCTCCAGCTCCTTGCTTGACTCTCCTGTCTTCATAGTCATCTGATGAGCTTCAGGGGCTTCAGCATCCAGCCCTCAGATGCCTGTCCTGCCCTTGCTGCTTGTCAGACTCCATGGTTGCCTCTGGGACTCAGAAGGTCATTCTTCTACCTTGGATACTACATCCCTATGACCATATGTTTCTCCTGCAGGCTAATGCCTCTTCCTCCAGATTCATCCCAGAAGTGTTAGGCTTCTAAGCTTCTCCTAGAAGCAAGCCACGATTCCTTTCCCTTCCTCACCTCAAGCAGACATGGATTCAGTGCCCCCAAACCCCCAGTCTGTGCTCCCCTGACCCCTCCCTGCATTTCCTCCATGAAGTATGTGCTATGACTGTCCACCTTCACGTGTCCATCATAAGATAGAGACCTTTCAGGAGCATATTTTATAGCTTTTATTCATTGTCTGAGCTATTTGAATGAATGCACAGATGGACCTGGTGACACGTGCCTGTAAAAGCAGATATGTAGTGAGGCCGAGGCAGGATGATTGCAAATTCAAGGCCAGGAACTCAATGAAACCTTGTCTGAAAATAAAAGCAAAAAGGGGGCTGAGGGTATAGATCATTAACAGAGTGACTGCCTCCCATTTGTAAGGCCCCAGGTTCAATCCCCAGTACGAGGGGGGGGGGGGTGTTAAGGAATGAATGTTTTTCCAATCTCCACCTAGAGAAGGTAGAGAGATGAGATTAAAACTAAGTCAAAGCAATGGTCAAACACAAATATTCTCATCATTCTGGTTGAAACCTAATTAAAGCCTGAAGTAGAAGAACCACAGCCCCAGAACATCCTCCCCTTCCAGGCCCTTCCACACACATGTTCTATAATATCTCTGTTTAATATGGACTCCTTTTGGTGAGGAAATAATGTCTCTTGAGGACTGAAGGCTCCTTGTCGTGTACAAAATCATTATTGTTTGAGAAAACATTGGCTTCTCTGACTCAGTTGACATCACTTTTCATGACAGTGATAAGCAGGGGGCTTTCCTGAGACCAGGAGGTTGGCAAGAGGGGATGGAGAATGGGAAACACCTCCATTCAAAGAAAGTTCCTGGAATTTTAAGCAAATGCTTTTTTTTTTTCCCTTAGTCATACAAATACATTGAGCTAACCATTCTTCTGTCAATATTTGTGAACTGAAAATACGACAAACTGTCCCCCGTACAGTTCAAAGTCTAGACATTGACTGATGGGACCAGGAACAAAATTCCCTGGGAACAAATAAAAAACAAACAAAGATTTCAAAACCGGCTGTAGAATAGTGGGTTTCTGGTTCTGAAGAGCTTGGCCCAAGATGGGAAGAGTAGTCTGTTGGATGAGTAGAGATCTGCCAGCTAGCACCACGGGGACATGAGAGATGGAGGCCCTTAAATACCACAGTAAGTAGTAATAATGCCTTGGGCTAAGGGCACATCTACTGGCTCCGCTCTACCCCTGAGCCCTAAGAATTTCTACCACTGATTTCCAACTTCAAAAACCAGCCACAGAGAAATCAAAGGATCGCCACTGGTGGTCAGGGAGCCAACATCAGACATGGGTTTACATCTAACCCTTTTTGTGTTGTTATCCAGGATCCTTAACCCTACCCCACAGCCCAGCCACTATTGCCTTTCCCTGAGTAACTAAAGAGTCCTTCTCCGTGTGCACCAAGTCCAAGTGTCTCTTTAGGGGAATCTTCTTGAAATTCATAACCCCAGTCATACCCATCTCCTACCTGCAGCAGGCACTATTGCTGTCCATCCTCCCATTCACCATCGGGCCTATCACCACCTCTGGAGATGACCCAAGTTCACAGACTGTGCTGATGCCCTTGGCTCTGTTACTGGGATTGGCATTCAGATTTTTGTGTGTTCTTGGTCACTGAGGTTAGGTGGATGTGGGGAGTGGCCCTCAGTTGGGCCCCAGCTTGACTTTTCAGGTAGGAGGGGGGGATGATGTTCTTGCTCTCATTCATATGACCATAAGAGTAAGAAAACATGGTTTCCAAAACAGAAAAAAAGAAAAGAAAACGTATACAAAATTTGAGCCTACAATTCATTTCTTGGTGCAGCACAACTATCAACTCTCAGCTTACCTACGATGGAGGTAAAATCCTTTGGTGATGTGAGGGTCATTGAAATGCAGCCTAATTACAATGAAAAAAAAATAAAGAACAGCTTATATATTTCAAAAGTATTTATATACCCAAAAGAAACATAGACAATTAACTAGGGAGGTTGCTTGTAAGAGAACAACAAAGAATGAGACTGAATGCTTTGCTTGACGTCTATAACTCTTGTATCAATTTGAAGAAGAGAACTTTATAAGTTACTCTTTCTCTGAGATGAATGCTTTTCCAAATTATCACAGCTAATGAACCAAATTCTTACCCTCACCTAATGTCTGTGCCACTCTCCAAGCAGAATCATTGTTCATTGAAATCATTGGTGAATGACCTTATGGATAGACCATCTTAATACACACACCATTTCTTAAAATAATGTAACCTGTTCTCTGTGGACTGAGAATAAAGTCACTCACTCAAGTCAAATAGTTTTGACCATAGCAGGAAATCTGTATCCAAAAATTGAGCCTACAATTCATTTCTTGGTGCAGCAGAACTATTAGCTTTCAGCTTAGCTACGATGGAGGTAAAATCCTTTGGTGATGTGAAGGTCATTGAAGTACAGCCTTATTACAATGAAACCCAATGTCTAAAAATTGTTCTTATTTTGGGCTTGTACCACAGTAAGAGCCAAGATTTTAAACTCTACTAAATACAAAACAAACAAAAAGACTTTATATATTTATGTTCATTTAAGAAAATACTAGTAGTGATGTATTGTTTTGAAGTATACAGTTAATATGTTTGGAGTTATTTAAAATTTATACTGAGAAAAATGTATTTTCACTATTGCTATAGACGAGCATCTACATAAGACTGTTAAATTGATTGTTGTTTTAATATCAAACAACTATAATACTCATTTTATTGTTATAATATTTTATAAATTTTAAAGAATATGACAAAAAATACCCTATCAATATGTACTACATTTGTGAATATGTACATCCAAAAAAAATCAATAAACTTTCAAAAGAAAAAAAAGAAAAAAGAAAAGAAAACATGGCTTCCATGCCTGTAGGCATCCATGTTGTGATCTGAAGATAAACTGGGATGAAGGATGGAATGTGTCTGTCTGCAGGAGGGTGGAGCCAAGAGGATCCTTGGCTCACTGGCAGGAGCCCTCAAGGGTGCAACATCAGAAGCTGCCCCATCTTTGAATCCTAGTTATAGAGAGCTCATAAACTCTTTACTGCACAAGCTGGCGTGGGCAAAGTTTGCTGTAACTCATCGCAAAGGGCCTCCTGGGTGACTCAAATGCTTCCTAGAGCTCTTGGAATGGCATCCAGACGCCTACCTTGCTATTAAAATGCCCGCTAAACTCTAAGATCAGTGAGTGCTCAGGGTTTTCATTGGCCCTGGTAGTGCCAGCCTCTACTAAACATCACTCTAGCACACAGAGGGCACTCTGAGTTTTTTTGTTTGGAACAAGTGACTGAGGTCTCTCTCTAGCATGTTACCTGTTCCCTCAAGGCTGGAGAAATCTGGGGTCTCCCTGCTTTTCTTCCAGAGCCACCTATACACATGAGCTGTGTTTTCCTAGACATCAGCTTTCTTATGCAGGCAACTTCCCATCGTCAGGAAAAAGCCAAAAGGTCTGAGCACAAGGCTGAGTCTGTCTATGTCCAACAGTATGCCTGACATCCAGGCTTCCAAAAACAGTGGTCAGAAAGGACTAAGGTGGAGAACTTTATGAGCCCTCCCAGGAACAAGCCTGGGTAACAAGTTGGAATTTTCCAGATTATTGGAGAGGGCCTCCAAGCTATTGTGATTTGTGCCACGAACAGGGAGGATCCCCATGTGGGTCAAAAGAACATTTCATTCCTTCTACCCTCTGGCCAGACCCTCACTTCTGCCTGCCGCTCTCTCCACGGCCTTTTCTTCTACCTGATCCCGAGTTACTCACTCTCTAACCAACTTTGCCTTACTTCTCTGCAAAGTGATTTTTTTAATCTGATTTTTTAATCTCTACTTCCTTCTCCAAAATGTGAGCTCTCCATGAGAGTGGAACCTTTGTCTCATTTATCACATCTTCTGTCAAGCATCCCATGGGGTTGGAGAGATGGATCTTTCTGTACAGCCCTTGCAGAGGACCAGAATTTTGACACTCCAGCTCCAAGTGAGGAAACATCCTCTTCTGGGCCTCAGTGGGCACTGCATTCTGGTACACGTACACACACACTCTTAAGAGATACACGTCATATTTTGGGTAACCCGGCATCCTCCTTAGCAAAGGTACATTAAAACACAGCTTCAGCAGCAGGCTGACCCCGTCAGGTACTCCTTCACCTCTCCCACAAGCAGCCTTCTACCCAGCACACCGTTATTTCTTTCACTGTCCTTCTCAGAACAGAAGGATCAGCTGTGTTTGTTTGTGGGTCCATGTTGGCGTAGCTATGCTCAGTCTCCAGGGCAACTGTAAACGGATGCTGGAAGAGGGAGAGGGAGACTCTCGAAGGCTCTGGAAACAGTGGACAAGAGGAAGGTGATAGGAGAGGTAAGACCTCTCTGACTCGGAGAAACTCCCAGGTAAAAATGGGGTCATTTCATCAGCAGGGAAGTGGAGTTTACACTATTATAAACTTTTCAAACCTAGCTATCTGGAGGAGTCTATATCTGATCTCGGGTCCCTCTCACTTCTCCGGTTTCCAGTTTATACAGAACAACGCAGCTTCCCCGGAACTTACTAGCGTATTTTTAAAGTACTGACAGTTTCATTCTCCAAATCAACTGGGTATTTGAGAAACCATCACAGAACCTCCAGGTTTTGTTTGTCTTCTCAATGCTTCAATTATGCAGTTTAGTGAGGCCCCAGCAGCCAAGACCAGTCTGGCATTTTAAAAGATTCTCGGTACCTTTGTGCTGAAGCAGGTCTCTGGCTTCTCTCTCTCTCTCAATTATTACCTTAACCATGCCCAGGAGACCTAAGGAGGCCGTTTATTTTGACTGGTAGATTGTTAAACTGCAGGAGGCAAGCCAGAGCCAGAGCCAGGCTGTGATTTCCATTGCTCCACAGACCAAAGCCTTGGTGCTGAGAATAGCCAAGGCCACTTCCTGCTAGAGGAGGAAATGGCAGTTTCCTCAAGTCCCGGAAATGTGGCTTCCTCTCTGGTGCCTAGCTCAGGGTTCACCCATTAGACAGTCTCTTCCCACCCCAAACCCCCGGGGACCTGGCTCCAGCATGCAAAAGACATCCTGTTTCCCTGAGGAAGTGGCTCAGATTGGGGCAGCCACCAGGGCGCTCAAGTGGTTGAGAGTAGGGAGCACAGCAGGAAGGGATTGACAGGGAGGGATGAGGTTAATAATGTTAACCAATGAGAAGAAGCCCCACCCACTCCTTTGTCCTGACCCCAGAGAGCTCAGCAAACCTGCCAAAACTTCTCACGGCCTTTAGAAGCCAAGTCCTTCTGTACCTCTTTTTGCGTTTTTCATCTGCGTGTACATTTTTATGGAATATAGTGTGATTATGCCTGTTTGACACATTGTATGTCTTTAGTAATAATCAAGGCCACATAATTAGCATCACCTTCTGGAACGGGTACCATTTCTTTGTGTTTGAAGCTTACAAATCCCGCACTTCTGTATCTTTTCAATAAAATCTACCAGTATAAGGTGCTGTGAATTGGGAACCCTTGTGTGTTGTGAAAAACTAGAATTTATCCTATCTATCTAACTAGACTTCCAACACCCTGTGATCTTTCCTTTCAACAATGTTTCTGTTCTGTCTCCTCTACCAGTTTTCCCAATCCAAAACCTCAACTCTAGGGGCTAGAAAGATGGCCCCACGGTTAAGAGCACATGTTGTCTACTGAAAAGGACCCAGGTTCAGTTCCTAGCATTCACAGGTGGCTCACAACCAACTGCTAACTCCAATCCCAGGGGATCTGATGCCCTCTTCTGGCCTCCATGGGCATCAGACATTCACATGGTTCACAGATATACAGGCAAAACACTCATATGTGTACATATAATTAATTAATTAATTAATTAGTTAATTAATTAAGAAAACTATGCTTGCTCTACAGATTTCAGAGTTAAGAATGCTGCTAGGTCACAGCCATCCATTGGACTGAGCACAGGGTCCCCAATGAAGGAGCTAGAGAAAGGGCCCAAGGAGCTGAAGGATTTGCAGCCCCTTAGGATGAACAACAATATGAACTAACTAGTACCCTCAGAGCTCCCAGGGACTAAACCGCCAACCAAAGAGTACACATGGTGGGACTCATGGATCCAGCAGCATATGTATAACAGGATGGCCTAGTTGGTCATCAATGGGAGGAGAAGCCCTTGGTCCTGTGAAGGTTCTATGCCGAAGTGCAGGTAATGCCAGAGCCAGGAAGTGGGAGAGGGTGGGTTGGTGAGCAGGGGGAGGGAGGAGGGAACAGGGTTTTGGTTTGGGTGTTTTTTTGTTGTTTTTGTTTTGTTTTGTTTTTCGGAGGGGAAACCAGGAAAGGAGATATCATTTGAAATGTATATTTAAAAAAAATATCTAATAAAAAAAGAATGCTGCTAGGCAGAAGGCTAATACTACAGTTCAGTGCTAAAGCACTTAACCTAGCATGAACAAGACCCTGGGTTCAAACTAAAGGGAGGAGGGAAAGAAGGAAGAATGGAAAAATGAGAGGGAGGCATCATTGAACACTGACTGTCTCAGGACAGAGGAGAGCCCCCCTAGCTTCAACTCTCTTCTCCTCCTCCTCCTCCTCCTCCTCCT
>NW_022196900.1:64506566-64545623 GCF_008632895.1 Mastomys coucha | reverse complement strand
TCTCTCTCTGTCTCTCCCTCTGTCTCTCCCTCTCTTCCTTCCCCTCCTCTCTCTCTCCCTCTCCACACACACACACACACACACACACACACATCAAAAAGCACACTTTACCCCACATAAACGTACAGTTAATGACCTGGTAGGTGGGTTGTTAGACTCTCTGAGCCTCAGCTTTTATGGGGAGAATGGTGTATCTGCTTCCCCCACCCCTTTAGAGTTGTTAGATTTCGTGAGACAGAGCACTCCGAGTAGATGAAGCACTTTCCTATAGTTCAGAACTTAATAAATGCTCATTATTGTTTCCCTCTGCCCTTTCAGAAGGGGAGTGTCTTTCCCTGTCTCTTGATGAATAATGCTCGCCCTTCTCTGAAACCTTGGCACCAGCTAGCACCCGTGCCCTTGGAATCCCAGCCTCTGTAGAGACAGGCCTTATGAGGGTCTTTCTTTGAATGCTCTCCTTGTGGGCAATTGGCTTGAATTAAAAATTCAGTCCAGTTATCATTTATAATAATTTAATATGAACTACTTGCCAAACAATTTTTATGGCATTATCTCATTTTTTTATTTAATTTTTTTTTACACTCTATAATAGTTTTAGACTTACAGAAGAAATTTTCAAGGGTAGTAGAAAAATTTCCCACATAGTAAATCCACTTTTTCCAAATATTGATAATACACAGTAATGTGCTACATCCCAGTTAATGGATGAACACTAGTGTGCTTTTTATTAGCTAAAGTCCATACCTTATTTGTTAGTATTTAATCTAGTTATTATTTTTATGTTACAATATACCATTATGATTGTTGGGCCCTATTTGGTCCTGGTTTGGGTCTTGAGGACAAACCCAAGCCTGGCTCGAGTTTTGTAAATTGTCTCAGTCACTTCCATACTGGAATGACTCAGCATGACCTGTTTAAGTCTGTCTTTGCCTAGCTCCTGCTGATGTAGAGTAACTTTGTTGGCTCCTTCAATCACCCCATACCCTTCAACAACTTTCCCCTCCCCCTACATCATCTCACCTCAGCAGAAAACTCCACCTCCTCTCTCAACCCTTTATAAAGAAAAGATGGATACAATAAAATGTATTCCTGCTTTGACAGACTCCCGGCTGGGTCTGCTCAGCCCCGAGGCTGAACCAGGCTCTCTGTCTCTGTCTGTCTCTGTCTGTCTGTCTGTCTGTCTCTGTCTGTCTGTCTGTCTCTGTCTCTGTCTCTGTCTCTCTCTCTCTCTCTCTCTCTCTCTCTCTCTCTCACTCTCCTGTTTCTGCCAGCAGAGAACCTGGTAAATGGATGAACACTAATGTGTTTTTTATTAGCTGAAGTCCATACCTTATTTGTTAGTATTTAATCTAGTTATTATTTTTATGTTACAATATACCATTATGATATCACCTTACATTGGGTTGTACTGTCCCTCGGGCTTCTCTAGCCTGTGACTATTTTTCAAGCTGTCCTCACATTTTTACGGCCTTCTGAGTTTTACAGCATACTGGTCACATCTTTTGCAGACTGTTACTTAATTAAGCATAGTCTCTTAACATGGTGATACAGGCTGGGGCCTGGGGCTTGAAGAAAAAAACATCATAGGGTATCACTGATCACATCCTATCAAGAGTACATACTGTCAACCAGGCATGGTGGTGCATGTTTGCAATTCCAGTTACCTGAGAAGCTGAGGCTAAAGGATCACAGTGAGTTAGAGGTCAGCCTGGGTAGTCAGGTTGATTATATAGCGGAACCTTGTCTCAGAACACACAAAAAAAGAATATATACTATCACCAGATGTGATAGCACATCTCTGAAAACCCTCAGAACTCAGAAGACTGAGATAGGAAGAGTATAGTCTTAAGTCCACCTAGGCTATAGAGAGACCCTACTATTAGAAAAGAAAAGCTAAGCAATCAAAAAACAGCAGGAGAAATGCTATCCATATGTCCTGTCACTATTACACCAACCCTCATTACCTGGATGAGTAAGTGTTTTCAAGATAGCCCAACTGAAATCTCTCTCTCTCTCTCTCTCTCTCTCTCTCTCTCTCTCTCTCTCTCTCTCTCTCTCTCTCTCTCTCTGCTATAGTTTTCAGAAGGAAGTCACTGTGCACAGTCCACATTATGTTCCAACTCCTTTTGGACAGAAGAGCTACAGATTGATTGGTATTCAGTTGTTTGGAAATTTGTATATATCCCCTTCCTGGTGTATTCCCTCTGCTATTGAATTATATCAGTATAAACACAGAAACAATTTTCATATTTTGCATTGTAATTCAGTGCTACTTTATATATTTTGTTGTCTAAATTATTCTGGCATTGGCCATTGATATCCCTTTAAGCATTTATTTGACAAGTTTGTTATTATTTTTAGTTCATATTCATATGAGGTAAATATACATATACATATATAATTGTGTATATGTACATCCTAGTGTCTCCAGTGTAGTATAGGCATTCCCCACCCAGGTATTCTTGAAGAAAATTTGACCCTACATTTTTCCTGACCTCAATGGCTTTTCTCATGTCTCCTGCATTCTTCAGGCCTGCAACACCAGCATCCTTTGGACAACATCATGTTCTACTGTGATCTTGAGATAGAGCCTGGTTTCTGGACATGAAAGAACATTTCTCTAGGCTGTCCTTTCCTAGCAGGATACCCCTTAGATTAGCACATTTATACCCTAGAGCCTTTGATGGGAGAAGAGTCTCACCTTCAGTATATGTTTCTTTTTGTCTTGGTGCAAAGTACATGGGTTCTCCTAACGACCTTAATCTCCTTAGCAACTATGTCTATCATATCTTCACTTGTATCATCTGACTTTGGCCACTTGCAGGTTCCTTTCTACATGATTTTCTAATTTCTCCTCTGCTCTGCTCTTTGCTCTCTATTCTTACTATAAAGCTGACTAAAGGTTATGAGCAACAACCATGCCACAGCCTGCCGGTTATGCTATCTTGAAATCCCCTCCACCAAATAAGTTAGTCCACTACTTTTTAATTCATTCTCACCCATATTTTCAGGACACAGAGAGACTTTAACCATATTCTTTACCAGAATGGAACATGAATAGGCTTTAGCCCAGTTCCAATAGACTTTGTTCCCACCTGGAATCTCACAAGCAGAATTTTTACTGTCCACATTTCTATCAGCATTCTGGTCCTCAAATTCCCATCAGAATTGCCTATTCATTTCTGCTCGTAACATCATAGAGCTTCTCTAGCCTGTGTCTCCATACTTTACCACAATTTATTTCCTTAATAGCTTAACACAGTGCCAGAACACTTCTCTAATGCCAAATCTCTGCACTAGCTCCTTTCTTTTCACTACTCTGATAACATACCTGATAGAACCAACTTAGTGTATGAAGGATTTATTTTGGCTCAATTTCAGAGTCATTTTATCACAGTGGGGAGGGCATATCACAGGGGAGCAGCCTAATCCACACCTGTGGGAGCTTGTGGGAACTGTTATACAGTATAAACTAGGAAGTAGAAAATCAAGCCAGAATGAGGGGGCAGTCATAGTATTTAAAGGCCTATTCCTAGTAACCTACTCTGCCAGCTAGCTCTGACTTCTTCAAAACAGCATCCAGAGAACACGCAGAAGCCATTCTGGACATGAAGCTGTACTGGACATTCCAGAGTCAAATCATAACAAGGACTTGCACACAATTCATTTTGCCTTTAATTTTGTAGACCTCATTCATCACCAAAATTACTTAAGACAGCAATGTTTTATCCCCCACCACAAACCTTCACTGTGATTTTTACATACATTTAAATAATACTATGTTGGGGGGGCGGAGGAGGTGCTGGAGAGGTGACTCAGTAGCTAAAAGCACTAGCTGCTCTTCCAGAGGAGCCAGGGTTGACCCCAGCACACACACAGGCACCTCATAACCATCCTTAACACCAGTTCCAGGAGATCTGAGGCCCTATTATGATCTTTGGAACACGAAGTAAGCACTTGGTACATGAAGGCAAAATGTTCAAACACACAAAATCAATAATTTTTAAAAAAATATTAAGGGTTATATTGTTTTGTCCCATTGTATAATCTATCCTGGAAAACTTAGTCATTTGAATGATGTTTAAAATGTGATACTTTAAAGTTAGTTATATATTACTTAGTTTAATAAGTGCCTACTGTCATGTATACAAACTTACAGCTAGAGACAATCATTTTGCTACTAAATTACCTTCTATTCAGCCTTTGGGAACCCTGGGAACTACTGAACCTTTTAGTGTGGCTGTGGTGCTCCTGTTTCTAGAGCAACATGTGTGGGGATTATATAGTATGTGACCATTTCAGATAAGATTCCTTTATTTAGCAATGTGTACCATAATCTAGCTTTGTCTTTTCATAACTTGATAGTTTCTTAGTTTTTAAAAAATGATGAAATATGCTGGATGATGGTGGTACATGTCTTTAATTTCAGCACTTGGGAGGCAGAGGCAGGAGGATCTCTTGAGTTCAAAGACAACCTGGTCTGCAGATCTAGTTCCAGGACAGCCAAGGCTAAAATGAAGAAACCCTGTCTTGGAGGAAAAAAAAATCATGAGATAATATTCCATCTTACATACACATCACAATTTGTCTAGTTGTTTGCTTATTGTAGGACATTGTGTGGCTATTTTCCCATGGCTCAATTATGAAAGTACGATGCTAGTGTGTGGTTTTCTTCAGGCCTGTTTTAAACCAGTTGAGACATTTCTGTAAACACAATTGCTAAATCACATGATGAGAGTATATTTAAATAGTTTTGTAAGAAATGGCCATGCTTTTCTTCATAGCTAAACACTAGAAGCACAACTTTCATTCACAAACAGTGCCTGAAACTCTCATTCCACACTGGGTTGGGCTTCTAACAGTTGCAGGGCAATATCTCATGGTCTTGATAACTTGTAACTCCCTGATGACAAATTACTTTGTTCCTCAATCCACAGAAGCATTTGCCTTTCTAGTATCTCATTTGATAAGGCCTCTATTTAGATTAAATTGTTTTCTTATCATTGAGTTCACAAGCTCTGTGTATACTTTGGATATAACTCCTTTATCAGACATGTGTTTTGTAAATATTTTCTCCTGTCCTGTGACTAGTCTTCTGGCCATCTTAATAACAGCTTTCAGAGAGGAGGCTTAATTGTAGTGAGCAACCTCTCCTCCCACAGGTGGTGCCTTTGATGTACCTAGGAGCTCATCACCAGACCCTAAGGAGCTCTAAATATGGCCTCTTACACAACCGCTGTATCACTGCTCTTAAAACTAGAGGATATAATCTTCATTTTATAGGAGAAAGTTGTCTTCCACATTTTTTCCTCTCAAGTATCTTTAAACATGCAAAAGGCACCAGAAGAAAATAGGTAGTCAACAGTAGCCTAAGACAGAGCCTGACTATCCAAAAGCATCATTTACTCCATAGCTGTATTTCTATAACGAGAAAATCAAGTTGTCATTTCTGAAGTACACATTTAGCCCTACCACTTACCAATACCATCACACTATCAGCATTTCCCCCAACCACCACCAGGGCCACCACCAGAACACACACACACACACACACACACACACACACACACACACACTAGTCCTCTGACAAAGTAAGTGCTTTATTAGCGATGTCCTGGTTTTAATTGGTTGATATCACTTCACCCAGCACAGTGACATGCTTCGCTTCACCAGGAACTTTCATACCTCAGTTTGGGAAGTAAACTGGACTGTCTGCAAGGAAGGTCAAGTTTAAGTGCCTCACCAATGTCACACAGTTAGCAAGTGCCAGGATTCATCAGGAGTGACCCAGAGAGGTCTGGAGGCTCAGTGAAGGTGCCAGGGTCCTTGGCAAAGGCAGTCCATGCTCAGGATGACAATGCCATCCCCATTTAAAGAGATACCCCTCTCCTTTCCTGGTGACTTCCCTTCCTCAAGCTCCACAGCTTCAGCATCTACCATGCAATTTAGATCCCAGGACATGTCCCTCACTGGATCCCAGGATGTGTCCCTCACTGGATCCCAGGATATGCCCCTCACTGGATCCCAGGACGTGTCCCTCACTGGATCCCAGGACGTGTCCCTCACTGGATCCCAGGAAATGTTCATCACTGGATCCCAGGATATGCCCCTCACTGGATCCCAGGACATGTCCCTCACTGGATCCCAGGAAATGTTCATCACTGGATCTCAGGACGTGTTCCTCACTGGGTCCCAGAACATGTCCCTCACTGGATCCAAGGCATGTCCATCACTGGGTCCTAGGATGTATTCCTCACTGGATCCCAGGACATGTCTATCACTGGATCCCAGAACATGTCTATCACTGGATTCCAGGACATGTCCATCACTGGGTCCCAGGACCTGTCCATTGCTAATGCCTGTGAACGTTGGAAGAAACCCACTCTAAGAAGCATAAAAAACCTGGGGGGGGGGGGATTAAGTTCACTATTTCTTTAAATGATAAAACTCTATACCCCAAAAACTTTTTGCTAAAGCAACAGTGCATTCAGTAAAATACATTGGGAGAATTTTAAAATAATTGTTATAACTATTATTGTTATTATAATTACAATTATTCCAAACGGAGCTATGCAGAAGCTGCTCCCTGGCTGTGAGGCCATTGATCTCTGCCCAATGTCCAGGGCCAAAGAGGCCAAGGAGACAGCAGATCTCCAAGCTCTGCCTCCTGAAAGAAAGAGGCCTTTCTCTGAGGGATGGCCTCTGCCCTTCAGTGCCAGCAAACGACTGGCTCCTGGGGAAGGAATGAGAACAGCAGGCATCTCTGAGAGAACTGCTTTCAGACCCCCGTGTGGGGAAAAGAGCCCCTCTGCTCTCTGCCACTCCATCAGAACTGAAAACAGGCAATAAACATCACCATATGTCAAGCTTGGACTGCCCCCCCCCATCAACTCCAGCTTCCTCTTAGGAGTTCAGTGGCTTCAGAAGTATCCTTCTCCACTGTGCCCCCACCACTACCACATACTTCCCTGCAGTCCAAGACCTAAATTTAAGTTCTATTGAACTAGTGACTAATTCTGTGACCTTGCCTGACCTCTGAGCAACTTCCTTTCTGTGTGTAAACCAGGAGTAATAGGATTGTAGGGGGGCTAAGCAGGATACCACCCCCTTCGCCCACCCCACCCCACCCCACCCCCACCCCCGCCTTGGTGTCACTTGAAAGAGATTTATATTCCAGCAAGAGAAATGACAAAGAGGTGGCTGGTCGTGTAGTCTTTGGCATCACAGCTTCGGATCCTTTGGGTAATGTTTGCTCTCAGATGCACGTAACCCCACCCCACCCCCAACACAGTGTGCACACTCAGTCAGCGACCATGCCCTTTCCTTCCTTTTTCTTTTCTTTTCTTTTCTTTTTTTTACAAGTACTTGAAGCTCTCACACGCACTTTTGCATGCCTCACCTCACTGCCTGGGGCCAGCAGCTCTGTCCCACTTCCTAGCTAAGCCCCGAACACCAGCACTGCAGAGAAAGCTTCAGGGTGACTGCTGCCATTCTCTTTTCAAAGATCCCTGAACAGGGATCAGAGTCCCGCTCTGATCAGCAAGGCTAAGATGCAACTGGCAGTTTGGAGGATTAACCAGTTCTCCTACAGAGAGGCCAGCCAACCCATGTAACTAAATCTTCCTACGGATTAGTCCAGAGCCCATAGATTCCCGACCCCTACAAGGCTGAGAGGGTACAGCAAGATGGGGCACTTTCCGGGCGGTGGTCCAAGGAAGTGGCTAAGAGTGGAGGGTGCACAGGTGCACGGAATTTGTTGCTCCCTCGTGCCTCCTGCTATTTGTAGAGGCGATGAGCTCTCTTGGAGAGAACATGGGCCCTAAAAGCTGAATTGTCCCCAAGTTGTGCCAGCTATATGACCTTGAGTAGGTCATTTTACTTCTCTGGACCTCCGTTTTATCAAAAGAGAAATAGGGCTCCATGTATGGATCACACACAGTCATAAAAGATTCTGAAATTATATACATATATATTTATATATATACATATATATGTATATACATACTTGCACACACAAATATATATATATTTGTACATACACACACATATATACATGTATATATACATATACATGTGTATACAAATTATATACAAATTATAAATGTGAAATATATTAATTAAATATATTAATATATATGAATGTATTCTGAATATATACATACACACATATATACATATATACATCTTTTTAAAGATATGTCCTCTAAGACCCTGTACATAGCATGCAAATGTGACCATTCTGACTGGAATGAAGCCCGGGCTAAATGTCAAGTCAAGCCCATGGTGTTTTCTCCCTTCCCAGTGTCCTTGCTCACTTGGTGTTAACATCACTTCACAGCTTCCTCTCACTAAGTCATCTGTGACTTCTCAGAATCAGGGGCTGCTAATGCCTATGTTTTCTCTTCCACACTTGGCCACCCCTGTGTTCCTAGAGAGGCACATCATCAGCCCTAGATCACTTTGTGACTGGTATGCCTACTGTGATGATTGACTAGGCTGTCCACTGGCCTGTCCTACCTCCTCTCCTCTACTGCAGACATTTGGATGGTAGGGCTGGTTCTGCTGCTACCATGCATCTGCCTGGCTTTCCAAGCTCCCATGGTAGCTGTTCAGTGAGTGTTCAGTGAGCATACATAGAAAGTGAGGACAGAGGGGCTGGCGAGATGGCTCAGCGGGTAAAACCACTGACTGCTCTTCCAAAGGTCCTGAGTTCGGATCCCAGCAACCACATGGTGGCTCACAACCACCCATAATCTGTTGCCCTCTTCTGGTGTGTGAAGACAACTACAGTGAATTACGCTGGAGCGAGAGGGGCTGGCAGAGGTCCTTTGTTCAATTCTCAGCAACCACACACATGATAGCTCACAGCCATCTTGTACAACTACAGTGTACTCATACACATAAAATAAATAAATCTTTAAGAGCCGGGCAGTGGTGGCGCACACCTTTAATCCCAGCACTTGGGAGGCTGAGTTCGGGGCCAGCCTGGTCTACAGAGTGAGTTCCAGGACAGCCAGGGCTATACAGAAAAACCCTGTCTCGAAAAACCAATAAATAAATAAATAAATAAATAAATAAATAATTTTTTTTAAAAAAAAAGGAAAGAAAGTGAGGACAGAGATTGCAAAGGGACGGAATGAAATAGAACTGCCCCCAACAGCATTGACTGTCTGCGGCCATTCTACTCGATTTCCCACCTGCTTCACTCCTTCATGATTTAGCCTATTTTCTATTCTTGCAACAGAATGACACAAATAGTTCAATTAATAAATAGATATTAATTTGGTTCATGGTTCTGGAAGATAGGTTATGAGAAGCCATGATTTGAATCCAAACTGTCTCCCACAATCTCCTCTTTTGGAAGCTCGAACCTCTGCTTGGAACCCTATTTTGAAGGTGATAGAGATGAGAGAAGGCAGAGCTAGCTGGCAGAGTAGGTCCCTAGTGGTGGACTTGTAAAGTCATACATACCTACCTCCTAGGGCCAGTATGGGCCAAGTGAGGAGCCCTCCAACACATGACTCTGTTGCCATGGACACCACCATGCCTTCCTGCCATGATGGATACAAACCCCTCTGAAGCCATGAGCCAAAATGAAACTCACCCCCTTAGGCTCTCACTGCAACTGCTTCATAGAGGAAGACCTACCTCCATTACTTTGCCTTTAAACACAATCTGCTGTGTTTAGCTTCTCTCTCTGTCTTTGCCCAGCCTGTTCCCTCTTACCTGATAGACCTTTTCCCAGCCTCCAAACCATTCTCAGTTATTCCAGCCACCACTATACTCCCTGCAATCAGTTTACCAAGCTACCCAATCTTTCAAAATGCAGCTCGGGAGTGTCACCTCACCAACAAAAGATACAGTCTCCAACATTCAGGAGGAGTGGACTCAAGAGCCCAGGCTGGGACTCCAGCATCAATTACCCTCTGACCTTGGGAAAGTCCCCTTTCATCTCTTAGCCTCTGTTTGCTCAGCTGTAAAATGGAAATGACTATGCCTTCTCTGGGTGGGTAGGGTGAGAAGTGTGTTGGTTAATGAATGTAAATACAGCAGCAAAGCACTTGGGGCACAGAACCAAAGATAGAGCTGCCTTGTGTCTGGAGTGTCAGAGGCCGTCTCTTGCCGTAGCACCGATGCTTATACTCCTGTAGTCGCCATTTATCTCAGTGTCTTCACATCTGTGTATTACCTGTGACCTCACTAAGAGTGTGGGCAGCTTGTAGGCAGGAACTCTGTTAGTATTCCAATGGCCTGATGCCATCTGCTGCATGAGTGAATGAATCAGTGAACAATACACAATAAATAGTGAATCAATAGACTGGGATTAAGTCACATAGCACAAGTGTGAACCTCACAGGGCTGCCTCCGTTTATTCCAATTTCACACTGAGTCTCACTTTGTTCCCCAGACAAACCCATGTATTTATAGAAGGAAGAAAAAATATGTCTGTTTTTTGTTTTCATTATGAGAGGAGATTGGGAAAGGGGAGTCTACATTGCTACAGTCAGACTTACAGTATGACCTTAGACAGTTGCTTTCCCAACCTAATGTGAGGTTAGACTCTGTTTTGGTTAAGATGCCTGTAGCTACAGGAAAGGAAACAGTGTTCCATCAACAGCCAGTGACGCAGCCAGAAGGGTCCAGCTTGGCTCTCAGAGTGGCTAAAAGGGATCAGGGCCATTCAAGCCAGTGTGAGTGATTCCAATGGTGTAAAATGGTTCCCTTCATCCTAAGCGCCATACTCTCCCTTGCTTTGTTCAGGCAGCAGTTAAAATAACGAATAAGAAAAACTTTCTCAAATATGGCAGCTATTGTTTCATGGAGAGTGGGGCAGAGGCAGGAGAATGATCTAGACAATTACTGAAAAGAGAAAGAGAATTGCCTCTAGGCACACTTGCATGCTGAAGGAAAGTTGAGATAGCCTCGAGGTACAATAAGGCCTGGACTCCCCACAGCCCCCTCAAGTCTCAAAGTGCAATAAACTGAGGTGAGTCTTCATCCTCCCTGCGCCAGCATCTGTCTGTTGCCCCAGGCTAGAGTGTGTCTGCTAAGGGACCTTCAGGAAGCCTCCTTAGCCAGGTGGCAGGCACCTGGTGTCTTTCTAAAATCAGACTAGGCCATCTAGCCTAGGGTTCATGCTCAAAGCCTCTCTGTATCTTCTAATAAGCAGAAATCAATAATAGTGACCTAAAGCCATGCACAGAGGCACACCCCTGTAATCTACATACTTGAAAGGCAGAGGCAGGAAGATCAAGTTTTAGGCCATAGCAAAACTGTGGAAAAGGGGGTAGAGAGAGAGAGGGAGGGAGGGAGGCAGGGAAGAAAGGAGGGAAGTAAGGAGGGAGGAGAGAGGGGACAGAGAATAAAAGAAAAAAGAGAAAAAAAGGAAAAAGTACTATTTGGGATGAAGAGACAGTTTAGGCCTAAAGGTATGTGCTGCCCTCGCAGAGGTCTTGAGCTCAGTTCCCAGCACCACCTGTACCTCCATCTCTTCTGGCTTGTATAGATATCTGTACTCACAGACAAACAACACACATGTGTACACACAGTTTGTCTGGGAAGAGATATGGGTGAACATGATCAAAACACACTCTTTGAAGTCCTCAAAGAATTAATAAAATATTTAAAAAATAAATAAATAGCCGGGCGGTGGTGGCGCACGCCTTTAATCCCAGCACTTGGGAGGCAGAGGCAGGCAGATTTCTGAGTTCAAGGCCAGCCTGGTCTACAGAATGAGTTCCAGGACGGCCAGGGCTACACAGAGAAACCCTGTCCTGAAAAAAAAACAAAAAATAAAAATAAATAAATAAGTAAAATAAAAAATTAAATACAATAAATTAATGTGACTTGAGGTTGGGATCTTTGTTCTTTCCTCATGTGAGAAGTTAGCAGTCTAGGTCTCAGTGGCCCCTGGGAAGCCAAATTCCTTCTGTCTTTTTGTTCATCCTCAGCATATACCAACCCTCAAGGTTTCTCCATAGTCCAAGATCTGCCACTGTGCCTTATTCCAATTTTTAAAGGGAGAAGAACAAGAAAGAAAAAGCTGAAGAGCAGGGGACAATACTTGGATTGGTTATCTTCCTGTCTACCCCTTCCCTCAGGCCTTCTTGCAGCTGTCTCATTGGTCAGATGTGGTGATTGTTAAGGTGACTAAGAAATAAAAAATGGCATCTCACACACACACACACACACACACACACACACACACACAATTTAAATCTCCTCCTAGTAAGAGGAGATTGAATCCTGAGGGGAATTGGGGTGTGGATTGTGGAATCTTGTTGAGAAGCTCACAACCTCCGCAGTTCCAGTACTGCTCTAGAAGGGAACAGTGTAAACCCAGTGCAAAGGCCCTAGGCTGTTGGTAACTGCAGCCTCATAGGACAGGGCTGAGTGGTATGCTCCCAGGCTGCCTAGCTATGGGCCTCATTTCACCCTCTCACTATCCTCGGGGCTAATAGTGAGAATGGGATACTTGCTAACTGTGGGGAAATGCATCTAAAGACAAGGTTCATTTATTTGCTCATATATCCAGTAACAATTGATCCTGGAGCCTTGTGTGTGCCTTTCTGTGCCTAGCATTCAGGGGTGCATTAAAGAACTGCTTCTTCACATTCAGAGTGATATTCAAAATATCTGGGAAGACATGTTTTTAGGAAAGACTGTGTTGGCTGGACATAATGGTGCCCATACCTTTAACTCAGCATTCAAGGCAGGATGAGGCTGCCAGATCCTTGTGAGTTCAAGTCCAGTCTAGACTACGTAGTAAACTCTAGGCCAGCCAAGGTGACATTGTGAGACCCTGTCTCAAAGAAAAGAAGAGGAAGGCTGTTAAATTCTGTTATGGGTTGGGTACAAATGAACAGGATCTAGACATTGACATAGGCAAAGGTTCTCAGCAAGACAGTCAAGATTCTTAAAGATGGGCAGATGTTTGTGCACAGAGAAGCCAGCATGTGAATGGGTAGGAATCCATAGAAGCATATATCACGTTCTGGAAATCCTCCCCACAGAACGCTGATCCTCCGCAGATCTGGTTTCTAAGCCTTTCCTGCCCCCTACTATTGTTTACTCTACACATTTGAAATCAAACAGATCTGGGCTGAAGTCCCAGCTCCACCTCACAGTGAGAACTGAGGCCAGGGCTTTGTCTCACTTCTCTCCAGCATCCAGCCTGTCACCATCCCTGGCCATTGGTAGCAAAGACTCCACAAGACGTGTGTGCAAACATCCCCAATATGACTAGTGGCTGCACAAGAAGGGCAAGATAGTGTTCTATGTTAATGGTGTTTTTAGGAGATAAGTAGAGGGGAGGAAAAAAAAAAAAAACAGGTGAGAGAGAAACACAGGACCTGCCATGGAGCAGAATCACTGTTGCTCCCTGGGAGCTTTTAAGGCACGAGAAAGGTCACTCCTCAGAGAGAACAGACGATCGTGCCATGCGTGCTGTGGCCTGCCTCCTGTAGTTCCCCTGACTGGTTGTGCAGGTTTACTTTTCTGTAAAGTGAAGAAATGATCTTCATCTGCCGAGCATTGAGGCTGTGTTGGAACTCAAAGGGGTTTGAGAAGGATGAGGGGGAGGCACCCTGGCCAGGTTATATGTCACTGTCTACATAGTTCTGCCAGGCCAAGCTGCTGGGCCCCATGCTCCTCGTTCAGTGATGTCTCTGTGCCTCCTCTTGAGTTACCCATGACTTATTAGGTGTTTTTTTTTCCTTCCACCTCCCACCCTTAGTGTTTCCCAGAAGGCCCTCTTGAAGGCCTAGTCTAGAGTGATCTCATGCTCTGGAGATGTTTTAAGACTAGGCCACATCATGGGATAATGTAGTGGTTATTCCCAGTTGTCAACTTGACTATATCTGGAATGACTACTGTTAGCATCCAGAACCTATCTGCGACAGATATGTGGGCGGGTCCACAGACCTGTCACCAAGACAACAGCGACCATATTCCCAGAATCCATTGGGCTCAGCTCCCACCTTTACCTGGACTACTACGTCACGGCTTATATATAATTGGCAGTCTCTTCCAGCTCTCTCTCTCTCTCTCCCTCTCTCCTCTCTCTCCCTTCACGCGCCGCGGTCCTCACTCCCCCCTCCCCTCTTAATTAAACTTCCAAAAACACAGAGCTGCTTGTATCTGTTGTCTGTGGACGCGCCGCTGCAGACCAAATCTATCAACTACAATCCAGAATTGGAAGGCTCACTAGTGTTCTTAATCTGGAGGCTGAGAGATACAAGTTTCTGACCTGGATCTTGGCATGGAGATGTTGAGGCATAGTGGCTATGAATTACAGAAGATTAAGACAAGGAGATCCCTGAGTTCAAGGTCATCTGGGATTAAAGGCGTAGTGGCACCTACCCTTAATCTGGGCCACACCTTCTGCTGGAGACCTACATAAGGACATTGGAAGAAGGAAAACTCATTCTCTATCTTCTTCATGTGCTTGCCTTGTGGCACTAAGCAACTGCTAGATCCTTGGCTTTCCATTCACAGCTGCTGCTGACCATTGTTGGGAGTTGGACTACAGACTAAGTCATCAATAAATTCCTTTACTATATAGAAACTACCATAAGTTATGTGACTCTAGAGAACCCTAACTAATACAGATAGCCAGACTCTTCTACATTCTTCTGGCCTGTTCTTTTCTCACCTCTCAGCAAAGGCTATCTGGTCTACCTCTCCCCCTGTGCTATTCATTATTCTCACAGGGAAGTCTCTGCCCCCAACCCCCACCTATTTTAAATCTGGCCTAATTCTCATGCAACAGTCAAGGCCACCTGGATGGTGCACTCTGCCATGACAATTTCGGTTCCTCAAATGTGCCATGCTGTATCTTCCCTTTTCTTTGTTCTTCAGGCCTCAGTTGTGTTACCACTTCTTTGGCTTTTGCATCCAACTCCATTCAGGTTCAGTTCACCAATGTGTATTCCTTCTGCAGTCTATGACTCCCCCGTCCCCCAATTCCAGTTCAAATCATTGCTGAAAGTGGTTGATCTATGCCTTTCTCTCCCTCTCAATAAAGTGCATAAAGCCCAGGCTTTTCTCTCTACACATCGCCCCAACTTAGTGTTGCCTAGGGCTGGCCTATGAATGATCTACTTCTGCCACTTGCAAGGCTTTGGTCCCAGGATCCTGACTAAGGGTGACAAGGGAATAAGGATAAGACAGACAGATACACAGAAAAGCTGGAATAGGGTGGACTGGGCCTTTCAATGCAGAAGCCACAGCACCCCAGAAGTTCAGCCTGTTTGTTATATGCAGTTGAGTAGGGAGGCAGGTTTGTTGCATAAAGCTGAAAATGCAGGGTTTATGGTGTACAGAGCCAGGGAGGCAGGCTTAGCTGATCTCAGTAGGAGCAGTCTCTGTGGAGGAACACCTGGGAGGAGAAAGTGGATGTTTTCTATACAATCTGTCAACATTCCCACTCAAATTCTGAGGAAACCCTTACCATCCCACACCAGGTGAGAGCTTTCACACTCCCCTGGGATGAAGCATGGCCATGGCCATGTCCACAATACACATTCACTCCAGACTTCACATGCTCCCTACAGCCTATTGCAGGTCCATCCTGGGCTGTAGAGTTGGCTCAGGAGTTAAGAGCACTGGCTGCTCTTCCAGAGGTCCTGAGTTCAATTCTCAGCACCCACATGGTGGTTCACAAGTCCATGTTATTTTCACTGCTTTACCATGCACCAGCTCCTACAAGATGATCAACAAATGCCATCATGAACACATTGGGTCCACAATATTTCTTCATTGCCTACTATGTATCCAGTGATGCCTGTCTCACTGGAATCAGATACCCAGAGAGTGAGGCTAGCAATCTGTGCTTAGACAAACATACTACATAATGTTAATAAACTTTCAAGTCCAAGGACCACAGGGCCAGACAATCTCATGTCATTAGAATAGAAAGGATGGGTGACAACGTGCTTCCTTTAGCCCCAGAATTCTCCAGAAATACACCCGATGTGAGGGCTTCCCATCATGATACATTAACTCTTCCTCCAGCACAGATTGTATTGTACCTGTTGAAGAGACTTGGGAGGCGGGATGATTTATCAGTTATTCATTTCTTTAACTTACCCGACTGAAAAGGGGAGCTGATGCTGTCTGTGTGTGTCTTGAGGCTCACTCCAAACCCACCTGAGTTTGAATATGGGCTCATTCCTTCTCTGCAACAATGAAAATGAAGGTTGGCAAAGGTGTAGGTAAAAGAAGAAACTAGCAGAGAATCCCAGGGTCCAGCTCTGCCTGGGGGTTTGGGGGAGGTCCATCGGCCATCTCTCCAGGTGCACAGCTCTCACCTCTGCTAGAGGATCCTCGCTGTGCTGGGGATGGCACAAGCTGGGGTGCTCCAGCAATAAGCACACATGTTTTATGTTATATACAGTATTCTTTGTGGGAGCTACAGTTTTAAAAAAAAATGACATGGCCAATCACTCTTCTCAGAAGGAAGGGCCTCAGGAAAGGGGATTTTGGGCTGCTGCTTTATCAAAAGTCAGAAACAAAGGAAAGACTCTGTGCTTCTTAAGAAAACAAACTTTGCGTTTGGGATTTTAACTTTAAGTCTAGAGAGAGGGCGGAAAGATCAGTGGATACCTGAGGAGCCCACCTGTGACTCAAGACAATGGTAGGAGGCACACTGTCTCCAGCAGAACTTCCCTGGTGTCTCCCCTGTGTGACAGGAAGGGACCCACCTGCCACACTGAGCTTCTATTACCCCGTCCTCAGCTCCAAAATAACAACTATCCACCTCACCAGGCAGGCTCTATATAAACAGGGAGCCGCCATCCCAGTGTATCTGGTAAAGCATACTAGAGAAAAGAGAAACTTGGTATATGGAGACAAGCCAGAGGGAATATTGTTCAAAAATAATCTAGCAACATCATCCTGTGGGAAGAATATGGGTTTAAAATCTCAAGAGATTGGCTACAAAGCACACCTTCACCTCTTCCTGGCTCGGTGGCCTCTTGTACTCTACTTCTCTGAAACTTCACTTTGACATCTGCAAAATAGGGGTAAGAGTATCCCCCCCTCCCCCATGAGATAGGGCAAAGGCCAATCCTTATACTTCGTTTCAATAGCCTCTGTAAATAGACAGACCCAGATACAATAGTCCCGCCCACCCACCTGGGTTTGTGGAAAGGCAGTCGGCCCTACTGTGCTTTTTCCCCTTTTTTTGAAGCTGCCTCCTCCCACCAAAACAGTCTGAGAGCCCTTCGTCCTTAGGGCTCTCTCCGTGCTGCTTGAGGCCTCCATGAAGATGCAAACCTCTCTGTTGTCCCCTTTGCAACTCGAGGCAAAGCAATGTCCTCCTTTCTCCTAGGGCCTGTAAGCCTGCCCAGACTTCTCCCCAGAACTCCTCAGTCAGACAAAGGGAAAGTGTCACCTCCATCGCCAGATTTATTCCCTTGTATGTGTCTTCACCAATTTCCAGGACCCCAGAAGCCAGTTCCTGCTTTCATTTCTTCCCGATTAAGTTCCCTGGGGAGGGGGAGGAACTTCACACCCTAGTGCAACCCAGCAGGTGTTAGTTGAGAATTCTGACCAGGTCAAGGGAGCAGAAACTAGCACATGCAGCCCTTCTCTCACTCTTCAGCTCCTGATGGGGGCGGGGGGGGGGCGGGAGGTTACAAACGTCATTATGAGCGGCACTTTCCTGGGGCCCCTCCCTGATTCCTTTGAAGAAAAGGAATCGCCGCCTCTTGCAATCTGCATTTCTTCTTTCAATACTTCTTCCCCCTCAATCTTGAGCAACACACTTGGTAGATGCTCAAGCCCTCTATCACTGAGTTGCCAGTTCCCCAGCCCCACGGAGGTATTTAGTGTCTTTCTTCCCTGGTAAATTTCACGGGGGGGGGGGGCGGGAAGGGGGGAAGGAGCGGTTGCAATCGAGTATGTAATTTTGTAATAGGTCCTTAGCATCCTTTCACACATTGCCTGACACAGAGAAGGCACTTGCTAGGTGAATATTGAATGAATGGGTGAAGAATGAATGAATGAATGAACAAATGAATGCATAAGATAATCCATCTCAAGACTTTCGATGTGGAAAAGATGACCACTTTCTGGATTGCCTTGCATAAGACTCTGAAGTATAAAATGCCTTTAACAAGACAACCCAATGAGTGACTGAGCTAGGAGTTGATCCTAGGTTATCATTGGGCCTCGCCGTCCTTGATTTATTTTAGGTTCAAGCTGGGAACACTGTTGACAAAGGCAAATAAAGAAGTGGAATGCGTCTGCCCGTATCCTTCCCCACCCCCAACATAGCCTGCTCTGTGCTGAGTACGAGGGTTCCGAGAGCTTTGTGCAACCCACGCAAGGCTGCAGGATGGAGACAGGGGCTGCCCTTGTCCTTCTGCTGAGTTCCACTGGCTCCTCCACGGAGCCCCTCCCTGCCTGTCCCTTCTAGAGCAATACTTGGATAAAAGTCTCAGAACAAAGCCCACATTTTCCCATCCGAGTGGAGAGGCCGCTGCTTGAGAAACAATGGCCTTGCTGCGGATCAAAGGAGCTGGGCCCAGGCTGGGGACAAAAGCTTAGCTTGATAGGAATGACAACCTGTCCTGCCCCTCCTTTCACGGAGGTCTAGGGAGAGTCTGCAAGCCTCATTGGAGTCCTACCCCACCTTCTAAGTGCACCTCCCAGCCCCTGGCTCCTTTCCCAGGCCGCAGAGCACTCAGAGAGCCAGCTGAATGGCCTGTGTCCCTGGGTCTCCACCTTTTGCATTCTAGGTTGCTGGCCCTCCCCTACTTTCTCCTTTAAGACCTCTATTCAGGCTTCAGCATTTCAGTCTCAAAGTTACCTCCCGTCTACTTTTAACTGGCTTTCATCACAGCCCACTGTGTCCAGGCATGGAACTGTCCCCTCCCCTGATTATAGCACTAATCACACCAAACCATCACTACTGGGTTGAACGCCTTCCATTCACCTGTACTGTGACCACACAGAAGCCATGACACTCATAATCTGATAAGCGCATTGCCTAGGTCAAGATACTGAGTGAAGAGAGCAATGGATGGCAGGGAGGAGGAGGCTTTCAGAGGCTGGGTGTGCACTTGGGTTTCACTTCCTCTTTACGAACTCAAACTGTCTTCTGTCTCCATCTCTTTCACTTTAATTTACTCTACTCATACTTTTAAAATGCAACTGCCAGGTGATGCGGATGTACTGACAGTCAAAACCATGGGATGGGTTTAGCTGGGCAGGGATGGGCAGGCAGATCCTAATCAACTGTATGGTTTAAAGTTGTGGTACACGTTGTGAGAGGTAAAAGCAAGCGGCAGCGCAGTCAGAGAGCTCATCCATCCCTGTGCTGAGAGGCGGGTCAGCCCTTAAGACTGAGTGTGCGCCTCCAAAGACTCCAGAGGTTGAGCAGCTGACAACCATGTTTGACTCCAGCTCCATAGAGACCAGTCATCTCTGGCCTCTGCAGGCATCTACACACACACACACACACACACACACACACACACACACACACGTGCACACAATTAATTAGTTAAAATTAATTAAAGTCTTTTTAAAAATTAAAAAGAGTATATATCAATATACTCTACTTATGGCCAATAGGAGCTGAGAGCTCACCAAGTACAGAGCAGTGTTTGGGGCTGGGGATGAAGCAGCTTCCACGGAGCTAACCTATCCTGTAATGGAAGAAGCTACTCCAGCCTGAGAATACCTTCCAGAGGAGGCAGTGACTGAGCCACCATCTAAGGAATGAGTCACCTGTAGGGGGATTAGAGACAGAGTGTAGGAAGGCTGAAAGTAGATAAGGGTTGGTAGCATTGAATGTCATCAGATTGCCTGTAAGCAAGCTCTGGGAGCTGTTACCTGGAACCTGAGAGCAAAGTTACCAAGATCATCCAGGATGGGTAACCTAGCATTCAAAGGCTGTGAGAGACTTAGTTCTTTGCCGGCCCAACCACCATACCCTTCCTTGAGGTAAGTGGAAATAAACATGTTTGTTTGCTGCCCTGCTTTCAACCCCACAGTGTCCTGTTAGATAGGAACAAACAAAAACAAAAAACCCTTCTCAAAGCTGGGCAGTAGTGGCACATACCTTTAATTCCAACACTCAAGAGACAGAGGCCAGCCTGGTCTATAGAGTGAGTTTCAGGACAGCCAGGGATACCCAGAAAAATCCTGCTTCAAAAACAAAAACAAAAACCACCTTTTTCTAGCTGGAAGATAGGTCTCTGGTATTGGAGGGCAACGCAAGGCAAGATGCTCTCTCTGAAGGCCAGGCTTTGCCTGCCCCTCCCTATGAAGGGACTGACATCTGCCACAGCAAAAACAAGGCAAGTGGTGTTTATTCAACAAGCATTTGCAGTTTGCCAAGCACATTCACTTAAATGGTCTGGCTTCTCATAACAAAGTTCAAGGCCCAGGTTCCCAAGCCAACAAGAACTGGCTTCTAATCAGTTTTATTAACTATTACCCCAGGGCCAACTATTTCACCACTCCTGGCCCCTGTTTTCTCTTTGTCACTTGAAGCCAGTGCCTTGCCATCAAGGCTACAGGTAAAACAGTGTACTCTCTAAGGTTGCCATAGCCACATGCCACGGCCTAGTGACTTAAGACGCAGAAATGCACACTCTCACAACTGCTGGGGCTAGAAGTCTGTGGTCAAGACAGAACACACACATACTGGCTTTTCTTTTGTTTTGGTTGTTGTTGTTGTTGTTGCTTTGGTTTTGGTTTTGAGACAGGGTCTCTTTGTATAGCTCTGAATGGCTGAGAGTTTGCTAGTACACCAAACTGTCCTTGAATTTACAGAGATCTTCCTGCCTCTTCTTCCTGAATGCTAGAACTAACAGCATGAGCCAGTTATCCTTTCTTACAAGACACCAGTCATATTGAAGAAGGGACAGTTGTAGAAATCTGGCAGATGAGACCCTCAGCACAAGGATTTAGAGCAGTGGTTCTCAACCTTCCTAATGCTGTGACCCTTTAATACAGTTCTTCATGCTGTGGTGATCCCCCCAACCATAAAATTATTTTCAATGCTACTTAGTAACTGTAACTTTACTAATGTTATGAATTGTAACGTAAATATCTGATATGTAGGCTATCTGATAGTCAATCCTTGTGAAAGGGTCAGTCAGTCAGTCCCCAAAGCAGTTGCCACCCATAGGTTGAGAGCCACTAATTTAGACAAAACATCATCTGCCCCTAGCAGATGGAATAGCATATCAAAGTTTCTGTAGAGGCTGGCACACAGCACACCTGAGTAGATCCATGGACCATGCCTTTGACAAGATACCCTGGGGAGGTTTGGGACTCAGCAGCCACCAGATCTTGCCCTAGGCTTTAGATCCCTTGGTTTTAAACCTGCCTTGCGGCCTCAGCGCTCTTGGCCAAATCTTGGCATGCTCTCCATGATAACCAAAGGCTGGTGGCACACCATAAATCCAGGGCTCTTTTTCATTCTCACCAAGTCCTAATGTGAGTTGCTAAAATCCACCATGAGGAGAACAGCCTGAGCAGGGAGCAAAGAACCCGACATTCTCAGAACCATTTGCTCGCCAGGGGCTTAGCTTCCTGCCATCTCTGCTGAGAGGTAAGCAGGACAAGTCTAGGACATTCTCCACCCCACCCCCCCACTATCCCTCAGAAAGGGTGCCAGCAGCTGTCTGAGAGGAAGTCAGGGGCAGTGCTATCAAAGACCTAACTTTGGAAACTGTGCCCATGAGGTTCATGTGTCCCCAGATCACCCACTGGTATTTTAGGCCACAAGCATTCCTCTGGCCACCTGCCCTGTTCTGGTACGCTGGAGACAGCTAACTTCCCTCAACTAATGAAGTCTTTTTCCTTTCTCAGTGTCCTGCTTCCCGGGTGACATGTTAAACAGGGTGTTGGGTAATTTGGTTTGTTTGAGGTATTTTTGTTTGTTTGGGGTTTATTCGTTGTTGTTTTGGTTTGGGTTTGGCTTTGTTTTTTAAGATCATATCAGCACCTCCAATTTATAGCTTGAGCCCAGGCAATTCCTAAAGACCAGCTTTAGTCTACTGCTCATAATTTTCTCTTTGAACCCAGTCAAATCCAGATAGTAACTATTGGCTTACAGGCAATTCCGCTAGGCTCCTCCCAGCAGCGGCCTACCAACTGCTTGCGGCCTCACCTGCCTCCATTGCCCGCCAAAGTGCGAGCCAGGTGCGGCTGCCTAGAAACAGTATGAAGATTGAAATTATGTATATTTTCTCTTCATAATGTAATAAAACTTAAATCAATAAAATAAATCTTTAAAAAAAAAAAAGTAGCCGGGCAGTGGTGGCGCACGCCTTTAATCCCAGCACTTGGGAGGCAGAGGCAGGCGGATTTCTGAGTTCGAGGCCAGCATGGACTACAGAGTGAGTTCCAGGACAGCTAGGGCTTCACAGAGAAACCCTGTCTCGAAAAACCAAAAAAAAAAAGTATGAAGAGGACTGCTTGCTACCCCACCCCTCCCTTCCCTCTCTCTCTTTCTAACCCAGCCCCCACCACACACACACACACACATACATACACACACAGGCACACATTCTCTCTTTCTCTCTCTGTTCCCACAGTTCCCTGCAGCTCGCTTGTGTGCGATCTCTCTCTCTCTGCCCCCCCTTCTCTGCCTCTACCCCTTTTCCAGGTCCCTGTTCCCTTCCCGTCCTCCATAATAAACTTCCTTACATCAGGTCTATCATGGTATGATTTCTCAGGGGGACACCGTGGCTTGGGCGCACCAGGTTCTCCCTTACTCCTGCTGCTGCAGCTTTCTATTTCAAACAGTAACTGAAAGAGATTAGTGCTAGAGGCTGAGACAGCACTTTGACACCCCCCCCCCCAAATAATGCATAAATTCATAAATAAAGGATTTTAAAAAGCATTAGTCGCTCTTTAGGCCAATGAGGAGTTCCTTGTGCCCCTTTACGAGTGCTATATTTTTGCATTAATTTTCAAAACAACCCCTGCTCGTTATGGAATCAGGAAATGGAAAGACAAGCGATGTGTGCATTCATGCAGATGCACAGGCCATATCCTATCAGTTAAGATCATTGCTACTGGTGCTGGCTTGCTTTCCTCCAGTCTTCCTTCTTGGGAAACTGGGAGCATGCTAGAGTTAAAGCTTTATATCTTTATTGTTTTAGCGCGATTTTTTTTTTCCGGAAATGTCTGCACAGCATTCAGTTAACTGATGTGCTTCCACTAACTTAGCCATTCTGCCGTTGTGAACTGATTCATCCTCCCGTCGAGGATGTCTGCTGCTTCTGTTTTCTCTTTTGCTGTTGATAGCTTTTGTGTTTGCCTTATTTAATTTGACAGCTTTGCCTGAGTCCCCGGCAAAGCTATTTCTCACACCCAGCTACTTTACCCGCCTTTTAAAATCTCATCCTTGGTTCCAGATGCTATTGTCTTAAAACAATGTGAGAGTAAAGTAGACTTACAGTGAGAATCGAGGACTGACAGGAGCCACAGCCATAATGAGTTGAAACATAGCCTACTCAATTTGCCCGTTTGTCTGTCTGCAGCACTAGTGGTTTGGACCTAGAGTCTTGTGTGTGCTAAGCAAGTGCTCTCTACCACTGAACTACATCTCCAGCCCTCTTGATTCTTTTGAGACGGAACCTCGCTAATTTGTCTGTTTTGACCTGAAATCTGTGATTTTCCAGCCTCATCTTCCAGAGCAGGCTGATATTACATTACAGGCATGGACCCACTCCTTTAGGCTCTAAGGCCCTAGTTCGTCCTGCCCATCTGTGCTTTGAGTTAGGAAGCAGGTGACAGGAGCACCATTTCCATTTTCCAGCTGGGAACTCACCCACTGAACAAAGTTAGAAATGTACCTTTCAAAACAAAACGTAGAGAGCACAAATGTCTCCCGGCATCCCCTATGCTGACAAATGTGTGGAATGAAAATAAACAGAGGAGCCTGGCAGTGAAGGCCCACGCCTTTTTTTTTTTTTTTTGAGATATTTTCTTTATTTACATGTAAATTTCTCCATTCCCAGTTTCCCCTCCAAAAAACAAAGAAACAAACAAAAACAACAAAAACAAACCCCTGTTGCCTCCCCCTTCCCCATGCCTGCCACCCCACCCTCTCCCACTTTCTGGCCCTGGCATTCCCCTACACTGGGGCACAGAACCTTCACAGGGCCAAGGTCCTCTCCTCCTATTGATGATCGAATTTGCAATCCTCTACTATACACATGCTGCCTGAACAATCAGACGCCTCCATGTGCAGTCCTTGGTTGGTGGATGAGACCCTGGGAGCTCTGAGGGTACTAGTTAGTTCATATTGTTGTTCGTCCTAAGGGGCTGCAAACCCCTTAGCTCCATTGGTCCTTTCTCTAACTCCTTCACTGGGGACCTTTAATCCCAGCACTTGGGAGGTAGAGGCAGACCTCTGAGTTCGAGGCCAGCCTGGTCTACAGAATGAGTTCCAGGACAGTCAGGGCTACACAGAGAAACCCTGTCTGGAAAAACCAAAAAAAAAAGAAAAAGAAAAAAAAAGAAAGAGAAAGAAAGAAAGAAAGAAAGAAAGAAAGAAAGAAAGAAAGAAAGAAAGAAAGAGAAAAGAAACAGAGGAGTCGTGCACCACCAGGAAAGAAGAATCGTAACTTCTACACGGCAAACTAGAGCAGATTCCCACTCAACATAAAGCTCAAACGCTTGGTAAGCACAGGAGGCCGGACAGCAGACTTGAGTTGGATCCTCGCCCTAATGCTTATGGGCTGTGTGACCTTGGGAAAGTCGAAAGTCGAGTGTGTCCTCAGGAATTCATTCCTTACAAATTCAAAGTATTCCAAGTTGATCGAAGATCTGAGGCCGTGTCCACTTAGCATATGAATGAGTCGGTTTTCAAGAGAGCTCCAGGAATTTTTTGTTTGTTTGTTTGGGCGTTTGTTTGTTTGTTTGTTTTAGTGCTAAGATAGCTGTCTGACCCTGGCAGCAAGGAATATGCAAAGCTGGGAGGCTCACGTGCCCAAGAAATGTAGAAGGCAGATTGAGAACAAACTAAGATCCCTGATGCCTTTGAGGGAAGAGGAAAGGCAGAGTTAGAAGCGGAAGACTTTGCCCTGGGCTTTATCTTCAGAGCTGTTATCAGCAAAGCCGCTTTGAACCGTGTCCTCTGCTTTATCCACCTTGATTCATTCATTTGGAGTCTCACCCTGCCCCTCAGTGAGACGACTCTCCTGAGAGCACGTGAACAAAATAAACTGTGCTTCTGATAAAGTGGCTGTCGTCGGCCTCCACCGCCTTCACAACAGTCCCTGGAGTATATGGTGTTGGGAGAAGAGAGGCAGCCGGGATGGCTGGGCGGCTCCTGCAGCTCTCAGGGCTTAGGATACCTACCATCTGTGGAATTAGCTCTCCTTCCCCCAAGAATGTCCGCAGTATTTACAAGGTAGGCTGCCTTGTCTCCAGGATCGTCCGTGGGCTAGGAGGGCCCGTCCCTGGCGCCCTCACCTCCAGCTATGGGGCATTCGTGGGTTTCAGATAGTTGGCCATTTCGGTTGGAATGTTAGGAGTGTGCAGCTTGACACATCCTCCATCAACTTCTTTGAAAAGAAAGATCCCAGAAAGGGAGCCTGCCCTCCTCCTTTGACCTCATCAGCCCAGCATCTTAGGGACTTATCTCTTCATTGATCTCAACTCTGACTAGTGTCCTTCACTTGAATGCCAGTTACAACAGGCCACACATTCTCAGTCCTCACGGAACAGACTCCATTCGGCACTAAAGAAAGGACAGAATTGCACTCGGGAGGAGGGGGTGACTGGAAGCAGCTTCGCCTCGTAAATTCTAGCTTGGGCACGTCTCTGCCAGCTTTCCTTTTCCTCCACTGAACATTTCTAACTTGAGTCAGACTTGAGTCTGATTTGAGTCTCCTGAAAGCAGAGGCAGGCAAATAAAAGCTCTGAAGCCAGATAGCCCAGGCCTGGCATTTATTAAATAACATTTAGGCCATGATATGTCAAACCCTTGTCCCATGCCCACAACCGAGTGAACACTCCGCTAAACTTAGCTGTCTGATACCGCATGACCTTAGGCAAGTTCTCCTTGCCTCTCTCTCACATGGGAGAGGAGACAGCTACAAAAGGTGCTTGGGAAGGAAGTAAAATATCTTTCCACTCACAGTGGGCTGGGCTCCGGCTTTACCTCGATCACCCTATAAACCACGTGTCCTTAGCGTGTTATTTAATTGTTGCCCAGTTCAGAGCTAAAAAAAAAAAAAAAATCAAATAAAAATATCCATCTTCCAAGGTATTTGGGTGAAATAGAGATAATACCCAGAGAGTACCTAGCATGAAAAGCAGTGTGGGCTGGTGAGATGGCTCAGCAGTTAAGAGCACTTGACTGCTCTTCCGAAGGTCCTGAGTTCAAATCCCAGCAACCACATGGTGGCTCACAACCATCCGTAATGAGATCTGATGCCTTCTTCTGGTGTGTCTGAAGACAGCTACATTATACATATAATAATAAATAAATCTTTAAAAAAAAAAAAGAAAAGAAAAGCAGTGTGACCTTCACTGAGAGTACGTGCGTGGCAGCCATATAGATCATTATCAGGAGACATCACCCTCTTCCCAGGGTGACCTAGACAACCACTAGCCAACTCTGTCCCCGCCCGAGGCAGGCATTGTGGGTATAACTGATGAGCTTCAGTAGTGAGATCAGAGTCAAATTCCAGCCCCAGAACCAGCACTACACGCTGCCTTCTACCCTCCCAAGCATGCCTGCTCCCCGCCATGGATCAGGGCTTGATATTCCTCTCAAGTGGAGTTCACAGATAGACTCCCTGCTCTGGGTTTCTACCCCCACCTCCACCTCTCTGCTTTCTCTGTGTCACATTATTACTCTTGCTGCCCAAAGTGCATAAAAAATGTCTAATCTTCAAAGCACATCAGGAGGTCTTCTAGAATTCTCCACAATTCATCCCCATAAGCAATCACGGCAAAGTAGGAGCCAGGGCCTCCAGACTGGGTCTCAAACGTTCTCCTTCAAGCCTGCTCCGTGCTACCTGCCTCAGGAGGACAGAGAAAATCTCCAAGAAAAAGGGAGTCAAGGGCTAGTGGGATGGCTTAGCAGGTAATCATGTTTGCCACCAAGGGTGACACCCTAGGTTTGATCCTCAGGACCCACATTGTGGGAGCAGAGAAAAGTATGCTGTGACCTCTACCATGGGTACCATGGCGTGTGTGCAGGCACACACACACACAAAATAAAATAGGTCTCAATAATTCTTTTTAGTCCTCAAGCACTACAGGACAGAGCATGACGTTGGGCATATCCTCTTGTCATTTCTGTTCCTTCCCACAGTAACCTCCCTGAAGGGGAGACTCCTATCATCTATGCTTTGTAGGAGAGAGACAGAGCCATGACCATGCGACCCAAGCAGTCTCTGGGCTGCCTTCCTGCCTGTTCACTGGGGATGCTGGACGGGCTCCTCTAGAATTTTGAGGACTCCTCCTATTGTGAGGTTCAAGGTTTCCCTGCCTGTTCACTGGGGATGCTGGACGGGGGGCTCCTCCAGAACTTTGAGGACTCCTCCTATTGTGAGGTTCAAGGTTTCCCTGTATCACCGAAGCTACAGGAGTGCATGCTACAAGTGGCCACAGCAAAGCCCTAGATAGAGACTAGCAGGGTGCCTGGAAATAGCCCAGACTTGATAAAAATTTGCAAAGATTTTTGGAGCTGGGGATCATCACAGCACAGCAGAGTCCCATTGGTTCTGGGTGGGACATGGCTTGATTGTTTACCTAATAGCTCCTAGACGGGAGGGTTGGTCTTCGATGTGGAATGTTGGGAAGCTGGGGGCCCTCATATGAGGTAGGCACTCAGGGTCTCTAGATCACTGGGGTATGCTCTCAGAAGGGATGTCAGGACCTCCGTCTCTCTCTGGCTCCTTTTGCAGAGTGGGCACCTAGTTCCACATGACTCTGGTGTCATTTGCCACTACTCCCTCACTGGGGGAAAACAAGATTCCCTTCCACTAAAGTACAAACAAGTATTTCATTATGGTGATAAAGTAAATGAATGGATCCGTCACGGTGTGGTCATGGACTAGACACTTCCACCCAGCCTCCTTCTTCCCTAAATACATTTGTTTCTCAATTCACTTATTAACAAAGGTTAATAGGTGAGTTGAAAAGGGGGTGGGGGTGGGGCGGGAGAGAAAAAGACTGAAAAAAAAGTCATGATAGTAAATATCATATCTCCTTAGCTCATCACCAACTCTTCTGCATTCTCTGAGGGAACAGAAGAATGACTAAGGCCACATTGCCTGGCAGCCGTGCACATGCATGACTCCCAGACAAAAAGAACAACTGAGAAACATTAGCTCAGTACACATGGATGAACTCAGGACCTGCTGGCCAGGATTTATCAAGTCAAGTAACAACAAGTCTAGGATAAGATTAGGTATACTCTCTGGAGAGGATGCAAAGGTCTAATCTTCAAAGGTCTGAGTTCAAGTCCCACCTCTATCCCAACTCATACTGTCTGACCTCACAGGAAGCAATCTTCTTCTGGAGTCTCACACAAGCCACTGAGATAATTTATCTGGTCAGAGAAGGAAAGAAGCCTGATAGGGAGCAGGTTAGGAGGCAATGCTGTCATTTACTGTTGGGTCTACTGCCTGCTCTCTGGATGCTGGATGCTTCTTTGTTCCAGCCTGGTCCACCTAAGCATAAAACACAGCTTCATCAAACTCACTCGAGGGAGCAACCATGACAGGTCTGTTAAATGCACATTTTCCAGCTGCCCCATTGCTCTAGCTCCATTTCTGATGCTATGAAAAAATAGCCTGACCAAAATCGTACTCAGAGAATGAAAGATTTATTCAGCTTACAACTCCAGATCACAGTCCATCTTTGAGAGAAGTCAAGGCAAAAACATCAAGACTATCCTGTTTGCTATTCCACATAGCCAAGGAAGTACAGAGTGTCCTAATTGGCTTTTATTGCTGTGTTAAACACCATGACAAGCAACCTGAGGAGGAAAAGGAACCTGCAGGAATGCTGCTTACTGGCTTGCTTCCCACGGCTTCTTCAACCTCTCCTCCTCCTCCTCCTCCTCCTCCTCCTCCTCCTCCTCCTCCTCCTTCTTCTTCTTCTTCTCCTTCTTCTTCTTCTTCTCCTTCTTCTCCTGTCCTCTTTGTCCTCCTCTTCCTCCTACTCCTCCTCCTCCTCCTTCTTAATTAATTAATTAATTAATTAATTAATTTGAGATCTGCTTTCTTATACAATGCTGAACTACCTATTCAGGGGTGACACCGCCCACAGTGGGCTGGGCCCTTCTACATCAATAATTAATCAAAAAGACACCCCATCAGGGCAATGATGGCACACGCCTTTAATCCCAGCACTTGGGAGGCAGAGGCTGGCGGACTGAGTTTGAGGCCAGCCTGGTCTACAGAGTGAATTCCAGAACAGCCAAGGCTACACAGAGAAACCCTGTCTAGAAAAAAAAAAAAGAAGACAAGAAGACACTCAAAGACTTTTCATGCAGAGAATCTGATAGAGACTTTTTTTTTTCAATTGAGCTATGCCTTCTCAGATGACTCTAGTTTGTGTAAAATTGGCAAAAAGCTAACACAGATAAGCAGGAATCATAACAAATTCTATTTGTTTTTGACTGGCACACTTATACTCAGCAGCTAGTTTGCTTGATTTTAGACTTATATTTATTTTATGCATATGAGTGATTTGTCTGTGTGTATATATTACACCATGCTCATACCTCGTGTCTACAGAAGTCATAAGAGGGCATCAAATTCCCTGGAACTGGACTTAGACAATTGTTGGCCATTGTGTAGGAGCTTGTAACCGGACTTAGGTCTTCTGTAAAAACATTAACTCTCTTAACAGCTAAGGCATTATACCAGGCCCGTGGCTAGTTTTTACATAGCTCAGGTCCACTACTGGGGCATCGTACCATAGGCTGGGCCCTCCTATATCAATTAATAATCAATAACCCTCTTATGTGCCCATAGGCCAGTCTGATTTAGGCACGTCTTTTATCTGAGATAACTCTAGGTTGTGTCAAGTTGATAGGCAAAGCAAATAGACATCCACAAAGCTGCTGAATGAGACCTTTTCACACAGCCTTCACCATCCCAACCATTCCCTGTGTTTCATAACATTTGAGGGACACTAAAATAGAATGGATCGGTTTAGAGCCCCTCCAACTATGCTAGGCCCCTAGCAGCACAAAGAACCATATGAGATTTCTAGTAATCTAACTTTTGAGCATCAATTATAGAGATTGCATGTGGCTCAACCTAATTCATTGATGTGCTTTGAACCTCATCCCTACCTTCATGGTGATATGATAATTCGTACATTACAGTAAGAAGACGAGTTTGAGGGCTTAGGCCACTTGTGTGGGATACACTCTTGCTAAGAAACGGGTCATTTGAAATTCCTGGTGCGTACTGCCTTTGTCTGATTCCAAACAAGCAGCTCTTATTCCTCAGGGGGAGACAGGACAGATGTGTGTCATGTCAGGCCGTTCTGTGCCCTCAGTTTCAGCCTCTGACTTCAGACAGGGTCCTGAATGTCTCTGGAGGCCTGAACTGCGTGGAACAAGCTGTCCAAAAGCTTCATTTCTTGTTGAAAACTGATGTGTTTTTCCTGGAAGGGGTGTTGGGAGGCAGCAGGGCTGCTGGTTTGAAGAAAGTGGCTTAAACTTAAGTGTCTTTCTGAATTACATCATGCTTACTCCTGCCCAGGAAGGCGTTGCCAAGGGCCCGCCTGGATTAGCTTTGACTTTCACATAGCCTTTGGGCCTGGTGTCCCCAAGGGAATCTGTGTCCTCAAGTGGCCTGAGGGCTGAAAGGGAGTGTCTCTGCCCCTAGAGTCCTTAGCTCTTCAGACTCAACCTTTGAGGGAGTCTCCATTTGGGGCAGAAGAGGAGGCTGAACACAGATTCTCATTCGTGGTTGCTTAACTGGCAGGGTGGGCTCTAGAGGAGGGGAGAGGTCCGGAGGCTCTACCATGTCATGTCTGTGATCTCTTTGGCTTCCTTCTTGTGTAGAGAGCATGAGTTTCCTTTTTTTTTTTTTACCTGAAACTTGCTCTGTATCCTGAACTGGCCTTGAACTTATAACCCTCCTTGCTTCATTCTTTTGAATGCTGAAATTATAGGCATGTGCCAGCCTGTCCAGCCATCATCACTTTATAAGTATGCAAACCAGAATGAAGTTAATGTTTCCTCTCAAGTTCTTAGAAGATTTGAGCCCAAGCCTGTCTGGTTCCGAAGTTAATTCTATGAGAGGTGGGGGACAAAAGAAGGAGGCTTAGATTTAGCCCAGAGCTGGTCTAGGCAATCCTCCTCCTCCAATGTCTTTATTTGTTTGCTTCCTATGGAGAAGGTATCATTATACCCATTGCAAAGGTAAGAAAATTGAGGTCCAGACCATCAGGGGCTTGCCCAGCATCACTCAGAGAATAAGTGGCAGAATCAGGCTGTAACCCCCTCTAGTATATGGGTGCCACTCCTCAGACTGCCTCTTGAATACCACATCCCAATGTCTGGATCTTTCCCTTACTGTGCCACTTCCCCCGTGTGTGATTTGGAACAAATTTGTTATCTCCATCAACTCCAGCTTCTTCTGTACTATCAAAGGTTTCAAGTGACCTCCAGAAGCCCATCTTCCTCACGCTAGGCTTAAAGTAAATATCCCACTGCTGGCTGTAGAGACATACATCCTAACAGACACCAGAGAGTTAACATCATTAAGAATAGTTGACGGAGGGCTGGTGAGATGGCTCAGTGGGTAAGAGCACCGACTGCTCTTCCAGAGGTCCTGAGTTCAAATCCCAGCAACCACATGGTAGCTTACAATCATCCATAATGAGATCTGACACCCTCTTCTGGTGTGTCTGAAGACAGCTACAGTGTACTTACATAAAATAATAAATAAATCTTTAAAAAAAAAAAAAGAATAGTTGAGGGAGGGCTACAGGAATGAGAGTGCGTGGGAGAGGGGCAAGAAGTCTGGAGAAATCCTTGAAGTGCAATGACAGAGCAGCTAGGGTGCCACTCTCTTCTCTTTCTCCTCACTGTCAGGGATGGGCCCAAGGTTTTGCACATGGGGGAGAGCATTTCCACTGCTGAGCTCCATCCTCCGGCTCCCCTTTCCTTTCTTCAGTTCTCTCACATGGCAAGAGTCCTGGCTCTGTGAACCCTTTGCAGAACTTAATCCTGGGGCACCAATGAGAGCAGAGGTCAGACTAGACTATCCACCAGGAGAAAGGGGGAGCATCTGTGTGTGTCTGCTCCATGATGTGCCAGGCAGGTATGCAATAAAGCAACACACCACAGTCTGGTTTTGTACACGATAATAAGAAAACAGCCAGGTTGGGGGTGGGGGGGGGGAATGGCGGTGGTGTACACCTTTGATCCCAGCACTTGAGAAGCAGGGGCTGGAAGATCTCTCTGTAAGTTTATATAGATCAAGTTCCAGGACAGCTAAAGCTACACAAAGAAACTCTGTCTCAAACAAACAGAAAGAAAAAGAAAAAGGGAGAGAGAGAGAGAGAGAGAGAGAGAGAGAGAGAGAGAGAGCAAGACAAAGACCAAAGTAGCTGCACATGAAGATGATGTTTGTGGTTGGTGTCCTGTCCTCATTGATTGTTACAAATGCATAAGACATTTGCTATTACTCTACTTGTACACTACACTTCCTCAGGCCCAGAGTAGTGGAGTAACACACAGGAAACCACACAGCAGGTAGCTTGCAGATTGGATGTATGGACCTGGGTCTGTTTCACTTGAACAGTTTGACTCTTCATCTTTAAAACAGGAGGCCTCTGGGAGGATTGGATTCTCGAGGTCACCTTGGTGGAGGGGTTCAGACACTGAAACTCCTCATCCTCTTTTGTAAAGTAGAGCTGTGTGAGGACCAAAGCAGATGCTAGATCCACTCATGTCAGAGAGCAGTCATTCCATACCTGGGGTGAGAGTCCTTTGATGTGTCAGGCCCAGAGCTGAGTGTGACTCTGCACTGACTAGGACGAAAGGTGGGGATGCCCCATGACAGGCCTCCAGGGCATGTCTGTCCACACATCCAGAAGCCCTTGTGGTTTTTACAAACCTTGTGTAAATGGTTATTATGGCTACTTTGTGCAACATGAAGGGCTCATTTCCCTTAGGACACTCACTTCCTGATGTTCCTCTCAGCTCATTCCCCCTCATTCCTCAGAAGGATGCCTGAGCCAATGGAACTATACATACAATTGCTATCTGAACTTGCAACACATTGGACTTTCTTTGTTTTAACCCTGCAGGAGTGTTGGCCTTGGAAAACCCCAAAGGTGACTCAGATTGTCAGGGAAAGTGACCAAAGCTGAGACCACTGAGTCTCTAGGGCCCGCACACTGCAGCCTCTCATGAACAGGAGCTAGGGCTGAGTCACAGGGAGCCCAGTGAGGGGGTCTTGGCTCTAGGCAGCTATTTGCCCTTGGGTACAGGGTTAGTCCAGGATGGGTCTCCAGTTTTGATGGTCTCGTGTTTGAAGTGTGGGTAGAATTTTTCCCCTTGCTCCCTGTCAAGGCTACTATAAACACAGAAAAGGGGAAGTACAGCTAGGCAACCATTGCCTACATAACAGAAGTCACTCATTCTTTGTATAAAAAGCTAACAAGGTTGTGTTGGTAAGATGGTTCATCAGGCATAAAGCACCTGCCCAGAAAGCCTGACAACGTGAACTCAATGCCCAGAACCTACACAAAGGTGGAAGGAGACAAGGAACTCCATGGAGTTATCCTCATGGCACACCATGGCATGCAGGCCCCTCTTATTCTTCATGCACACACACACACACACACACACACACACACACACACACACACAGAGTAATGACAACAGCAAATTATCATTACTTAAGTTTAAATATATATAATGTATACATACTTAGGTACATATGTAAATATATTTAAGCTAAATATATATTTAATATATATTACATATGTGTATATACATACACATACAGTTACACACACAGAGACAGATACACACACACAGACAGGTACACACACACATAGTCACATGCAGAGAGTGACAGGTATACACACACACACACACACACACACATACAGATATAGAAAAACAGTTGCGGGGCTGGAGTGATGGCTCATGGGGTAAGAGCACTGACTGTTCTTCCAAAGGTCCTGAGTTCAAATTCCAGCAACCACATGGTGCCTCACAACCATCTGTAATGAGACATCTTCTGATGTGTCTGAAGACAGCTACATTGTACTTATTTATAATAATAAATAAATCTTTGGGCCAGAGAGAGTGGGGCCAAAAGGAGTGAGCTGAGTAGACCAGAGCAAGCAGAGGTCCTAAATTCAATTCCCAGCAACCACATGAAGGCTCACAACCATCTGTACTGCTACACTGTACTCATATACATAAAATAAATAAATCTTTTTAAAAAAGAAAGAAAAACAATTGCACACACATACAGGCAGAGCCAGGTACACACATACACACACACACAGAAGAGACAAGTATACGTACATATACAGATAGAAACAGCTACAACACATAGACAGAGACAGGTGCACACAGACAGACACACACACACACACATAGAGAGAGAAACAGGTATACACACACACACACACAAGCACCAACCAACAGATACTACCACCATTACCACCAATACAGTAACAACAATGGCTGAACTGACTGCCCTGGGCTGTCACAGGTTCACTGTTGTGATTCCAATCCAGCTCACTGCTCCTGAGTGCTGACACAGAGACAGGTGTAATTTCACTCACAGTCTGCCTAGATCTGGGATGTGGTGTACTCGCTAGTTTTATGTCAGCTAGACACAAGCTAGAGTCATCTCAATTGAGAAAAATACCTCCATAAAAACCTGGCTATCAGGCACTTTCTTAATTAATGATTAGTGGGTGACAACCCAGACTGTTGCAGGTGACACCATCTCTGAAATGATGATCCTGGGTGACAATCTTCTACATCAGCTCCTGCCTTCAGATTCCTGCCCTAGCTGAGTTTCTGTCCTGACTTCCTTCGATGGTGGCCTCTGATGTAGAACTTTAAGCCAAGTAAAACCTTTCCTGCCCCAACTTGCTTTTAGTTTTGATCATGGTGTTTCATCATACCAATACTAAGATGCCTGAACATTATATTTTCATCTTTCCCAGAAGTAATGTTTAGGTCAGATGAATTAAGACACTTATCCGGTGCCCCCACAGCAAGGAGGCAACCCAGCCAGTGTTACTCCATTTTCTGTTGCTGTATCAAAATACCTGAGGTTGGGCATAGTTCGTAAAGAGAAGTAGTTTATGTAGTTCACAGTGTTGGAAGCTGAAACTCCACATAGCATGGCACTAGCTGTGACAAAAATCTTCCTTATCTGTGCTACATCTTGGCAAATGGCTTTGTGGTGAGGCCATTTGTAAAAGTGTGCCTAGAATTCAGGGACTGGGGCAGGGCTGAGCTGTTCTTTTTATACCAAACCTTTACTGAGAGCTAGTCAGGGTCTTTTGTGAGCTCTTTAGTCTCTCCCAAGGGTGACGTCTCAAAGAACCAAATCACTTTCCACTGGGCTCTACCCATTAAAGGTCATAGGATCATAGCACTCATAGGGTCACATTCCAGCCATAGAAGCAAGTGTTCTCTGGTCTGTCAGGCTCTGCCTGTTCTAAATGGCATTTAGGTGTGTGTGAAGCTGCTCACCTTCTCTCTCCCAGCCCACCACTAGGCTTCTTCTTAATCTTGGGTTTCTAACAACCCCAGACCAGTTTCCTGAGCTAAGGCATGTCAGGCATGTCCCGTGGGTCTTCAGTAAGCCAGGTTGAGCATTAAAGCACCTTTCTACTCTACAGTAAGTTGGGGACACTTCTGGAGCCAGGGAGTCCTGTGCTGCTTCTCTGGATCCCCCAGGGACACAGTCTGCTGTGGAATGGTTACCCTCAGAGCAGGCTGTCGCCATACAGTTACCATGATGGCATAGACTTGTAGACTGACCTGTCTGCCAGGCTCTATTTAATCTCATTCTGCAGAACTGTCACAAACCCCCACAACTTAAAGACTATTAGCACCCACTCACTTAGTGAGTCTGGGGCTGGGCAGCAGCCCTCATGTGGTTTAACCTCCTCAGATGCTCTTTGTCTGTACTGGAAAGCCCCCAACAAACATATCCAATACTGCCCTCATATTTAATGTGAGGGAGAGGGAGAGGTGGTCTGTCAGAAACAGGGGTGAGCCTGTGGAGCTGAAGGTACAGCTCGGCCCAATGACTGACAACTCAAGCCTCCCTCTCACCCACCCAACTGCCCACAGCCTGAGTTTCTCAGTCACAGCTCCAGCATGCTGGGGTGAGCACTCCCCTCCAGGAAGCCAATTTGCAGGCCCTTAATATGTCTTGCTGTTGACCTATATTCTTCGAATCCAAACTGGAACTTGGCCACATTGCAAGCAGCTTCGCATAGGAGTCTCAAAGCTTTGGCTGAGAAACAAGCAAAGCCAATCCCATTTCCAGAGGCAGGAAAGCCCCCATGGGTCCCATTCCCCAGTTCCCTTCAGCCCACAAGAAGTTTTCTCTAAAGCCAATGAAAACTCTTGCCTTCCCTCCGACCTTCAGTATGACCCCTGGCTAGTCTAGGGTTATGGCCACCTCCCAATCAATCCTACCTTTATTTATTTATTTATTTATTTATTTATTTATTTATTTATTTATTTAAAAATAGTTTGGGGTGAGAAATTTTGTGTAGGGAAGGCAGAGTGGAACTAGCTATATAAAATGGGGGTAACTTTAAACATCTAATCCTCTTGTTCTACCATCTGAGTGCTGAGTGCTGGTGTGAGCCACTATGTCCACTTTACATGTGCTAGAGATCAGGCCCAGGGTCCATACATGATATTCGAGGAACTTTACCAACTGGGTTACTTGTGCATCCCAAGGGGCCATTCCTTGAGCCACTGGGGAAAGGGAAGCTTGGGAGGAAAGCAAGCCATTCTCTGAGCTGTGCAGTAGGGACAGTCAGAGGTCACCACAGACAGGCTGGAAGCCAGGTCTGTCCAGTGAGCTCTAGTTCTCTCCAGCACACTTTGCACTTTATTTGTCCTGATTAAATATCTTTCCAAAAGTGTTTCATATTATTCTCAAGATTCTGAGCAACAGGGGCCAGTGAGATGGTGCATGATTAAAAAGGTTCCTTGTACAAGCCTGGTGACTTGAGTTCAAATTCTGAAACCGAAGGTAGGAAGGAGAAAACAAACTCCATGGGTTGTCCTCTGGCCTTCAGGCAAGTGCTGTGACACATGTGTGCCTGAACACACACACACACACACACACACACACACACACTAATAATGAATAAAGTTTAAGACAAATTCTAAATAACTATAGCTGTCCATTCAAAACACATCTGTAGAAATAATATATTTATATACACAGACAATAGAGAATTACATGCCCACTTCTTTCATTACTTAATCTGTTTTGCTACTTAATCTGCTTTCCTTAGTATGGCCTGGCCAAATCTCACGTTCTCCTTCCCCTTGAGGGCTCGACAGAAGCATGTTTAGGGCACAAAAGTTTCGTGAGCTAGTGGGTTTGGTGAGCCGGCTTTTGTGAATTGTGTCAGTCCACAGAGCGTTTTCCATTACATTTGACAAGAGCACCGTGAGGTAAACTCGCACCTGTGGGAGAGGCCAGGTAGCCTTGCTGCGATGCTATTTGACCAGATAATGTTGTTTCCCTCACCACAGTGAAAGAATCCCAGAGCCGGATCTGGCCTCAGCACACACAAACTGAGCTCACTTCTCCACACCTCTGTTTCCTTAGGCATAAAATGGGTATCATGCAACTAAGGAGCCTAGCACGCTACAACGCTCGGTAGATGTCACTGGAAGTCGTCTTCGTCTTCTTCCTGCCAGGGACTACATTAGAGAAAAGGGCCGGGCAGTGGTGGCCTTTAATCCCAGCATTTGGGAGGCAGAGGCAGGTGGATTTCTGAGTTTGAGGGCAGCCTGGTCTACAGAGTGAGTTCCAGGACAGCCAGGGCTATACAGAGAAACCCTGTCTCGAAAAACAAACAAAAAAACAAAAACAAAAAAAAAAAGAAAGAAAAAAGGGACATCACCCCCGGGGTCTGTTATTCTAACACAGGGGACCGCTGTGTCCGAAGGGTTACGATAGATTCCAGATGACATATCCATAGTAGAAGCTAGGTACATTCAGGATTGGCATGCTACTGGCTAATTTAATCAAAGGTCTTGTGGGGGAGCTACTGGAAAGATGTTATGATTTGTTTCTCTTGGATGGGAGCCGGCAGACTGTAGGCCTAGAGCTATTGGGCACCATCTTGCCATGATATGGATATTCAGAAGGAAGCCAGTGTGGAGAGAGGGGGCCTGGATGAGAGGAGCAGGCATAGTACACGATGACGTACTAGAGCCCCAATCTCCCATACTGCCCTCCCCGCCCCCATCCTACCCCAGGGCATTGAAACCATGTGAATTGACTCATTCCTTTACAGAGCATGGTCTATCTCGTGGTCTGTCATAGTTAATGAAGAAATCCCAGTTACTACACAGTTGTTGAGAGGGCAGAAGTGAAACTGAAGTCCGGTCAGGAGGATAGAAGGATGCACTGGTGAGAGCTACAGGGCAGTTCAGTGGGGCAGGGCAAGCTTCAACTTTTTTATTCAGACGATGGTTATTGAGTTATATCTGACAATACTCCTTATCCCCGGAAAGGGTTCACAGCGTATTTGTGATTGCTACCTAAAGAGCACGATAGGTATGTTCCTATGAGTAAAGACTCAAGTCTAGAATAATGTGCACATAAGAATAGTTCCGCCTAGAAAATGGAATTAGAATGCAGTCTTTCACTTTCTGCTTCAGATCGTAGTGAACTGATAAAAAGCTATCACCACCGGGTGTGGTGGCACATAATCCCAACATTAGGGAGAGTGAGGCAGGAGGATTCAGCCACAGTCTGAGGCCAGGCTTATCATAAAGGAAAAACCTGTCTGGAAAGAGAGAGAGAGAGAGAGAGAGAGAGAGAGAGAGAGAGAGAGAGAGAGAGAGAG
>NW_022196900.1:64462550-64506549 GCF_008632895.1 Mastomys coucha | reverse complement strand
GAGACAGAGAGAGACAGAGAGAGAGACAGAGAGAGAGAGACAGAGAGAGAGAGACAGAGAGAGACAGAGAGAGACATAGAGAAACAGCGAACAGCAGGGGGAAGGAAGGTAAGAAAGAGAAAAAGAGAAAAGGAGAGAAACAAAGAGAAAAAAAAGTTATTTTCAACCAACTCATATTATTTGAAAAATCAGAATAAAGACTATCTCAATTTTAGCACCGAGATGGCGGTGCTAAAGTCTTATGCTACTACACTTCAGAGTATATTATGTAATTCCCGCACAGTATTTGATGCCAGGGTCTGAGTTCACAAATTTAGTCTCCTACAGCTAGCAAACACGCTCCGAATCTGCAGAGTTCTCCAGGCACTGTCTAAGGAAAAGAGCAGCCTCATAGATGTGAGAAACCTATTTAGATCTAAAGAAATTAGAGTGAGCCGAAGTCTTCTCCCCCTGACTTGCTGAGAACTTTCTCTTATGAATAGTTTATCCCCTCATCTAAAGAGTCGGTCAGTACGCTTAGACGCACGCCTACGCAGGCCATCGCGCGCACGGGATCTGCTTCGTCTTTTCTCCTTTACTGTTTGTTGAACAGAAACCTCTGTCAGCAAATGGTATGCTATACGTGAGGAGATCCAGGCTGAGGGTAATGAAGTAGGTCAATGGGCCCTCCATTTCTGGTTGCTTTCAGAGCTCACCATTCTCTAAGCGCTCCCAGGGAAGTCTTTCAGCTGACTCCGCCCCCAGCTCCTTCTCTGGAGAACTGCGGGTGATAAATGATGGACAATCCTCACCCAAGTTTCCACATTTCTTACCCCAGGAGCCTCAGTGTCTGGGACTTTCTAAAATTAAGCCACTCGCTTCCTTCCCTACCTTAAGCCAATTTTAAATATAGGCTCTCCTAACCGTCTTCCGTGTCCCCTGATTTCCTCTGCGCTTCACGGACCATCAAATTCAGCAGTACTTTTCCTATTCCCCCCCACCCCCATCACTTCCTCTGAGGATCTCACTTGTTACTCATTTTGGATCCGCTGTCTCATAGGTGGTCTTCCCTGACGCACGCAGGGTTTTGGTCGACCCTGACTCTGGGATATCTTGAGACCCGTACAACTTGACCTTGAGTGAATTTCTTAGGGGCAGTGAGATGTAGAGAAAGGATAAGCTGCTCATCGCTGCAGTAGCTTCTCCTCCTCCTCCTGACATCCATGAGATACTTACTACATGTTTCCCAAGCCAAATGTAAGGGTTAATTAAACAGTTTCCGTATAAAAGTTCTGACCCCTAGTACCTGAAAGTTTTAAGATAACTTCTGTTATAAAAATTTTACATTTTTACTTACGTATTCTGTATAGTTATTCATATCTATGTGCTATTAAAATTGTGTCATTATAATTGTGCATATGATTACATATAGAAAGGGGGGAAGCTGTGAGCTCCCAGGGCAATCTCAGCAGTACCAGTAGTTGCTATATAACTTTTTATTGTTTCTTTAGCTCAAAGTGAGTTTTAAGATCATACTGACCTACTGGGTTAAATCATTTAAAGTAATCCTTGCCCTCTTGAGCAGGCAGTTTCTGTGAGCTATTATGATGGCTACATTGGCATGCGCTGGGCTTTTCCACGAGGCAGTCTCTGTGCTAAACTCCCTGCATTCTCTTTCATATTCACAGTAGCGTGGCACACATTATCTCTACCATCACCTCATCTCTTGAGCCCAGTGAATGTGACTCACAGAGAGAAGATGAATGGCTTCAAATCCCACAGCTAGTTAGTGACGGAGGCTGAGTTAGTGTCAAGGCAGTCAACATCAGAGCAACCCCCCTCCCCCTTTCACCCACCCTGAGCTTATCACCCCTGGCTTCCAGCTACTTCCCCAAGGAGTCTGTTGGCTCCTTCCTACTCAGATACCTCAGGGACATACTCACATTAATCTTTGTTTCCTTCTGCTATTTATGGCCTGTTACCTTGCTGATACCATTATCACAAGAGTTGATTCATCAGAAATTATGCCTCCGTGGTTATGACCCTAAACGAAAAGTGGCCAGAACATTCCGGAACCTCCACCAACATGTCCCATGACTGATTTCAGTCATGAATGATAGAGTGCTTATCATGGGGCAGAAGGCAGTCTATTGTGGGAAGAGGAGAGGAAAATGACTAGGTTAGAAGACCTATAATACGCAAGTCTCAAGGACCTGCTGAATAAGTTGTGTACACACAGCCTACCATAAACCGGAGGGGTCAGCCCGAGCTGCTGACAAGCAGGGGCACTGCCACAGAGACAGTGAGCCAAAAAATTAAAACCTCAGGAGCTACCGTTCTCTACAGATAAGGAAGGGGTTTCAGACTCCCAAGTCACCATCTTTGTCCCCGAAATTGCTCTATTTCACCATTTTCATCTGCCCCAAAGAAATGCCTTCAAGGCTATTCTGTCCTCATAGAACAGAATGCACTTGCCACGGAAAACAATATTAATAAACCAAAGCAATAGTGTAAGGTAACCAATACTTAAACATAGCCTTAAACATCATTTTTATATAAGAACTAAACTTTCTTTGTCAAAGCCACTTTCCCTTTAAGACCTCAAACTTTCTGAGCTGGGGAAAGGCAGAATGATGATAAATCTACCAAGTGCAGCAGCCCCTTCCATCAACCCTATAATGAGAAACACATGGAGGCGGAGGGGACTGAGGGTGGGGTGGGCAGAGTGCAGGAAGCCCCACCCACTTCTGGTGTACATGGGGGATTTGTGGTATATTTCAAACATCCCAGCATTCCTAGGGGATGGTGACAGATAGCAGAAGTCCCACTACAGCTGGCAGATGTGGGTCAGCAAAGATAACAAAGGCCTCCTGTGAGGAAAAGCCACAGTCTGGTGTTTTTCCCTGCTTTCTGTGCCACAGCATGCAGTTTGTGACTTCACCACTGTTCGGTCTTTAGCCTCCGTGCCCGCAAGACCTGTCATGTTTACAGACCACTTCAGGCGTCCAGTACCTCAATACAGATCTAAGGGTTGGGTGTATAGTTCACGTGCTAAAGTGCTTACTTAGCATACATGAAACCCTGAGTTCAATATCCCGCACAGCATAAAAGTCAGGTGTGGTACACACCTATAATCCCAGCCCGTAGGAGGTGAAGGCCGAAGGATCAGAAGTACAAGGGCATCCTTGCCTTCATACTGAGTTCAAGGCCAGCCTGGCATCAAAAATAAACATGCAAACAAAACCCAATCTGAAATGGAAGTTACTTGCTTCACCTCCTAAGCCATTTCCACCTTGTGTTCTCAGTAAATGCCAATAAGAATCACCCATCCTTCAGCTAGAGGAAAAAAGTCAGGCCTTCATTCTACCTCAGTCATTTCCACACACAAATGATAATGAAAGGCAAGGGGCGGGGTGGAGGAGTATCTTCCCAGCATCACTTCCAGACCCAGAGCAGGTACTCAGACCTCTTCACCTCTCTCTCGACCTTCACGTTGCTATGGCCTGCTCTCCCCCTGCCCACCTCCCTATGGACATGATCCTCCTGCAGATGTACCTGCTTAAGCAGCCTCACTGCTCTGTTGGTCATCTTTTCCTTTGGGCTGGTCCATGCTCTTTATCAGAGAGCACAGGACCCTGACTAACCTGTCTACCCCACATTTCTCTCCCTAGCTGCTCTGAAGGCTGATACCTAAACTATACACACCATCACCCATCATCCCAGACACTTCCTCACATTCCTCTTTGCTCCTGAAACTCCTTCCCACACCAGCTCCCATCATCTTCCTGAGGAAGTTTTGTTTGACTCCCCTCACCCAACCCTTCCCCAAGCTCCCACACTCATCTATGGCTGCACAGGTAGCCAGAGTGGCAGTCACCTGAGCATGTGACATTCTTCTCATTTGGTTCTTGTCTTAAGGACCAAGACTACTTCATCTCTGAATTACCAACTATTAGCAAAAGCCAGCCCCAGTGGGACAGAAAGAACTGAATGAATATTGAGTGGATGGATGGATGGATGGATGGATGGATGGATGGATGGATGACTATCTGGTGTATTCGATGGAGTTTTGGGAGAAAATGAAGAGCCTAAGAAGACTTCAGGTTTCAAAACACAGTAAGTGGCTAGATGTAGATGCCTTTTGTAAACATAAGAAATGCATAAGAAAAGTTCCAGGAGCAGGAGCCTGGCTGCCTTGAGCAGGTGGAGACATTCGGGAAATACTAGGTCCCTATGTATTTGAAACAGAGCTATGGATGGGATGTCATTTGGGGTATCATCCTGGGGTCTAGAATGAGGAAAAGAGTGGAGGGCAGCAAGGGGAGAGTACTGGCACATAAGAGAAAGGTCAGGTCACGTGAGCGACAGACAGGAGCAGCTCCCACAGGCAGTGTCACCCATACCAAAGGAATTGCATTCTGAGAAGAGCTACTAGTTTCTCTAAAGATGGCAGTCACCTTTGTCACCTAGCCTCTGCCTACCAATAGAAGGTAAAAGCCTGTCTACAGATCTCAGGTCTGCATATCCCACGCCATGTCGCTTCCCCATACCTGTGTTCAGCCAATCCATCTACCTGCAAGGTTCATATGCAAGCGTTGCCAAATTCAGTATCCATTCAGTGACATCTAGGGCTTACCCCACTGGAAACCTTCCTACCCTGTCTTTGCTCACTAGGCCTCCACACTTTGGTGAACTTGGCTCTTATACATCATCTGTATTGTATTTCTATTCCCATGTAACCTTCAGTCACATATGAGCTCTGTGGACACAAGCTGGCTTGTTTATCTCTACACAAGGTCTAGCATTAAGTCAAGTGTATACGTCACTAAGTGACACCAAAGGATGAAGGACTTTGCTCAGCAATGTCACTCAGAGCATGAGTCAACGCAAGCATGCGTCTTACAAATGTCAGTGGAAGTTAAGCTTCCTTTGGAGATGCCTGGGTTAACGTACGTACAGGAGGAGAGAAAAACTTTGTCCTAGCCTATGAGCTCCTCACTGAGGTTGAAATGAACTAGTCTCAGTGGGAGGGATCAGCCTCCGAGTGGGGTTATGTAGAAACATCCGTTTGTGTTGAGACTGCCAAATTGCCTTCCCCTTGCCCTTGCTACATGAAGGGTGTCTCATAAATGCTAAGTAATCATAATGACCATACTCAAGGGGGTGTCAGTAGCCATAAAAGCAAGTTTTTATGGATCTCCTGGTGGGTGGTTTGAAACTGCGTAGGCCTGATGGCTAGAGGTCTCCATACAGGCTTGCATCTGAGAGAGATCTATAAGCTTGGGTGGCAAGAAGGCACTCCAATCACAAACAGAGACGCCCAACCATTGATTGATAGTGGAAGGCCACCCACACCGTGCCTTCTGGAATCTATTGGTGAGTCATGGGCCAAAGGATTATGTCTTCAATCTGGGCCATTGGACCTGATATTGAGGCATTTTCTGCGCACAGCTTAGGGGAGTTGTCCTGAGTGAAGATGATGACCTCTAAATCTAAGAAACAAGCACATGAGAAAAAGCCTCATCTCATTTACCTCTCAGGATATGGCTTCCTAGGCCCTTTGCATCTGAGTCTATATTCTCTGGGACCTGGGTATATATTCATTCCACACTTACCCATTGCACTTTATTCTGTGGCCATTAATTGAACACGTGTGTTGGATGCTAAGTATATAAAAGTCAATAAGAAATGGATCCCACTTTTATTGGATCAATAATAGAGAAATAGGCATTCCTTTGTGATATGCTAAGTATATACATATATACATATATACACACACATATATACACATATACACATATGCTCAAATACACATATAGATATATACACACATATATGCATATGCATATATATGCATATATGCATCTACATAAATACATATATACATATACACACAATACATGTATACATATATATGTGTGTGTACACATACATACATATAAATATTAGAAGTGTACAAAAGAGGAATAGCAGGTGACCAGAGGCATGGCATTTGCACGGTTTTGAAAGAATCCCATTAGGCAGTAAGGTGGTTTTAAATATGCTTGGCCCAGGGAGTGGCACTACTAGAAGTTGTAGCCTTGTTGAAGTAGGTGTGGCCTTGTTGGAGGAAGTGTGTCACTTTGTGGGTGGACTTGGAGACCCTTCTAGCTGCCTGTGAGACAGTTTGCTCCTCGCTTCCTCTGGATGAAGATGTAGAACTCAGAGCTCCTCCAGCACCATGCCTGCCTGGATCCTGACATGCTTCCCTCCATGATGATAATGGACTGAACCTCTGACCTGTAAGCTAGCCCCAATTAAATGTTGTCCTTTATAAGAATTGCCTTGGTTGTGGTGTCTCTTCATAGCAATGGAAACCCTAACTAAGACAGTCAGATACATGGAAAGAAACCCATGCCATGTATGAAACCCATACATGTATGGCATGTAGGCTGCGGGGAGCCTACATGACAGAGTTTGAGGCATGCTGAAAGTCTATCTACACAATTCCAGGGGCACTACTCATTTGTGTTTTTTAGAAGTTTACAAGGGCACATACTGAGACCCTGTGTCCTTGGCAGCCCGCATCAGGGTCCTGGGTTCTATTCCTGGGTGTGCTCCCTAACTAGCTGTATAACTTTGGACCAAACCCCTCCCATTTCTCAGTCTCCTCAGGTGTAGAGTAAAGAAGCTAGGTTGGATATTTCCCAGATGCATGCTTCCCTCCAGAGTCATCTCTGAGTCAAGTCTAGGATGAGATGAACGACTCGTGGTTAAAATGAGTTGTTCTGCCAGGCGGTGGTGATACGCGCCTTTAATCCCAGCACTTGGGAGGCAGAGGCAGGCAGATTTCTGAGTTTGAGGCCAGCCTGGTCTACAGAGTGACTTCCAGGACAGCCAGGGCTATACAGAGAAACGCTGTCTCAGAAAACCAATAAAAAACCCAAACAAACAAAAAACAAGTTGTCCCAACTAGAATAGAAATGAGACCTTAAATCTTCCACCTATTCTTGATTTTCCATACTTCTTTTTTTTTTTTATCATGAGGTGGTCAATTGTATTTAATGCATAGGACATTAGCATTGAAAGGACTGTCTAATTCAAGTGACTAATTTTTCATAAGCAGAAGCTGAGGCCCAGAGACAGTAAACAATTTGCTCAAAGATACACAAGTCAACTGAGGACCCAGACTAGGGTCAGGCCCAAAATGTTCTTTCCTTGACAGGAATGGGACACACCTTTAATGTCAGCTCTTGAGAGGCAGAGACAAGTGGATCTTTGGAGCTCAAAGCCAGCCTGTTGTACATGGCAAGTTCCAAGTCAGTTAAGGCTATATAACAAGACCCTGTATCCCAAAATCAAAAGGTGTTCCTCCTCCCCTCCCCCCAAGCAAGTAGTTACCAAATAGCAATGCCCCCCTCTGAAGCACTGTAGCCTCAAGGCCCTAAAGTTTCAAGCCTATGAACAAAGGCAGGTAGGTAGGAAGAAAGGTCAATACGTTTCCCTCTGCGGAGTTTGATGCTGATGAAGCCTTCAACAATTCTTTCCCTGGCTGAGACTATCCCGTTTCCCAATGGCTGGCTACTGAGTCACTGCATGTAGCTGACAAGCCTGGGAATAAAGGACTGCTACTTTTTGGAAATATGAGAGTATAAGCACTTTTCCACATAAGCGGGTTAAGCCCCTGGATGTATTCAAGTCACTTTGAACATAGCCAGAATATGCAGAGCACACACACCCCCCCCCCCCAGTCCTCAAGGCACACAAATAAACAAACCACATATAACTCTATTTCTCCCACCTCTTTCTGCCTTTCTCTTACTCCAACTTAAAAAACAAACAACAAAGCATGTCCCTCTCTTTGCTTTAGGGCCACACCCCTTTCATCTGGCTACTACATCAGTCATCTATCTTCTTCCTGCCCCTCTATAGCACCTTAATTTTGACCCTCCCCTGCTCAGGGCACCGCACACATACCTAATACAGCCTAGGCTCTTCATAGGTGCTCACAGTCCACTAGAACTCATTGCTGTTATTCACAGTTGGACAAACCCATTTCACTCCCTCAGGCCCACATACTCTGGCTACGAGTTGTTTTCTGTCATAGGAACACTTCTCCATCCTCAAATCCATCTACCCAGTCCATCCTTTTTTATTTCTATTTGGCTGACCTTAATAAATCCCAAGTTGATTTAAAAGCAAACCTTTATTTTCTCAAAGTTCAGGAGGCTACCGGTCTATGAACTCCACCTGGTTGAAATTGGTGCCTTGTGAGCATTCTGTACCGCCTTGCAGCAGCTGCCTCCTCTGTATCCTTCCATGGTCTTTCCTCTCTAGGATGACATCTTTAGGGCTTCTTCTTTTTTCTTTTAGCAGAATTAAGGGTCACACTTCAAAAATCTCATTTTACTTTAACTATCTAAAACCTCTATTACAAAATATAGGTGCACTGTGAACTGGGGCAGGTGATGGTGGTGGGGATCTTAAGCCATAACTCCTCGACCGTGGCTGTTCACTCTCTGTGTTAAGATCATGCATCTTCACACCAGTTTTCCTCCATTGGTTTCTGAAGGCCTTGAGCTACCTCTGTCCCCAAAGTTCACTAAGAAATACTCCAGGTTTTGTGAGGCCCTGAAGTTGGAATGTATGATGAGCCCTCATTCATTAAGAAAATTATTAAAAATTAAGTATGGAATGAAATGATAGGGGAAAATTTTAGTGTGAAAAAGAGGACCCGTGCAAGTATGGGTCCTGGACTTTGGGTTTCAGATCCTCATGTTTCTGCCTTTTGGCTTTAGGCTCATGAAAGGGTTAACACTCCCTAACAGCAGCAGCCTGGTGTTTCTGTTTCCCTCCCTCTCCAAGTAATTTAACCTGTAAAGTCAGTCTTACCTGAAAAGAAGAATAAAAGAAAATATTATGGAAAAACCCTAGGCCCGAATACTGTTAATCGATGATCATGTAGGCTTACAAGAATCAGGATCACCTGGGAACGCCTGTACTTAGTGGGCAACATGAAAACCACATCAAAAGAATCAATCACTGTAAGAATTAATGACCATTTCAGTGCCCATTTGGCTATGACTAAAATTCAGAGCCCTAGAAACTAGAGATAAGCTTTGTGTGGTAACCCCTGAGAAGCTGGAGCTGAGGTGGCAGCCTTCCACCTACCTCCCTGCTGTTCAGCTCTTTCTTCACCTGTCACTCGGGCTCTCTGGCTTCATCCAGCGGCAGTGGGACCCAACCTCTCACAGTGACAGCCTCAGAAAAGATGTAGCACTGTAAGAAGCTCAGATGTCTACAGATTGGATCTGAATCCAATTCCTCCCCTGAGAGCAGGTGAAGACGGCTTTGGGTAGACAGATTCGAAATCTGTACTTCTGGGCTCATGCTTCCTGACTGCAAGGTTTCAGCTGTCTTCAAAATGTCACCAGGTGACTGGGGACCATATCCAAGTCCCCAGTCTTCCTAGTGTTCCTAGTGTTCTCACAGCAATCTGAACACAGTGAGGAAGAGGCTTCACCCTGTTAACTCGGGCTAGGGCCTCGGGATTGCTACCCTACAATTTGTGTGTAGAAAGAACAAAGGGCTTCCTGAAAGTGGAAGGCATGGTGTCTGGCATCTGGGATGGCTCAGTGAGCGCCAGTGCCCTATTAATGAATCTTTGCCAAAAGAGCACGGAAGGAAAAGGAAATGCAAAGGTCAGGAGACTAGAAACAGGTGATGGCTGGATTCTCAAACGGAAAGCAATTCAACCGTTGCTGCTGTCTTAAATGTCTTTAAGTAAAGAATAATAGAATATCTTTAAGAGAAGAGAGAAAAATATACAGAGAGACAAACACAGAGAGACAGAGACTAAGACAGGGAGAGAGACAGACAGGGAGATTTATATAGAAAGAGAGAAAGAAAGAGAGACAGACAGACAGGGAGAAAGAGACTAGGAGGGGAGACAGACAGACAGAAAGACAGAGACAACAGAGAGAGAGAGAGAGAGAGAGAGAGAGAGAGAGAGAGAGAGAGAGAGAGAGAGAGAGAGAGAAGAGAAGAGAAACACCCCCTGGCAATGAGAGAGTAGAACACAGGAAAGCCCCAGACACTTGAGATGACTTCCCAATGACAAAGGCAGCATATTTATCTACTGCTCTGTACTTGCTTCTTCTCCAGGGAGCAGGGAGTTGCTGGGTTCTGAGGGCCCCTGGTCCCTGGTTTAAGAGTGGTGCTGTCACCAAACACTGTCACTAAACAACCTCAAATCATGTCAGGCTTTGGTCCCCTCCAGCTTAAAAAGCTGAAGAGCCAGTCCTCCAGTGTAGCTTGAACTGTTCACCCCAATCAATTAAGAGCACTCCCATCATAAGCCCCAAATAAGTTTGCTTGGCCTGACCTCGGCAATCTAGTTAAAGAAACATCACTCCTCTTGAAAGGATCTATCATGTTTTAATGGCTCACACCGGGGCAGAGGAATTCAGAGTTGGGCTGCATCACGGCTCTGGAAGGCCCGACAGAGCTCAGCACTCAGAGTCCAACCTACTTGGCTGATGAAGAAACCAAGGTTCGGAGGGATTTGTCTCCGGATCCCGACTTTGTTATTATACTGTTTAGAAGAATCCCTAATGCAGGTCTGGTTTCCTACACGGTGCACTGCCTTCCCACCCGTGACGCTGTTGGTGGTTGACTGCTGAGGTTCAGCAGGAGCTTGGCCAGCTTCAATTTCACTTCATATCTGCTGTGTCACTAGTGACTTCATCCTCCTGAGCCTCAATTAGCTTCCTTCGGGCAAGATCCTACCCTTCAAGTGATACAGTGTTAGCATTTACATCTCTGTGTGTCCCCAAGATAAAGTGAGATGGTACTGACTTAAAGTTGCCACTTTTAATATTTAATAATCCTTCTGGGCGGTGGTGGCACACGCCTTTAATCCCAGCACTTGGGAGGCAGAGGCAGGCGGATTTCTGAGTTCGAGGCCAGCCTGGTCGACAGAGTGAGTTCCAGGACAGCCAGGGCTACACAGAGAAACCCTGTCTCGAAAAAAGAAAAAAAAAAATTAATAATCCTTCCTTCCTGCCCTTCCTTCCTTCCTCCCTCCCTCCCTCCCTCCTTCCCTCCCTTCCTCCCTCCTTCCTTCCTTCCTTCCTTCCCCACTCCTTTCTTCCTAAATACTGAATAGGGACTCTAGCAATGAAAAGAAACAAGCATGGTAAAGGAATCTTGCCCAAGTGAAGCTAATCTCCAAATACACTTCAAGATTTTCCTTGAAGCAAGGAGGTGGGAGCAGAGAACTTCCCCAGTTGTACCCTGATGCATTCATTTCTCTGCACTCACAGGTCTTGCTAGTACAGATGATTAAGCAGTCCCTCTTGATCAGGTTCTCAGCAACCCTGCCTGATACACAGATGTACTGCTCTGTCCCCAAGGGACATGTAGAAATCTGCTGTAAAGGCAAGGGGGAAAAACACTCAGAGCAAGCAAGAAATGTCTGTAAATAATTGAAGCATTCAGAACTCAGATAGAAAAGGGGACTGTGGCCACCTCAGGGGCCAGCAACGAGAGAATCAGAGGGGGAAACCCAGGGTGCTCTGTAGTTCTTGATTAAAACAAACAAAAATGTTAAAAGTAAGCAAAATTTTGGCTAGGGCAAACCAATTCTGGGGATTGAGTTCTTCGAAGACTCTCTTATGTAGCAACTGCTGATTTACTCTAGGTTTTGGAATCAGCACGTTTGTTAGGGAAAGATATAGTATGAAATTGGAGTGTGTGTGGGGGGGGCACGGGACAAGGGAGAAGAAAGGGGTAGAAAAGAAAGGAGGGAATAGAGAGGAAGAAATATATGGAAAGAACTGAAGGAAACAGCCTCCAGTTTACACTTGTAAATCCCAGAAGGGGTTCCTTCACTCAGAATATGCCATGAAAAAAGAAAAGAGGGGAGGGGAGAGGAGAGGAGAGGAGGACAGCAGCATGCAGACGGGAGGAAGGAGAGGAGGTAGGCAAGGAGAGATGGAGCAGGGGATGAAGAAAAGGCAAGGGAGGAAGAGGGAAGATACTGTCCAAAAATGGCAAATACCTATCTAGAGGATGGAATGCCTGCCAAATAGGACAGAATGAGACACAGCATCAGAATCTACAGGCAGCTGTGTCTGACTGCAATGATGCACCTTCACGATCTCCTCATCACCAGCTGGGCATCATGGGAGCATAAACTCAAAGAACCAGGTGCCCAGTGAGTCCCAAGTATCTGTGGGGTTATCTGTACTAGATTAACTTCTGATACTATTGACCACATTACCATGGGCAAATCGCATACTGCCTGTGTCCCGAGTTGCCTTTTCTGCCAAATGGGCCCAACATATCTTCACCAAATAAAGGAGACAGGGTTATCTAGACCTTTGAGCTGCTGTTGAGCTTTAAAATTTTGGATTCTGCTCACATCATATAATTTTCTACCTGGAATGCTCTCTAGGAAAGCAGGTTTCCCAAGCCCGAGAGAAAACTAGGTCTCAGTGGAGGAATTCCTGCTGGGCTCCTGTGTCTATGTTGAACAATAATTTTTTTTACAAGTCACAAGACTATCCTACTGAAGAGATTGTCAGGGGGCAGGAAGCTTGGGGCTTCCCTTAGAGATAGGTAGGTGTGGCCAGAGACCAGTTTATGGGATTTGAAAATAATGGATGCCACTTATACCCAACCTAAAAGAAAAAGGTGAGTTCTTCCTCTCTTTGTTCGTGGTGGATAGAATATAGATTCACTGACAAGAGGGCCTTCAGCAAGCCTGGTAGTGGTGGTGCACGTCTTTAATCCCAGCACCTAGGAGGCAGAGGCAAGCAGATATCTTTGAGTTCAAAGCCACCCTGGTCTACAGAGTGAGTTCCAGGACAGCCAAGGCTACACAGAGAAACCTTGTCTTAAAAAAAAAAAAAACAAAAAAACCACAAAACTAAACAAATAAAAAGCATGCAGAGTCACAGAAAAATACAGAGATCTAGATAATCACCGGGCTGTCATTTCATTTATGAGCCACCTAACTTGTTCATGTCCTGTCTCCTAAAAAAACACACCTCTTTTAAGGAAAACATAATTCACAGATCTTTCCAGTTTGGGAAACACACAATTTGGAAAATTTAATGCTAATGTTCTCTATGTTTCTAATGTGTTGCTACAAGTGTGCATGTGGGTTCAAATGGGGCTACAGAAATTTCATAGTGGGGTGAAGAGGGTGAGGCTTGACTAGACAGATAATCCAGAATATGCTCAGGATGAATGGGAAGAGGACAGATAGTCATTTCAACATAAACAAAACTTTAAAAATGTCACCACATTTTTTATTTTTTTCTTTGCCTCCTCCCCCTGAACTTGGAGCCAGAAGTGCTGAGTTGAAGAAAAAAGAATAACATCCAGTCATTTCAAACTGAATCCTCTATGCATCTGGGCAGTACTGGCAATGTCTGAAGCCTAAAGAGACCGAAGAAGGACAAGGAGATGGAGTGAGCCACACCCTGACTTCCCAATCTTGTCTCCACCACAGTACCGGTCTTGATCTAGTTTATAGTTTGGGTTGAAGAATGCAAAAACTCTGCTGTTCTAGTTGATTAGTCCTCATCTTCTGATTAACGGAGGAAAGAGCAATGATCCAAAGTCACACAGCCAGGGGTAGCAAGGTCCCCATGCCTTCTGTCACGGCATCGGACCTACTGATATGGCAAACCCAGTTTCTGCCTGGGTCCCACATGAGTGGTCCTCCTAGAACTGTAGAAGATTTTGTCCTCTAGATAGAGCTCACCCTTTGCTCATGGCTCTAGGGAACTCTCCCATTCCACTCATTTTAGCCAGGGGAGTCTTGGATGACAGTATCACAAGGCCCGGGATGATGTGATAAACTCCTAATCAGAGTCCATGAAGTCATGACCCAACAGCCTTTTCAGCTTATTTTAAACAACCATCTCCTTAAGCATCAACAATCAGGGTCTGGCAGGTGTGTCTGGCGACAGGAATTCCAGGACACTGGAGCTGGCTACTTACTCAGGATTAAGGTGATAACGGAAATAACGCAGCTCTTCCCAGTGTCCAAGGGGCATTTGCACGAATACACATACGTTTAAAGGCTCACGCAGTATTAGAACAAAAAACAGGACAGAAACTAGCATGCTTTTCTGGTATAGTAACATGAGGCACATCAGGATCACAGTGGATGGGGACCTCCTCAGAGGAAGGGAATTTTATAGTTTGCTGCCCTAGGACTCCCTATTACGTATAATACTTCACTTGGATTGGAATGTTGCCCAATAAATCCTTGCTTAATGAGTGACTAAGAAATGGTATCTACCAACTTTCCTAACCTCACTTGTCTTAGCCTGGTTTTGATTACTTTCAATAAAATATCTCAGATTGGGTACTTTCTAAAGAATAGCAGTGTATTTGGCTCACTGTGGGTGTTAGGTGGGCTGGTGGCTGGGAAGATCTGGGTGACACGTGGTGAGGGTCCCTTGTTGCATTTAACATGATGAAGGGCATCACACTGTGAGACAGGTTGAGCCTGCCAGCTCAGGGCTCTACGCCTCTTCTTACAAAGCCATGGATACCACTAACAAAGCCGGAGGTTGTTTTCACATCCTAACCTTTGCAGGATGCACTGAAACCACAGCACCATCTTTTTACAGTCTTCAATACACTCCCCAGCCTGTATTCTGGTCCCCTGGGAAGGAGCACATTTGTGTCCACGTAGGAAACGTTTGCCTAACTTAAGCCTGTACACTCTTCTTCCTGCAGCCATGGGTGTGTGTATTCTTCCCCCCTGGACCTTGTATTGGCCCTTTACATCTCAATCTAGACAAGAACTGATTGGCCTTGGGCAAAACTTAAGGGTGAAAACAATTCAACTGTGCTGAGTTTTTCAAGCTAGAACTCTCCGGCAGCAAGTTGGTCCAGAAAAAGCAGAGACTGGTTTGTTTGTTTGTTTGTTTGTTTTCTACATAGAGTCTTCCAGCCAGGATCACCTGGTTGGCCTGAAACTTCTGTCCTGATGGGCCTTGAACTCACAGGAATCCACTAGCCTCTGACTTTTGAATGCCAGGATTAAAGGTAGACACCATGGTGCTCAACCTAGGCATAACTATTTACGTGTTCATAGTGACTCTATAAGGGCTAACTATGGTCCTGGTGAGGGAATCTTTGTTTAGACCCCAGCATATAGTCTCGTGTGTCCACACACAATCCTTTGGTTTGACTGATTCCTTGTGGAGGCTGAGTTCTTCCACAGCAGGGGCCTTATTGTCAGAAGTGTCTCATCCCTCAGGCTCACAGGAGTCAACAAAAGTTTATTGAATAAAAAGTGAATGATGAGGAAGGCCTAGAGAGAAGTAACTTCTTCAGTCACATAGCCGGGTCAGTGGCAAGCTTGAGCCCCTGACCTCATGGAATCTCATCCATCCCCAGTGGGAGGTCTCCTCTCAAATGTGCATTCTAGAAGCCAAACCCTCAGAAACACCTTGTCAGTGGTGAAGACAAGCCAGACAAATGTCATTAATCCTGACCACTCTTCTGCATCTTATCTGCCAGGTCACTGAGGGTTTCTGGCACAGAGGAAGATTTGGGGGAGATTCCTTTTTGCACCCCCAGTTCATAATTCTGCCTACTCACTGCTCATTCTTCCTCAGATTTAAGAGGTGTTAATCAAGTTCATGCAGCCCCAGATTTTCACAGCAGTTTCTGACCCAGTAACACCCTTCTACACTCTGCCCCTGCAAACCTACAGTGGCTTTACCAAGCAGATTCTCCTTAAAATGCTTCACCTTACAGCCTTTTGAGATGAAATCTGCACTCTCTCGGGATATGCTCCATAGGAGAAAAACTAGGGGGTGGGTGGGATAGGATATGACCACATGGTCAATAGGGAGACCCGGGTTCTGATCCCTGCTTTGCCATGCACTAAGGCAGACACACAGCCAATTATTCCTAGTTGCAGAAATGAGGTCTGGCCCACGTTGGACTTGGCCTGCAAAGGCCAAGACTCCAAAAACAGGGTTGTTTTTGGAATATTTGAAAAATTATCAAGGAGTGTAGTATGTGTGTGTGGTGTCTCTGTCTCTATATGTGTGTATGGCATGTATGTATATATATGTATGTATGTATGGTGTATGTATGATGTATGTATGTATGGTGTGTGATGTATGATGTTTTGTGTGGTGTGTGTGTGGTATGTGTATGGGTGGTATGTGTGTATGTGTGGTGCAGGGAGTAGGGGTGTCTGTGGGAGGCGTAAAGGGGTCAAGGGCTTTCTGTGTATGTGTCTCTCTCTCTGCATTACCTATCTAACTATGTTCAACAGAAAAACATAGTCTCCAGTGCCAGACCTACCATTCTCTTACTTTGACCATCGCTGGTCATCTACACCCAGTTCCTCAGGCGAATACTACAATGCAGATTTCTGTACAGAGAGTTCAGCAGTCCCTTGATTGTAAAGTGATCTTAACGCCCCCTGGGGTCTCTCCTTTCACTGTCTGTCTGTCACAGAGCAGGAAAGCACAAGCTCTAGGCTTCAGCCTGCAGTTGGATCTTAGGAAAGTTGCTTCTGTGCCTCTGTTTTCTTCTCTGTAAATGGTGTCTATTTAGTTGACTTATTACTCACAAAGGACAAAGAATTCTAAAATACCCGAATGATATTAAAAAAATACCATTTTTAAGTGCTAAGCAAAAAATCACTTTCGTAGGGGTGACCATTATTAGTAAAAGAAAAAAACCTTACGTGTTCCTAATTCTCTCACAATTTCACACATATGTATATATAATGGACTCACCCTCATTTTCCTCTTTTACCTCTCTCCATCTCCTATTGAACTTCTTCTCAATACGTTTGGGGAGTGTGTGTGTGTGTGTGTGTGTGTGTGTGTGTGTGTGTGTGTGAGAGAGAGAGAGAGAGAGAGAGAGAGAGAGGGTGTTATTTACTTAAGCAGAGACAACTTTAAAAATATTGAAAGTCTGCTGGGCAGTGGTGGCGCACGCCTTTAATCCCAGCACTCGGGAGGCAGAGGCAGGCAGATTTCTGAGTTCGAGGCCAGCCTGGCCTACAGAGTGAGTTCCAGGACAGCCAGGGCTACACAGAGAAACCCTGTCTCAAAAAAACAAAAACAAACAAACAAAATTGATAGTCAAGTCTTAATGAAGTATCAAAAACCAAATACTACCAGACAGAGCTCAGAGGAAAGGGCAGTACACCTGACACCCGAGGTCCAGCCCCAGTCTCACTACATTCTTATGCTGCGATCTTAAATAATTAGTAAGCCTCGCTGGTCTCCACTTATTTCTTAGTAAAACGAAGGGGTGTGCGATTCCCCAAGGGCCTTCTAGTTCCTATATTCTGTGGGGACCGGGACCTCTACCCCTTTGCACCTGTTCCTTCTGTGGCTGAACCACCTGTAGCCAGGGAAAGCTGATTTCCCTAGTGAGAAATGCAGTGTTGGTAAAGTGCATGTGATGGGGCCGATCCGCTTGGAAATGCCAAGCTCCACGGACCAGGCATGCCCCCGTGATAAAGTATCAGGCACAAAAATATTAAGCCAGTGTTGAACATCCTGGCAGCCGCAGCTGAGGAATGCTACTAGCTAACCCCATGGCATTGGGTGGAGCTTGTTCCGCCCGCCCACTGGGCGGTCTCTACGCCCTGCCTTTCTCAAGCCGCGGAAAGGAGGAGCTGTAGCTCTTGTGCAAAATCCCCTCAGCTGTGATTGCACCCCAGACAAAGACACGGCTACAAAAGCAGGCTGCATTTGCATTCTAAAGTCACGCGGTCCCAACCCAGAAGCCCAGAACGAGATCCAAGCAGTCGAGGACAATAAAGGCTTCTCTGTCCACCTGGCAGCCTGGCGGGACACAGGCCTAGGACAGACAAGCACTCAGGGCGACGGGAGGATCCCTGCAACCCAGGGATCCCAGCAGCCTTCCTAGGGGGGAAGAGAAGCTCTCTTGGTGAGAGCGGGCAGAAAGCCAAGGCGTCAGGAACTGCCCGAAACGCTGGATCCTTATATAGTTAAGAAGAGCCACCCGAGCCTGTTTGCAGGAAAAAGTAAAAGGATTTGGCGACTGTTACCAACAAATTCTCCATACCATGACGGAGTGGGTCCTCATGCTACCTGATAGTCCAACTTTGCAGAGCTTTCTCTCTTGCTCCTCAGAGCTACTGTGTTACACAGTCCGTGTACTCAACCTCCAAAGCTATCTTCTCCACCGTGCCTCCCCACCCCCAACCCCCAGCCCCGGACCCCCACCCCCACCCTCGAAACTTCCCCCCTACTCTCTCCCTCCTTTCCTCTGGAGCAATCTCTGCATTGTTTTCATGGGTGGAATAGCCATAGGGCTTTTAAACATTACTTTCCCGTCTTTGAGTCAGTTCACTCAGCAGACAAATATTCTCTCATTTTCCCCATCTTTAAGAGTAAATTGAAACAAGAACAAAACCAAGATGAACCATCCCTTTTGACTCACGATGTCTTTCCCGTTCTTTTCCCAGTGACCTCGCAACTCTCAATTCCTGTGTTTTGGATAACCATGCCAATAATCTTCATCCACCTGCAGAGGAACAATTCTGTAAAAATGGTGTGCTCTTAACCCATTCTTAAGTTGCCCCAAACTGTCATTGTTGCCGGGCAGTGGTGGCGCACGCCTTTAATCCCAGCGCTTGGGAGGCAGAGGCAGGCAGATTTCTGAGTTCAAGGCCAGCCTGGTCTAAGTTATTGCAAAGAATGAAATCAGTGACAACTGTGAGCACTGGAATTTAAAGCAGACTAGTTTTCACAATATTGCTTGTCCACTATGTGTTGGGCACCATTCTAGGACACAAGGCAATAACAAAGAATGAGAGAAGTGTGGTCTGTGTTTCTGGACACCTTATCTGGAAAGAAGGAGAAGCAAGAAGGAGAAGCAATTGAAGACCAGGAGAAGAAACCGTGGGGTGACTAGAGAGCCAGTCTTATGGGCTTGGTCTCACACTGTGTTGGAACACAATGCACGCTTCCCTGCCCTGCCCCAGAATCCAAGACCTCAGGACCTTATCAGTGATAAGGACTTCTCTCCACCTGTAAGCCAGCAAGACGACTGAAGCACCACTGGGAGTCCTTTAATTGAATTGTCTAGACACTGTCTTCAAACTCTCAGTGCCAGATCCTGCAAATGGAGGGCTCCATACCAAAGACTATGGGCCTAAAGCCCCAGTCCCAAGTCCAGGCTTCCAGACCTCCCGATGAGCTTTTATGCAGGATGACTGTTCCCACAGCCTCCCCCTTTGGTTGGATTAACTCGTCAAATGGCTCACAGAGCTCAAGATAACACTTGTAGTTCCCTCTGGACATGCTGCCCTCCAAGAGCCTCCCTTGTTCAGCAATCTGAATGCCTTCAGGCATGTCCTTTGGTTTCTTTTATAGAGGCTTTATTGCACAGGCGTGGCAGAAGCAGAGACAGCCCTGTCTAGATGTGACTGGACATGAACACCATCTAAAAGTTACAAGCAGAGGAGGAAGACCCAGCACTGCCTGGCTGCATTCCTCCTTTCAGAGTCTAGTGTAGAATCCATCTAGGGCAATGGGTCTCAACCTTCCTAATGCTGGGACCCTGTAATACAGTTCTTCATGTTGTGGTGACCCCCCCTAACCATAAAATTGTTTTCATTGTTACTTTATAACTGTAATTTTGCTACTGTTATGAATCAGTATAAATATCTATATTTTCTGATGGTTTTAGGCAATCCCTGGGAAAGGGTTGTTCCATCCCCAACAGGGTCAAGACCCAAAGTTTGAGAACAGCTGATGTAGGTTGAAGAGGGAAGGCCTTAATGAGCTATTGCCACATTAGGTGGGTGTCTTAGTTAGGGTTTTACTGCTGTGAACAGATACCATGACCAAGGCAAGTCTTATAAAGGACAACAGTTAATTGAGGCTGGCTTACAGGTTCATAGGTTCTGTTTGTCATCAAGGGTGGGAGCATGGCAGCATCCAGGCAGGCATGGTGCAGGCAGAGCTGAGAGTTCTGCATCTTCATCTGAAGGCTGCTAGTGGAAGACTTGCTTCCAGGCAGCTAGGATGAGGGTCTTAATGTCAATACCGATAGTGACACACCTACTCCAACAAGGCTACATCTACTCCAGCAGGGCTACACCTTCTAATAGTGCCATTCCCTGGGCTAAGCATATACAGACCATCACAGTGGGTATGCCTGCATGTTCCATACATATAGAGTTCAGATTTTCAGTGTTTTACTCAATCACAATCTACATTATTTTTTGGAGCAGAGTCTCTTGCTTAAGCTGGAGCTTGCTGATTGGCCACACTGGATGGCCAGAGAGCTCCAGGTGTCCTTTGGTTTCTGCACTCCACCCTGGGGCTGTGCACACTGCTGCACCTGGTTTTTTACATCAATATTGGAGATCTGAACTCAAGTCCTCACCTAGTTTGCTTTCTATTGCTGTGAAAACAAGCAAAACAAAACACCGCCATGATCAAAAGCAAATTGGGGAGGAGGAAAGGGTTTATTTCTTCTTACATTTTATTCACCATTAGGGAAAGGCAAGTCAGAGCTCAAGCACTGAAGGAAAGACTGTGGAGGAACCAAACTCACTGGCTTGCCTCCCATGGCTTGCTCAGCCTGCTTTCTTACATAACCCAGTATCACTTGCCCAGGGACGGCACTGCCCACAGTGAGTTCCCCCTACCCCTCATTGATTATTAATCAAGATAACTCTCCTACAGGTTTACCTACAGAGTAATCCGATGAAGGTATTTTCTCAACTGAAGTTCCTGCTTCTTAGATGACCGTACCTTATGACTGAAAACTAACACAGCTTTATACCAGACGATCAAAGAATTCCTCCCTCAGAAGGGTGAGGTAAGCTGGGATCTTAATGACAAGGAGGATCAAGGGCTGGAAGGACACAGGGAAGAACATTCCCAATCCCCCAGGAAGGAAAGAGATCAAAGCAGGTTAAAAACTTCATCATCACTGTTTCTGAAAAACAAGTCCAGGAGAGATACAGGGATTTGCCAGCCTCCCAGGGGGTTGAACAGAGTTAGACAGTAATTATCATGGGCAAAGGCATTTTCTGACAAGTGTCAGAGTCGTGAGGTCCTCTGCTCTACAGAAAAGCAATAGCCTTACTGAATGTGACCTCAAACCAGCCCACCCTTCTCCCCCTTCACTGTCTCACTCCAAGCGCGTCTCACCCACTTCTCCCAGGGTTTCCGCCCACCATCTCCAGGTGTTGAGTTCTAATGTTTATCTCCCTCACAGATGTCTATTGTAACCATCTCCTGCCTGTTGACTCTGGAAGTTTGCCTCCAGCCCAGATGTCTATACTGAGCTAGAGCATTTAGTCCTCAACTGGAACAAAAGCTCTGCTCTGTTGTATACCTTGCTGTGTGTGCAAGCCAGATATTTGGGAGAACACTGTAGACGGTCCGTAAGTAGGTACCAGTGAATTATACAATTGCATATGCAACTTTCATTGACTGGACTTGTCCATCTCAATGTCCCATGAGTAGCTCAAACTCATACCCAAAGCAGGACTTACGCCATAGCTGTCTTCTCCAAACTGCCTAGGGTAACCTAGGATCCCTCCGTCTAAGATCAGAACATACCCTGGAGGACTGTTAGGATTGGAAATGTGGGCACTGTGCTTGCCTCTGGGTTTCTCCATACACACAGAAGAAGAAGTCTTTCCAGTTCTAATCTTTCCCATTTCTACAGTCCGTATCTACTTTGCCCTCTGTCACATTTGAAATCTCACTGTCTTTTGTTCCAGCAATGAGTGTGGAATCATCTCCCTCCCACATAAGCCTCTTTTCAACCCGTTCTGCACAATGCCTCCTAGAGTGATCATTTAAAAAATATTTCTAAGTTGTCAAAGCTATTGTCCTGGTTAGGGTCACTATCACTGTGATAAAACATCATGACCAAAGCAAGTTGGGGGTGAGGGACAGTTTATTTGTTTGGCTTATAGTTCCGAATGGTAGTCCATTATGAAGGAAGTCAGGACAGGAACTCAAGCAGGGATGGAACATGGAGGCAGGACCTGATGCAGAGGCCATGGAGGTGTGCTGCCTAATGGTTTGTTCAGCCTGCTTTCTTAATAGAACCCCAAGACCAGCAGCCCAGGAATGGCACCACCAATCTATCAATAACTAGGTAAGAAAATGCCCTAACGCTGGACAGTGGTGGCATACGCCTTTAATCCCAGCACTTGGGAGGCAGAGGCAGGCGGATTTCTGAGTTCGAGGCCAGCCTGGTCTACAGAGTGAGTTCCAGGTCAGCCAGGGCTACACAGAGAAACCCTGTCTTGAACAAAACAAAACAAACAAACAAACAAACAAAAGAAAATGCCCTAACAATTAAAACTTATGGAGGCCTTTTTCTGAATTGAGATTCCCCCTTTTCAGATAACTCTAGCTTTTGCCATGTTGACATAAAACGAACCAGCACAGCTATGAGTTCATTCTACATTTATTAAAAAAAGCAACAACAAAAAAGAGCAGAGTGCCTCAGCTACACAGTAAGTGTGAAGCCATGTTGGGCTTTGTGAGATGCTGTCTCAAAAGTGAGCAGTGAATCTAAAATACACAGGAGAAAAGCTTCTAATACATTTTAGGTTTTGGCTTTTTTTGCTATTAGTAAAATAGACTTGATAAAATATAGCACATATCTAGAAATTTTACAAATAAGCAACTGTATCATTAAAAAAGAGAACTTGGAAAAAAGGAAATTATTAATGCCCGCTATACAGAAGTCAGTGCAGTTTGAATCTGAGGGGTCAGGGTTCAGGTTCTACTCTTTAGTCTGCATAGTTCTCCCTTACTATTAAAATAAAATCCGTTTACTGCACTGCTGTTTAGGACTGCTTTTGGTTTTGTTTGTTTGAGAGAGAATCTCATGAAGCCCATGCTGGCCTCCATGTATACAGTTGAGGCTAGCCTTGATCTCCTGGTTGTCTAGACACTATCTCCCAAGTTCTAGCAGTATAGACACACATGTCCAGGCAAATCACAGTTTTAAATTTGAATTCTTGTTAGTTGAACTTTACTGTGAATGCATTTGTGTACCTTTAAAAACACTGAAAAACCATATTTATTTTGGGGAGGGCTGACCCAGCCTGCATGTTGGTGGAGGTCAGAGGATAGCTTTTGAGTGTTGGCTGAGGCACAGGACCTTTCATTTCTACTCCAGTGCTGTGGGCTCCAGGTTAGCTGGCCCGTGAACTTCCTGGCCATTGTTCTGCCTCTCTCTCTCTCATCTCACTGCAAGAGTGCTAGCATAACCGAGGAGGAACACGATGTCAGCTGGGCTCGAGGCTTGAACTTGGAGAGTCAGATTTTCATAGCAAGCACTTTTAAGGGCTTGAGCATTTTTAAGGATCTCCCCAGTCCTTCCTTGTATCTTTAAATATTATTGGATGCATTCATTTAAAACAATCTAGCCGCTGAGTATATCATAATTTATCTCGTCATTGGTAATTACTTAGCATACTGTGTCATAATGAACACACTTCAATGCATAGTCTTGCACATACATAATTTTGCCTCTTTTAAAAATTTCTACACTTAAAATTAGTAGTTCAAACTACATAGGACTCGTGATGTGCTTGCCAAGCCATGTCAACACTACTTACTTAAAAATATTAATCAAGCCGGGCAGTGCTGGTGCATGCCTTTAATCCTAGCACTCTGAAGGCAGAGGCAGGTGGATCTCTGTGAGTTCATGGCAAACCTGGTCTACAGAGTTTTCCAGGACAGTCAAGGTTACGTGGAGAAACCCTGTCTTGAAAAACTAATCCAAAACCAAACCAAACCAAACCAAACCAAAAAGCTAGTCAAATCATATTATTCTCTTTCTAAAGAACCGCATACGCCTTTAATCCCAGCACTTGGGAGGCAGAGGCAGGTGGATTTCTGAGTTCGAGGCCAGCCTGGTCTACAGAGTGAGTTCCAGGATAGCCAGAGCTATACAGAGAAACCCTGTCTCGAAAATACCACAAAAAAAAAAAAAAAAAAAAAAAAAAAAAAAAAAAAAAAAAAAGAAAGCTGATAGGCTGCACTGAAGCTCTGGCCCTGCTTGTATTTGCCTAGAAATTGTGCTTCCTTTTCTGAAATCTGGCTGACTCTATTTGTTTTGAAATTTAGCAGTATCAGTCATATAAAAAATAGTATGTCTTCCACTTACGTGCTTGGTGGGAGCCAGACTTGGCTTTTAAGGTCATGTCATTTTAACCATAAGGTTTCTGTCTAAGGCATGCCATGCCCATATCGGGCTGAATATATAAATGCTAATTAATGAAGGGGCTTACTTGGAGATTTAAGGCCAAAGTGTTCTGTTTTGTTTTAACTCTAAGCCCACATTCTTTATCACTATTTTATTTGCTTCCTATATAATCTTCCTATCGTTTAGATTCTTCTTCTTTGGGCTTTCTGAAACGTCCTTGTTCACAGTTTCAGTGGCAGCTCCCTGACTTATGCAGGGATGGTGGATGGCAGGCAAACCTTGGTAGTGCTTTGCCAACTATGCCTCAGTTTCCTGCATCTCCTCTACTGTCGCTGCTGGTGACTTCACAAGGCAATCTCTCCTTGGGGATTGCCACTCATTTCCTAGGATGTCTTGATTCATGCTGGGGCCTTCCAACTGAGCAAGTGACATCTTGAACCTGAAACCCCTCTAACAATAAATGTGGGCCCTAGACAGCATTCCCTGAAGCAAGCAAGGACGAAGAGAACAAGACCGAGAGGGCCGGGAGAAAGCTTCTGCTTGCCTACGTGTGCTACGTGTGCTTGATGAGATGGAAAGAGAGAACCAGCCTCAAATGAAAAGAAAAGGAGACCTGACACTTGGCATGCTGGTATGCAGTGGGGACGGCTGCCCACTGAGGCTACCCTGTAATGTGAGACTTACCTACCTCCTCCCAACACTCTGCACTCACAAGAAGCTTGCCATTCAATTGTTTTCACGCATGAGACTCTACCCTCCCCCCCCCTCCACCCCCAACACGTAACAGACACCTTCCCTTGCAAGACTTTCTGACAGAGAACTGCCTGGACCACATATTCCACAACTTGCTCTTCAAAATACTAGTTGTTTGTTGCAGCCATTTAAATTATCTAATATTTATACCGCTAAAGACATTGGAGGCATGAACCGAGATAAAAAATTTCATAGCTCAGCCAGGTAATTTTATTTTCTTAACTATATACAAAATATCTATTTACAAGGCTGACTCTACAACTAAAGCACTAGCTCTAGAAATCTCTGTCTGTCAGTCTACTGAGATAGTCTACCTTTGTCTTGAGCTCCTCCAACCCCCCCAAAAAAAATCCCTGTCTCTTACCAGGAACTCCTTCCATAAAGTTTTTTCCAAGATGAGAGAGAGAGAGAGAGAGAGAGAGAGAGAGAGAGAGAGAGAGAGAGAGCGACCTATACAAAGGTCCAATACACCCTCGGCAGGAACTATCTCACCATCTTGGTAGGGCCTCCAAGCCAAGTCAGTAGTTCCTGAAGGATTTCACTTTTGTGGTGGGGTAGCTAAGTCTACCCAGATGACTTTGGGTCATAGAGCCAAGAACACTCCACCTCTCCCAAGCAACTTGCCTGAAGGAACTTTCCATTCTTCTGCATTCTTATCTATGGAGGCTTTTAGAGGCACACCCAAACTGCATCTCTTCGGGACACACCTAACTGCATCTGACAAAAGCAGTATTTATTTGACTTTTTATATTTTGCTAACAGTTAGGTTTTCTGTGTACAATAACCAAATATCCTGTGACAGTTTGTCTTTTTTTTCTCTTGACTATTCTCAACGGTGAACACAGCAGCGTCTTTACAAATCTTACCTAATGGTTTGTGTTACCCATGCCGGGGGTAGAGGGTGTGGGTGGGGTGGGGTGGGGGAAGTAGAATGAGCATGCCCATATCCAACCACACATTCAATCATACATGTGAAAATACATAAACCTACATACATCTATATGTTGGCATACACACACACACACACACACACACACACACACACACACATACACATATATATTCACCAAATAAAGACTGCAGCTCTATCCTAAGAAAAAGAATCGGCATCTTTCTCTAGGAGGCTGACTATCAATGGATGAGGTAGGAGACACATATAAGTAGTCATCTGTAGAGAAAGGAGGCAAAGCCACCCAGATTCATGGCATCCATAGTGAAGGTGGGTGATGGATCTCTTTAAGTTGAAAGTCAGGAGTTAAGAGTAAAGCCAGGCAATGGTGGCGCACACCTTTAATCCCAGCACTTGGGAGGCAGAGTCAGGTGGATTTCTGAGTTTGAGGCCAGCCTGGTCTACAGAGGGAGTTCCAGGACAGCCAGGGCTACACAGAGAAACCCTGTCTCAAAAAAAAAAGAAAAAAAGAAAGAAAGAAAGAAGAAAGGCGAGCAAAGCCAAAGTTTATTCAAAGAGGACAGTTTTCTTTATTGTTTAAAAAGAACCCGCCCCCGGAGGTGGGGGCAGGTGGAGGTGAATCTCAGTACCTGACTGGAGGAGGAAAGTAGAGAAGGCCTGCTGTTTAAGGTGAGCCAGCATGGAGACCAACCACGTGTGTGGTATAGAGCTTTCGAGGAAGAGTAAGGAAACTCAAAGTCCTAGAGAAATCATACTTTACTTTTAGCCAGCACCTGAAAGAGACATAGGAGACAAAACCAACAACAGAAGCAAAGCAAATAAACCAAAGAAAAGAAAAAGAAAAAGTTTCTAACTCAAGACAGAAAGACAGACGGAACAAGCTGACCCTCAGGACAGCTTGTTGGGAAGGCGCTAGGGACCTTAAATTTGGGACGGAAGAAGTATAGCATCTCATTTAAGGGAGAGTAATCCTGAGTATCTCTTTAGCAAGGCTTAAGGTGAGCCTGAACTCCTAGAGGTGGCTCCTTAGCCAGGTGATTGACAAGCGCAACTGGATTAACTCTTTTCCGTTTTGAGTAGCTTGGAGGGTTAGTTAGTTCTCTGTTCTGGCCAGCCATTCATCTTCTTGACCAGAAGGGACTAATTTTTCCCAATGGACCTTTATTGCTCCAGGGTCACACTGATGTCTTTATCTGGGACTTAGGAAGTAATTAGTAAATACTTAGTCAATGACTAACTGAAATAGTTTGAGTCCAAATCCCGGTTTTATCCCATGTTTGAGGTGTCAACTAAGAAAAGGCTAGCCGAGCCTCAGTTTCTCTCTCAGTAAAGTGAACCAGAGTACTCCAGAGTTTGGAGGACTCCAATGGTGCTAACCGAATGAAATACTGTGGTCACTCTGGCTGTAGGAATTATTTAGGACTAAGCTAATGGGTACAGAAGGTCCCTTGAACTGGGAGAAAGGGCAATCAGACCCCGGGCTGACCAAGCTTGTTGTTCGTTCATACTTCAGAAAAAAAAAAAAATACATGATGTCTTCAATAATTCCTAAAGTGAAGGACACGTGTTTTAAGCTTCTCTCAATCTGAAACCTGTTTAATTGATGGTTACTAATGGTCCTGTGGTTTTGTTACCTGGATGCTGGTTAACTGGTTCAACAGAGACTACGTTATCCCAGACAGGAAAGGGAGGATGCAGGTAGGGCGAGGCATGCTTTTGACCCAAAGAATCTCAGACTTGTTACAGAGAGTCCCTTGGATAATTCTGGTTCATAAAGCTTTGAGGTTACTGATGTCTGACCTGAATGCACTGAGGCATGCACCCAAGTGAGCCTCAGAGAGACTCAGTGGGGACACTGCACCAAAGAATCCGGTTTATGAGACAAAGCTTGTACAGAGGAGTCCCCTTGGGGTTTTACCTATATAGGAAGAGTCCTAGTCTGTAGGTTAAGGTTAAGGGGCATATTCTACCTCAGTGCTTCTACCATGTTCCTTGGGGATGCAGACATTGTTGCTGTGTGGACCACACGATAAGAAGCGGGATGGAAGCCTGGGCTATTTCTTTAGTGCCTTTCAGCACTTTTGGAGAAGAAATGAAGGACTAGTCATCTCAGGTGTCTTAGATTCTGGAGCACCAACTCTTCCCCTCTCCCATACCAGCGGGTCCTTTTGTCTCTCCGAACCTTTGTTCTTCAGACTTGAAGTAAAAATGTAAACTGCATCCTAGATATAAGGCTGGGAAATGTCAAAATGTTGCTGGCTGCTGGGGGTGGTGGTGGCTGAGGGCAGCAAATAGCAGACTGATCTTGGAGGCAAAGCAAGGTAGACGCTTCAAGGTGCGCTCAATTGTTTGTACCCCACTCCCTAAGCCCCCTCCCCTTTATATATAAATTCCTGTACCGCTATCCTATGCCTGCTCCCATCCCTGAGTTTTGGGATCGCCCTGTGAGTTGCACTGGGTCACAGATTGCGCAGGTCCCTGGAATCTGAATGTTCTGTTGCAGAATTAAGTTTTCTTTCTTTCCTTTTTTTTTTTTTTTTTTTGTGGTTTTTCGAGACAGAGTTTCTCTGTATAGCCCTGGCTGTCCTGGAACTCACTCTGTAGACCAGGCTGGCCTCGAATTCAGAAATCCGCCTGCCTCAGCCTCCCAAGTGCTGGGATGAAAGGCGTGTGCCACCACTGCCCGGCGGAATTAAGTGTTCCAATCAGTTGACTTTAACATAGGGGGGTTATTTAAGATCATCCAGGATTCAGGCAATTACCAAGGAGGAGCAGGAGAGAACAAGAAGGTAAAGTGAGACGAGGCCCACGGCCAAGGAATGCAGGTGCCTCAGGAAACCACAGAAGGCAAGCGCTGCTTAGAGCCTACCGCCCAGGAAGACAATGGATTTGTGTTGTTTCAAGTCGCCCAGTTGCAGTAATTTGTAATTATTTTTACAGCAGCAAAAATAAACTAATGCAAGGTCTGTCCTGCAGCCTTAGAAACGTTACATCTGCATTCCGCAGGGTCCTTCCTTGCTCAAGTTAAGAGGCTGCGGTGGGATGTAAAAGAACATCCGGTAGAACTGTCTGGCACACAGGGGCCCAACACTCCTGAGTCTCCTGCTTCCCTCTTCCTTCTAGGTGGTGGTTGTGGGTAGTGAGTCACAGGAGGCAGGAGAGCAGGAACCGGGTGCCCTGTCAATAGAGAACCCCCTTCCTTTAATATGGGCTGTGAGAAAGATTCTCCCTCCAGTCCCCCAAGCCCACCTTATCTAGGGAAGTCTCTGTATCTATCTTTGGGGACCCACAGCTCCTACCGCCTCCATGAAAACCCTGCAGAGCACAAAAGACCCTTTTAAAGAGGCTGGAGATGAGAGTCAGCCCCCAGCCTCCCTCTGCAAACAGGCTTCAGAGATGAAAGGACAGCGTCGCCATCCCGCTTCTGCCATGGCTACTAAACAATCAGGTGCCCCGTTAAGGTAGGCCCTACTCAAGAGGCCCAGTGGAATACCCCACCCTCCTTTCCACAGACCCCAAAGAAACATCCCTTAAACAGTTCAGGCACCAGTGCCTTGGTTAGTCGTGTTATGAGCTTTTATTTAAAAAGCACATTTAATACATGTTTAGTTTCTCAGATACACATTTTTTTTCACTTTGTATGCCACAAAAGTGTTTGAATATTATTCTCTTTACAAAACGGAACCTTACAAAAATACTGACAATTTAATGTTTTTTTATACAGTTTTTCTTCCCTCTAGTTGCAGTTATTTCATTGTAAAACAATGGCTACCACAGAACTATGATATCTTTAGTTGAAATTAAAAAACAAACAAACAAACAAACAAACAAACAAAAAACCCCAAAAAGCTCAATGCTCCTTTAAGCAGCTAAGGTAAATGACACAGGTCGAGACACAGTTTATGATCATAGTGGGTAGAACTAAAATTGTTTCAGAAATAATATCTTACATAGTTAACTTTTACTGTTTTATACATTATTTATATAATATTATATATATATATATATAAAATCATAGCTTGCTATATGTTGAAATGAAAGGACGGAGTCTGGGAGGATGTGTATGTGGTCGATCCATGGTTACATGTAGCCCTTTGAAAGATTTGAAAAGCACTTTTTCTTTTCCTTCTTCTTTTCCTTAGAGGTTCAGTAGAAGGGTCCTTGACTACTGTCTAGAGTGGGACCTTGCTAGGAAGGACACTTGTGGATGGCGGATGAGGAAAAAACTCTCTACACAGATTTAACCCATGTGTTCTGCCCAGCAGAACCCACCAAGAACTGTCCCAGGGGTCAACCCCGAGACAATAGTGCTTTACACGGCAAGATCAACTCCTGCAAAGACCTTCGGGGGCCCCCTTACCTCGAAGGGGAACCTTTTGGGGCGCGAGACTGGCTGCTACTCTGACTCTCGCTGATCCCAAGGAGCCAAAAAGGTTGGTTCATTTTTTTTTTTTTTCATTCTGCCCTTTCCCTCCCTCCCTGTCTCTTTACTGAGGCTCTTTTGACCAAAGATTGACCAGGCCTGTGCATCCCTGGCCCTCACGTGAAATCCCGGTAGGCACCCAGCAAGCCTCTCAGGGGGTATATAGCAGTAATCAAAGTCTACGGGTTTCTACACGTGCAAGTGCCTGGCGATTGACCCTGCAATGGCAGTTCCGCGTCACAGTGTGGTGTGTGAGAAGACGCCCTACACGCCTTCTGAACTTGTGCTATTTGGGAAGTTCACTCTTCCACAAAGGGTCTCCTAATCTCTAAGAGTGAGGGGCTGTGGTTGTTAGCCTGGGATGGGGAGGTGACAGAGGCCTCAAGACTTGGGGTGCGGATTCAGGATCTGATCACTTGACTGAAAAATTGTGTGCTCATTCCCGGTATTTCGAGGCGCAAAAACTTCCTTGAATCAAAGTCACAGCAGAGTGGGGCGGGTAGAGGGGCTGATTCGGGGCCGCTTCCAGCCCTGTGTGCTACCTAAGAGCTCCAGCAATTCTGGCCTGGGATTTCTCAGGTCACAAAAGGTGACTGCAGCCTCTGCTCAATTATTCTAGTGTTTTGCTCCTGACAAGCCCGTGCTCACTAGAACATGAACACTTAGCCAGCTGCACAGCCAGCACTCAGGACTCCGGCATTGTTGTCTCCACACAGGCAAACAACCTATTCTGGAAGGCCACAAGATAAGGCTTTTTTTTTTTTTTTCCTTTAAATGTTTTCAAAATCCATCGGGCAAAAAGCTTTTCCCTACATTCTACTGTCTGATGAGATCGGAGAGCAGCAGGAACATGCCGTCAAGCAGTTTCCCTTCAGAGAAAGCACTCTGGAGGCCGCAGCACCTACACCATGTTATGGTGATTGTTCCTGTCGATGATGTCTACAGGAGACAGGATCTCTCTCCTGATCGCAGGGGTGGGCAGCGAGAGGGTTGTCTTGGTCTTGAAGAGGTCAGACACGAAGAACACCTAGGGCACGAATCAGAGATCCAAATCAGTAAATGCCTAGTGTGGCCTAGGAACAGGCAACAAAGACAGACAGTTGGCAAAGAGGGCCCGAATCACAGCTTTCTAACTGGGGGAGGAGGCACAGAGAGGTCATACAGCAATCGCTGTGCAGCCAGGAAACAGAGGCAATGACTAGTCTGGGCTGTGACCAAGCAAACCCTACTTTTATAGACTTTTTAGTCAGTGCATTGAATCTGCAACTTAACATTTCTGATTTCTCAAGGCCAATGCGTCATGGCAGATGAGTTCCTCACAAGGGACAAGCTCAGAAGTGCTCAGTTATTAATCCACACTACTTTCCTTTTTCTTACAAAGGAATCCAGAGTGAGACCACAGGTGAGATGAGCCAATGCAAACTCTCTGATCAGCAGGAGCTGGAGCAAGGAGAAGAGTCATGGTGATTATATTTTCCTGAAAGCCCCATGATATCAACCATTGGAGAAGGGGGAAACGGGGTGGTGGGGAAAGTCAAGAAAGCCTGGGTCTTGACACTGGGAGTCAGCAGCTTACTGGGAAGGGAGATCAGTGGACAAACCTCCTGCCCTCATTCCCAGCATTCCTCCTCCTCCCCAGCATGTGACCTTCCTGAGTCTTTCTCCTAAAGATTGGGAAACATTTACAAAACACCCACTTGCAAGATGGCTCAGACGTGGTTGATGTCTGAGAGAAGCTTCTGATGAAAGAGAGGAGTTGCCTTCCCATCAGGGAGCAAAGTAAATATGCAGAATCTGCCCGAGAGATTCAGCCACAGACCGGTTTGTACAAAATAATCCATGGTGATTGGCAGCTGTCAAGAATTTAATAGGAAATACACAACTGGGTTCATACTGGGACTGAAAAACATAAAGATCCTGGCTGGGGACACGGCTCAGTGGGGCCTATCTAGCAGGCAGGCAGCCTAATAGCCTAATCTGTCACAGACAGATAGACAGACACAGACACACACACAGACCCACAGACACAAACACAGAGAGGTGTCTGTGTCCTTCAGCTTTCTGAGCTGCAACTGTTTTTGTATTGCCTACCAGGCACTGTGACTTCATTCTGACCACTTACTGTGAAAATACAGTTCTTAATTAGAATTTGCTAAACTAACTCTCTCGTAGCCAGGCCCTGGCAATAGTCAGGTTCTTGGACTACTTGCTGAACTATAATTCATAGTGTTCTTTCTATAGTAGCACAGAAATCATCAGAGAGCTGTAACAACTGTAAGAGGCAGGTGCTGCTGCTACTTTTTAAGAGAGGATAGATTGGCTACAAGATAAATCTATCAGAGTCCTGTGAGTCACTACCAAATCCCTTGTACCATTTTGTGCCTATAACTACCAAGTCAACCATTTTAACTGTTTTCATGATATTGGGGGGGGGGGCAGGCTATTTCTATGCTACAAGAAGAAAATGAAGTATTAGCCCTAAAGTGTAACCCCTTAATAAATGTACAGCTTTAGTGTCACTGAATGAGCCAAGGAAAAAGCTAACACTATGCTCCTTTTCCATAGTACAAAAAGTTTTGTCGTTTACTCTAGGCCGAGTCAAGCTTGGGTGTGTGTGGGGGTGGGGATTAAAACCCACCTGTTTACCACCTGCTGGAGGCTTGAGGCTTGAAGGTCCCCCACATATGTGGGAAGGAGACTGCAAGCGCCCCTACTAGATGTTAGCACAGGAGGCCAACCTTACGTTGGTTCAGTGCCTGAGCTTTTCATCTCTCTTACCTCAAGCCCTCCCTACCCCTCTCTGTAGCTCATGCTGCACTAGACTGATGTCACCACCCGGCAGGTGCAGAGACAGTAGCCAATTCTTGACCTGAAAACGAGGCTCCTTTCATCTCACTTTTGTACTCAGGAAGAGATCAATGTCTCTGTCCATGGATCTTACCTTCACTGACTTAGCTTCACTGTGAGATTATTATCAAAGCCCTGACTCAAGAGACCTTGGTCCAGATTCCTTCCTATATTTCTACCTACCATGGGGCAAATACAGAGGAGAACGGTTCCTCTTCCCACAAACGGTCACCTTCTAGTCTCAATTAATGGGGCTCATGCCCACTATGCATTCATATTTATTTGTTTCTCGAATGGTCTCAAAATGGTCTTGTACCGTCTGGAATAAAGTTCGCTAAGATGTGCCTTTCCTGAATGCTCTGGACTGAAGCATGGTTACTGGAGCTAGACTAAACCACGTGTTCTCCTGCTTGCAAAGATTTGTTTCCTGAGGTTACTCCAGCTCCTTATTACACTGCCTACAGTACTTAGTTTCTGTGTAGACGTCAGGTACTCAATATGCGTGTGTTGCTGAATTTATCAAATGCTCTCTGCTTTCTGGGAAGCAAGCATTGTGGCTTTGGACCGCAAGTGCATACACGACTGAACACTGTGGGAGGTGGGGGCAAGGACACACACTCAAATGCCACAAACACCCAGCCAAAGGATACCATGCAAGCTTGAGCCAGATCCTGCCGCATCCTGCCTATCACTGCACTTTGCCTCGGGAGTGGCTTGAGGCTTCACAAACACTTTTTGGGAATCAGGAAACATGATCTTGTCAAGACTCAAACCGGGTACAATCTTCCTGATGTTTGAACAGCGGAAACCAAAGAGAACCAAAGGCTCGTGGCTTGGAGCTCTGCTTCCTACTGAGGATGATTCCCCCAACCAGAAAGGGAAGCCAAAGGCCCAACTTGGGAAGGCTCTGCCTAGATTCAGATCTGTGGCTGGACCACCAGGAAAACCCACTTCCAACTGATAGCCCTGCTCCGTAGCTCCACTGCTGCCTCAAAGAATGAACGAGAAGTCTCAACAAGTGAAAAAAAAAATGAGATCCCTCAAAAAGCCAGCCCCCAAGTAAGAGGTCTAGATCACACCGCCTAGAACACTTGCCTTCAATTTCGTTCTGAGTCTTGGAATTTTATAAACGGCCAATTTTGAGAGAAAAGAACGAATACAACCAATAAACGCTCATTAAACTCCTAGTATGTGTTAAGACTCAGAACATTAATAAAACAGAGTTCTTTGCAGGAGCTCAGAGATCAATGGGGTGGGCGGGGGTGGGGAGAAGAGTGAGGTAACTAGCCAACTATATAATACTGTGGTTTAAAAAAATTAAAATATACTTTATATATTTACTCTATGCCCATGTGTACAAGCATGTGCATGCTACAGCATACATGTTGAGGCCAATGGACAACTTGTAGGAGTTGGTTCTCTCCGGGTCCTAGGTATCACACTGAGCTAGTTAGGCCAGGTGGCAGGTTCCTTTATCACCTGAGGAGCTCACTAGCTCCAACAATGCTCTGTTTTAAGGACCATAACTGAAGGAAGCACTGAGAGTGTGGCGTTTAACTCAAACACGACGGGCTGAGAGTGGGCCTTGATGGCTGGCTCCACAGATGGATATTTGAGCTTGGCTTTGAAGACTTGGCGTGGTGGTCAGGTGGTGAATAGCAGAAAAGCTATCATAGGCAGAGCTCAAAAGCCTGAAAAGACTCAGAAGTTAAAACCAGAATGTTTAAGAATTGAAGGAAGCTCAGTAGGGCTAAGGCAGGGAGGTCAATGAGGCTGGAAAGAAGAAGGTCCAATCTTTGGGCATACTGAGACATCTTTTGACCCTAGAAATCACTGTGAAGTGAAGCATCACATTGGGAGAAAGGGCATCTAAGATGCTGGTATGTCATATCTAAATAGGCAGAGGAGCCAGAGTGGGCAGTGTACCTGAAGAAGAGATTGCAGTGTCTAGGGGAGGCAGTGAGGACTAGGAGGTGGATTCGGAGATGACAGAGAGGTGGGTGTGGACTTTGGAAGAAGCCTTGGCCTTTTTCTAGTTCTGTTTCAACTCCATAAACCTCAGCACTGGTTATCATCAGAACTCTTAAAACTGGGAGGGGTTCTGTTGGGTTGCTTTCCCCAGTCTTCTAATATCTTGGCTCCCCAAGGTATTGTCTCAGGGAAGTGATTCTGAACTATTGCTAAGTTCCAACGTTTGGCCATTCTGCGATCGGATGCAAGGGCGGAAGATGGTTTACTTACACAAACACCCTGGACAATGTCCCCCTTCCTCCAGCAGCAAGACTACACACAAACAAGGAGGCTCTAGGAATCCCACTCACAGGAGGAGGCGATAAGAAGCTCACAGTGTGAGGCTCCTTGAAACGCCTGCTCTGTACTGCTCTCTGGCCATGGCCTACCCGTCTCCAACTTCCTATCCAATCAGAGGTACTGGTCAGAAAGCTTTCTCTTTAATGTAAATGGACTTGTTTTTCAAATCCAAGCCTTGTCATTATTGGGGACACAATACCTAGCTCAGGGAGTTACAATGTGGGATAGTGCCTAACGGCAAGGGAGAAACTAAATGGCAGCTGTCATCAATGGCTGATGTACTCAGTGCATAGTTATATAAAAATGACTTATTTTCTCTGTGGGAAGGCAAGAAAGAACTAGGAAAAGAAGAAAGGTAGGTACAGCGATGTATGACTTCAAACTCAACACTCAGAAGACTGAAGCAGGAGGATCAAGTTTAAAGCCAGTTTCTGCTATGCATGGAACAAGATAATAACTTGTGTGTGAGACTCATATACACATACATGCATATGTACACACATATATATATGAGAGAGAGAGTGAGCGCACAAGAGAGTCTGCAGGCGTAGACTCAAGCTGGTTACAGAGCTGAGTAGAAGGGCACTTTCTGTAAGGTAGATAGGATCTACTTGCAAAGGCCTACAATTTCTAGAGCTATCTTGAGGAGTGAGTCAGCATACTGGCAAATGTCTGTTTTTGATGTCTCATCACGAATCTTCACCTGCTGTGGAGATGCCAGCCACCCCTAGGGCACACAGCCCCATCCTGCTGGGATGTTGCCTAGCACGAGATCACTAAGACCCATGCAGACCAGAAACCAGAAGTCGGTCATCAGCCCAGCTTCTGCTTCCACTGCAGTGGGTGGCTTAGTCAGCAAACGTTGTATTTGGCTCGGAGCACAGAGTGACAACAAACTTGACTTGCAGCGCTCAGGAATCCTTGAGGGTTTCAGCTCTGTAAGTAAGTGAGCCCCTTGAAGACAGGATTACACACGGAGACTTCTAGAAACCCCACTGAGTCTCCATATCAGCATGGGACAGATAACATAAAAGCAAGAGAATTTTAGAATCTCAGATGCAGAGGAAAACAAGAGTTGTCTGTCTGGTCAGGGATTTTGCCCAGTGCTGTCCTTTAACCCTCCTGTTTCAGAATCACCTGGGCACTTCTCAAAGAGGATCTGCAGGTGGCCTGGAATGTGTACTTTACCCAACATTGAGGCAATCTGTGGTGTAGACTAAAGCTAAGAGAACAGCAGTGGACAGTATGGAAGGGGGATGGAGGGGCTCAAACCCTCCACCTGCCATTCTCGGGGGCCTCATGTACCCTTGACAGCAGCTCCTTCAACTCCACACTGGGAACCACTACAAGCTCTCCCACCAGAGCTCCTCCCCACCCCCCCACCCCCCAGCCCCCACCCCCCGCGCCACTTTCCATTTGTCCCTCATACTGTACTATTAAAAACCTTCCATTTTGCTGTTACAACACAGGCTTTGATGTGTGGCTTTAAATGCTCTATCATGCTTCCCTTTTTAGACTGTGAGCTACTCCAAGCCAAGGATTGTGTTGAGTCATTAGAGCCCAGAAGTTGCAGCCACCTCCCGGGTGACTGCAGACACTAGCGCTGCATCTTTTCTGCCTACACTTGCAGAAGTATGTCTTGGCCTAGGGACTTCCTTTCAGGTTTCTAGTGTTCCGCGCAGAGCTGTCTCTCAGACCGAGTAGAGAAGCTTCTTTGGAGAACGACAGAGTATCTTTGGCAGCCTTGTCACTAGAATTGAATGATGTTTTCTAATCACCTACTTGCCTTGTATTTGTGTACAACTGGTACTTAAACAACAACAACAACACAGGACTGGAGAGATGGCTCAGCAGTTAAGAGCACGTGCTGTTTTTCTGGGGACCCAGGTTCAGTGCTCAGCATCCATAATTGCCCTCTAGTTCTAGATGATCTGACACCTTCTCCTGTTCTCTCAGGGCACCAGGCAGCCATGCAGTACACAACATACATGCAAGCAAAATACTCACACACAGAAAATAAAACTTAAAAGTTAAGGAAATTTTTAAAAAAGAAGCACTTGTTGTTCTTGCAAAAGAACAGAGTTTGGTTCTCCGCCCTCACACCGGAGCCCATCCACTGGACTTGCTCTTGTCCACGTATACTCTCACCAAACCACTGTCTAGCTGTTAGTAAGTTATACATGTGGCTAGTGGGTCACCATGAGCATTTAAAAAGATAACACAGAAAATGTCAGACGGGACCTGCCAACATGCCCATTAGCAAGCAGTAAGATACAACTGCCTCCTCTTCGACTTCATTGCCACCCTCTCAGCAAAGGAACAACAAAAAAAAGAGATTCTTAATGTACTCTGCAAACTATGGAGTGCGGTAAAGATACCGTTACCATCTCCTGATCTATGTGGTGGCTTCCTTTCCCTGCCACATCCACATTCCCCGCCTACCTGACAGTAGGGAGCTGGGTAGCAAGGTCATCTTTGGGCATCACTGTCAGCCTTTTGCAGGAAGGTGAGCCATCAGCTCAGGGGATGTGGGTGCCATTTCTTCCATTCCTCTGGACACATTGGAATACATCCAGAGGGAGCAGGTAGGAATCTCCTACTAGAGGAGGAAGAAGCCTTACAAATTCCAGGGATAGAATGCATGCTTGGTATTGCTGTTTTAGCCCCTGAAACAACACAGGGACCTGGAATTGGTTCTGACTCTGTGTGGACTTGGGCGTGTGTGTGTGTGTGTGTGTGTGTGTGTGTGTGTGTGTGTGTGTGTGGTGGGCTCTCCTCAGGGAGCTTCCTCTCACAAGGCTGCCTCTTCCTCACGTGAGCATTCTTGCCCCTCACTCTTCCCAAGGTCACTGCTCTGGGGCAGAGACAAAGAATGCCCTCGCCCTTCCCTGCATCCTGGAGGAAGATAGCAGGCACAAAAGAGCAACTGCTAGTGGGGGGCCACACCCCCAGGAAGAGAAAACCAGGAAAGACTGCTGTGTGTTTATAAAACTTGGGAGCAGCTGCTTCCTCTGTTGAACCCATAGCCATGGGGGCCTGGCCCTCCTCTGACCCCTCCCAATGCCCCCCTAATTTGCCATCTGTTAGAGGGTCAGTAAGGAGGTGACCAGATATGCAAGTTGTCACCAGACAGGAAAAGAACTGATGTCCGCCCCTCGGTCCCACTGCCAGGCTGAATCCAGGTATAGGTTTGACTCTTTGGCAGGGGGAGCTGCAGAACCGTGCAGGTAGGAAAAGCAAGGGTTTGTGCAGCAGCATTTGGCTCTGCTTGTCTGTTTGTTCTGTGCACCTGGAGGTCTAGTCCCTGCAAATGAAAGATAACACATGTGTGTTTGTCTGGGGGTGGCTCCTCTTCTGTGCTCTGGGTGTGTCTGGGCTGTGGCCTTCTGCTTTGTTCCTCTGTCCCCATCCTGCAAAGGTGAGCCTTGGTGTGCTTTCCTGTCTGAGTTCTAGCATCTGTGCTGAGTCCAAGGTGCTGTGTAGACTATGTTTCATCAGGTTCCAGAGTCTTCCCTTTCTGGAAAGCATTCAGTTAGTGAGCAAACTATACCCACTCTCCCTGGGCACGCTACTTCTTCTGTCTAGACAGATCTTCTCACTGTGAAAAAGCCAACCTCCTCAGACTTGGATGAAAGTGCTGGCTGTCAGCCTGCTGTCCAAGGCCATGCAGGAGCTAACCCATGATTAGGGTAACATACTGAACCACTGGTGGACTTAAGGGTGACCCCCCCCAATGTAGGACATGTTTGGGGAGATTGCTCCACCTGAAAGAGCAGGCCCCGGCTTAGGTACACAGACACACTGTCCCACAGAATAACCTCTGTGCAAAAAGATGGACAGGCTGCAAGGCTTCCAAGCTTGCCTGACAGATAAAGAGAGCCACGCAAGGTTCAGAGGAGAAATCCCACCCAAGACCACACCCAATTCACCATTCATGATTGCCCCAATGGTGATCAACCATCAACCACCAAGGAAATGTCAGCTACGACACCAGGCACCCAGAATAAGCACAAGATGATAAAGCTACAGATTCTGGTATTAAGGCATTGGCAATCGAGTTGAACAGATAGACACACATGAGCAGGTAATGAGCAGAAGAGGCCAAAGCCATGGCAGAGCAAAGCACGGGGATCTGTGGGGACACTAAAAGAAAGCTGGACAGTTCCAGCTTCAGGGCCTGGGGATGGTGTGGCGAGATGAACACTGGTCCCTCAAATGTATCCAGAAGCCACTCTCCAGAGTTGCGATGTTACTACCTCATACCTGACTAAATAGACTTTGCTGACGAGATTAAGGTATGGCCATGGAGATGGACACATGACTCCGGGTTATAAATGTTAATCACAAGCTTGAGGAGGGGCAGGCAGGGGGAGAGGCCGTACACCAAGGAACACAGATAGCTCTAAAAGGCAAGAAAACACTCCATTTGGCCTCTTCATGGAACATAGCCTTTTCTACACCTTGATTATAGCCTAGAGAGACTCAGTTTTGATTCCTGAGTCCTAGGACTTAAACATCTGCACTGTAGATTAGGCTCACTTGTTACAGCAGCTAAGAGTGACTCATACAAGGGGGTTCACCAGAGATGAACTGGACTGTGCTCTATTAAAAGGAGTAGGAAGCTATCTAGGGCAAGGACTCCGTCATAAAATAAGAAGTTTGGCATGCCTGCAGGTGAGAGGAAAGGGACAGGAGGCCTTAGAGTGTTGGCTTTGTGTCTCACAGTTAGGAGTAAGCTCTGGCTTCTACCCTGTGTGCCTTAATCCTTGCCTCCGATGCTCTCGTCTTCAATGAAAACAGTTGCTACAGTGAACAACCACAGGTGTTAGTGAATCCAGAGGCCAAAGATGCTTGGCAGGAGAGGTTTTCTGGCAGTGGGGGAAATGGATTCTGAGTATCTTGGTACCCTGTGGCATAAGTTATGTGCTATATCTCTCTGGGGCCTTCTGACCCAGGAATACATCATTGTATGTTAAGAATCTTGACTACATGGTGGCACACAATCTCAGCACTCAGGAGACGAGGGCCAGGTAGATCTCCATGAGTTTGAGTTTGAGGCAAACCTGGTCTACATAATGAGTTCCAGGCCAGATACGGTTACACAGTGGGATTCTGCCTCAAAAATACAATAATATGTAAGAAGTAAATAGCACAACTATCCGAATTCATAAATGAGAGGAACACTTGTTTTCCTCAGGACTTGACTCTCTGATCTTAAGGGACACCTCTATCATATAGCATAAGCAGAGCCCAGAACACCAAGGCTCCATTGCACAGGAGAGCTGATGGAGCTGAAACCTTACAAGGCAAACAAATGGCCTCCATCCTCTCACTCAAGCCAGTCTGGGGCCTCATCAGACACCTCCTTGAGGACCAGCCTCTCTCTGACTCAGGGCAGCAGCTGGAGCTCCGTGTCTGTCTCTCCTTGTAATCAAAACCAGGACCACACAATCAGGCATCTATCTCTCAGTGGGGAAGAACACGCTGGCTTCCTTTCTCCCTACTCAGCAGTCCCAAACTGCTCACACTGAGCAGCCGGCCACAGCTTCCAGAGAATTCTCTGCCCGGGCCTGTCAGATGGCTTAAGCAAAACAAACCCCTCAGAGCAGCAGTGCTTCCAAGCTGGTGGGACCAGGAGGTCCTGGCTGAGTACCAGGTGGAGTTTGGTATCTAAAGAAAAAAAAAACGATCAATGAGACCGAGTCCTGTCACCCCATGTTGACAGGTAAAAGGGCAAAAGACAGGGTAAGATTTCCGTCACCTCTTCTCAAACTGTCTCCTTGGTGAAAAGAAAATTCCAGACTCAAAAGGCTAACTGGATCAGCCCAAGGCTTGGGAAGGCCCCTACAAAACGCTTAAATGACACTCTTTAAAACAGCTGTCTACAAGATTTCTGCCTGAGGTAGATCTGGCTGGCCTGGCGTCTGGTGCCCTTCCCCCAGTGCTAAGCACACAGGGCACTGGCTATGCGTCAATCTCAGAGCGGCTTTTTGGCCTTGGGTGACCAAAGTCATGTCTCCAAGCCCGAGTTGCCTCATCTCTGCAGTGGCGCCATATGCCTAAAAGAAGTCACAGGGCAAAGTATCCAGGGAGGTTCCAGCAAACAGTAGGCGCTTTACACACTCTGGGTTCAACTTCTCAGCCCACTGTGCCAGAGCCAAACAGGATAAAGGCAAACTCTGATTTCCTTCTTGGAAAATAAGCTTTCACTCTCCTGAATTCTGTCTAATTGCTCATGGCCAGAGCCCCAGAGTTGTAGTATGAAAGAGAGGAAGGCTAGGAATGATCCCCACACCTTTTAAATTTTTTAAATTAGGGGTAAAGGAGACTTCAATTAGGGCAGTGGAGCTCTCTCACCAGAAGCAGGCCCCATGTGCTGCCCTCCTGCTGAGGGCAAAGACCAGGAGGGTACAGGCAGGAAAGTGTTGCCCTTCATGCAAATACACATCCCCCACTGTCATCATACATTAAAGGACCAGGTACCAGGGGATGAGCTGGAGGGTGACAGCTGTTCTGGGTAACAATTGACTCCCCTAATTTGCTTTCTCTTCTGGAGAAAGACACATACACATAACACATACACACACACACACACACACACACACACACACACACACAGAGGGGGAGGGATGGGGAGAAGGGGGTAGGGAGAGAGGGAGAGAGGGAAAGAGGGAGAGAGGGAAAGAGGGAGAGAGGGAGAGAGAGGGCATCAAAACACTGGTCCCCAAGCCAGGCATCCTACATCTAAGTTAGCAGGTAGGTCAGGTCCTTCTTTCACTATAGTGTCTACCTACTTTGAGCACTCTCGCATCTTCTGTGTTGCTGATCATACTGTGTATGACCTTTGCTGACCTGCTGAGGCCCCATGTGTCCACTGCAGTCCTACCTTGCCCTCGGGACTTCCTATGGGATTAGGCTGAGCACTTTGAAGAAGGGCTCAAGAAAGCTTAATACCAAAGTTTGTACAGAGCACAACCTGGAATACAGGAAAGAGGCAGGAAAGGCAGGGAGATGGAGGCTCAGGGGAGTGGAAAGCCCGATCCCCACCTTGATTGGGAATCAGGATGAAACATGTAAAAAAGCAATCTATCAAACATGTGCCCACCCCAAGTTCAGTCTCTATGGAGTTTTCATGATATGCAAGATCCTGGGCCAGGGAAAGGCTCCTCCTTCAGCAAACCCCTGGTTCTCCAGTTGACACAGACAAAGGTTCCTGGAGATCACAGAAGAGGGTAGAGATTTCTCAAGAAGTGGAGAAGAGGCACTAATTAGTGTCCCACCAAAGCAGGCTGTGTCAGGGGACTGTCATTTGTAGGCAGTCACATGTGTGCTTGTGCCATTCTGTAGGCACTCACATGTGTGCTTGTGCAACTTTCCAGTCTGCAGTGGTCACATATAGAATAAGTGGGCAATGTCTAAGCTCTCTTCTGATGACAGCATTCTACAAGCCAAAACTTGCAATCACGGAGAAGAGGATCCACAGAACGTATCAAACGATTGCCATCTACTGATGGGGTCCTGGAGCTTGAGGCTCTTTGGACACTTAAGAAGAGACTACTAGGAATGAAGACTCAACTGCTTTAGTCACTGGGCTGGAAACATTTAACAAGCGTCAGTTCAGGGCTCTGGATGAGCGCCAAGGACAAAGGGCTACTTACTATGCAGCAGGCCACCAGAGCTCCTTGGGCAAATCCTGCCAGGACATCACTAGGATGATGTTTGTAGTCAGATACGCGTGATAATCCCGTGTAGAAGGCCATCATGAGCAAGGTGAACTGCAGGAGGGGGCGGAGCAGCCGGGCCCCGCGCCAGGTGAAGCGGGCCTGTAGGTATAGCTGAAGGGAAGAGATAAAAGACACTCTAAGTGACTTCTCGTTCACAGACACTAGAACACTAGGCTAGTGCGCTCTACATTTCTGCCAAATGGAACCATCTAGACATGGTGTGATGTACTGTGTACAGAGCACTTAACCTGGACATGATGCCCCATGGGTAAATGCTGAACTTTAGTTTTCAAAGCATGAAATTTTGATTTTCTTTCCAGAGATAAACCAGGGAGACCTGAGTAAGATAGTACCTATGAATGTTTTCTACATACATACTAGGCACACAGTAAGCATTTCATAAACATGACTTTCCTCTTAACTTCTGGATCTATACTACTTAGAAAATAGTTACCAAGGCCTGCAAAAGCTTTCTAGTGGGATTGGTTACAATCTACTTTACACATCTGTGAGTTTTCTCAGGGATTATCGTTGCCTACTCCCTAGGCACCAGCAATTCACTGCAGCAGCGATGACATACCAATGAGGCTTTGAGTATGACATACCAATGAGGCTTTGAGTATGCGGCTCTCAACAAGGGGATGTTTCTGCTCTGAAAGACAGCAACTCTATCAAGGAGAAGTTTCCAAGTCACCAGTAGGAACTTGGATTTTGAATTATCAAAAGGAGGAAATATAAACCAGCCAGACGACTGCCAGGGAACTTTCAAGAGAAGGCGGACAGACACTGCAATGGTAGGGAAGAAGAGTAACCCTGAAGAAAAATGGAAGAAAAAGACAAGAAAAAAAA
>NW_022196900.1:64458336-64462540 GCF_008632895.1 Mastomys coucha | reverse complement strand
AAAAAAAAAAAACAACAACTCAAACACCACCTCTGGCCCAAGGAAAACTGAAATGACGTCAACTGGGTATTGTCCCCTCTGGAGTTATCTTGCTAGAGCTTCCGCTTTAACCTCTGGGCACAACCTACTTCCCAGGTTCCTGTGGGAACTTGGGAAACGAGGGGGGAAGAATCAAGAGGAACAACGGGGAACTTCCGACTACAAATCAAAGCAGGGGAGAGGCCGGGACAAGGAAGAGCAGAAGGAGGGGCTGCAGGGCACAAGGCAGACCTGAGGTGGGGGCAAAGGTCAGCCCTCCCTTCCACGCCGAGAGCCATGGAGCCAGGCTGAAGGGATAGAGAATGGCAGATCCCAGAGCACTTACTTGGGCTGTGTAGGACCTATGTCTAGGACAGAGCCCTCAACTACATGGAAAACACAAGCCGCCCACAGAAAACAGCGGCTGGCTCTACTGTTACTTCAACTCAACGAGTGCAATAGGAGAACATCTAAAAGTGCCAAAAGAAAAACTAGTACGTGTACACTGTTGTGGGCTGCTAAGTCTTGTTTTGTTTGTTTTTTTTTTAATCAATGGCTTTCTCATCTATCAGCAATAACCAGTTAAAAATCTAAAAGAAACAAAACAAAACAAACAAACAAACAAAAAACCCAGAAAAAACAAACACCACCACCAACAACAAAACCCCACACACCACCACCCCAAAGGCGAAAATTAATGCATCCAAAACTTCCTCATGATATAAGGGGCATAAAGGATACTTGGAATAGAGAGTTAGAGTCTCCATTTATAAGAGCCATGAATGTATAAATTCAATTAGAATTTGATGCACATTCTAGGATTCTTGGAGAATAAAACTAGAAATTTCATTCTCAAGGAAAAAAAAAATCCCAAAGAACAGACCCATGGACTGGCAGAGGTTAAGGCAGGTGCTAATGACAAAGAAATGGGAAGCTATCTCTAATCTGTATACAGTTATGGGCACACTAAGTATATTGATGTGTTAAATAGACACCATTAAAGAACACTGAGGGTGGCTTGGGTCCTTGCCAGAGGCAAAGGGTGCTGGACTCAAACCATAAGATAGAAGACTTGTTAATGGAAGTTAAGGGAGCCTGGGGAGGGCTGTGACTGCATAAGGAATATGGAGAACTATGGCTGAGAGGGCCCTGGGCGTCAGGCCATGGAACCTGCCTTTGGTTAGGCAGACCCCTTTCTCTTGAAAGAGTCTCACAAGATTGAAGAATGCACTATACCAAGTCCTTAATATAAAATTATCAAAGGCTTTGAGTCCTTCAGGGGGGAAGACCCACTTAGCTGGAAATTACTTATTTTAGAGAATATCTATCTACCTTTTGAAGGAAAAAAGTTAGAAATTATGAAACTCAGTTTTAAGTAAAGCACTCAGTTTGATGAAAAAATAATCTAGATGCATTGTAAAGAGTATAGGCAGGGTTGGGCTTACTATAGGTAGGGTAAATGTCATAGTGACTCTAAAGGCTTTGGCCATGGGCTACTCCCTGTTTATGCTGCAATACTTTGATATGATGAATCAAAACATCCTGCCCTGAGCCTAGTATGGTATCTATAACCCAAGCAGACAGCCCAGGCAAGCAGATTGTAAGTTTGAGACCTGCCTGGACTATAGTGTCTCTCTCACTATGGGGGTGGGAAGGGTCTCTCAGCAACCCAAAACAAGTCCAAGGAAGAACAGACATTCTGGGTGCCCACTTAGGCTTGCCTTCTTCAGCTACTCTTGGTGCTGGACAGGAGAGGGGTGGGTAGCAACAGAAAGAGCACAGGTTTTAATTTAATCAGTAAGCCCTTGGGAGCCTCCGTTTCCTCTCAGGTGGATGAGGGTAATAACCATTGTCTGAGAGGCTGCAGTACGGTTGGTGGGCTATACATAGTGGGCATAGCATAGTGTACAACTCAGTAAGTATAGGTTTTTATTCCTATAAATAAAATACTCAATTAAAAAAGAATAAATATTTAGAATGCAAAAAAAAAAAAGATTTTATTCTTTAACCACTTTTCTTTAAGTAGCTCTAAGCTTTTTCAGTTCCCTTCACTGAAAAGAAATCTGCAGACCTTGGAATGCGCTTGTGCAGAGTCCCACCCTTCCCTTGCTTGCTGCCTGCCCACTTAGGTCACAGGCCTTGGAAGCCAGGGTGGGGCAGGGGAAGGGGTGGGCTTCCCAACCGGACAAGGCTACATCTCCCCTGCCACTGACTCAGAGGCTTCAGGCTGGGGCTCCAGAAAAGAAAAATCTCACAGAGGAGCGGAACTCAGGGAGGAGACAGGCATCAGAATAGCCGCAGGAAGAGAGGAAGGGAGTGCTCGTGAACGAGACCGGAGGATTGGCCATGGGAAAAGAATTCCTCACACGGACTGGGAATGACAGCCAGGAGATGCATCAGCCAGCACTGTGTCCACATCCATCAGGAATTGGAACACTGTGAAGCAATGGGCTCGTGATCAGGAATGACCCTGATGTCCACAATGGAGACACTCCTTCGCCTTGACATATGGGTTAGTCAGTGACCACGACAATCTTTCCAAAACCAATAAATTACTAAAGAATGACCTGGTGCAGCGACCTTCCACCCAGTGGCGGCTTTTTGATCTGAGGTTAGGCAATGGCAGTAGGCAGTGGGCTTTGTGGCACACCTACCAGCTCTACCACTAAATGGATGGGACCATCCTGGTGCCTAGCCCAATTCACAAGAGCCAAGCCAGGTCTGTGGTTCTGCTCTCTGAGAAGTTCTCTATCTTGGAGTTTAGGGGCAGTAAGTAATTCTGGAGGCTCGACTCATTCCCAGTTCATGGTACAGGTCCAAGCTACCCGAGAAGAGGACAGTAAAACCTTGCTGGCATAGTGCCGCTAAGCATGCCTATGATCCTGAACCAAAAGAGACTTTCTCAGTATCAAGGAGAGCCTGAAGGAGCTTCAGGAGAAACCTCAAGCACTCCAAAACAGCAGCAGCAGCAACAACAATCAATGTTGTGTAGGAAAGGAATGAAGAGAGCTGAACAAAAACCAGTGAGCTACCCTGATCACAGCCAACCGGCTCCCGACATCTGGTCCTGCCTGTGTTTGTTTCTCTGTGTGAAGGACTCTGAGCTGAAGAATTTGGTGCTCCGAACCCATGGGCTAAGCATTTCTGGGACATTGTGATGGACACTGTGCAAGAGCACAGCTCTGCAGTGGGAACGAGTCCACACGTGAGCCCGGCTGAGTCATCCTGCTTTTCTCAAGTCCCATTTCTTGTGCCTGGGTGCTCATTTTTTAAAAATGTTGCAAGCATGCATCATGTTCAAAACCCAGAAGGACACATTATCAATGAAATCCATTCTGTTGCTAAAAGTAACAGAAAATTACGATACCCCTGCGTCGTCCTAACTGTTTTTCTTCCTGGTGCTAAGACTGTGCTTCCAGTCGCTAGGACAGAACTGCTGGTTGGGGGTGTGAGGTGGATTACAGTAAGAGGTGTGTGTCTGCCTCCCCTCCGCAGGGGAGTGCACATGGAACCTTGGCACCCATATTACACTCCATAGATGGAGCTCTCTCCCTGGTCCTATCTTCAAAACTGGGGTCCTACAGAGTTGGAATTCCCCCAAGAGCTTCTTCTACTGAGTTCCAGCCTGGTGCTCTCTACCTGGGTGTGAGCATGCAGGGTGTGAGCCCTGCTCTCGGCCTCTCTAATTCTTGCTAAGTCATTTGTGTTCCACACTGTGATTTGCATACTGGAGAAACTGGTCCGTATAGTCCTCTCCTCTCCTTCCCATTGCTCTTGGGACAGGTGGCTTAAGAGAGAAAAGACAGTTTGTCCTCCTCAGGTTCCTTAGGATCCTCTTTCTGGGAGGCAGGATAGGTCAGCCACACCCAGAATGAGAAACTTTCCTGCTCTCCCGTCTCCTCCTTGGCTACTACCCCTTGGCCCTGGCTTCTGTGCTTGGCAGAAGGCCACATGATGTAAACCGGAGTTTCCCTCTGTAGAGTTATTATTTAACTGCTTAGAAGACAAGAGAATTGTTTTTACCTGTCACTTTCTTCCTTTCCAGGAAATCAAATCTCATTTTCCATCATTATCTAAGGGAAAGGAAAGGAAGTACCCATTCTGCCAAGCGCTGAGTTGGACATTAGCTAGATGCTTAGTTACCTGCAACTACCACAATCGTCATGGCAGGTAGACACCAAGGTGC
>NW_022196900.1:64457783-64458326 GCF_008632895.1 Mastomys coucha | reverse complement strand
AAAAAGCCTTTCTGAATCTGTGATCTAACTCAAGGGCTGCTGGTCTTTGTAGGAAATTACTGCTGGACACCGTCTTGGTTTTCTTTAAACTTATCTCTTCAGTCTTCAGAGAGGAAGAAAAAAAAAAAGCCATTCTAAGGAGTGATCCAGTTGTCACCTGGGACAAGCTCCAGGAGCTCCAGGTTCCTCTACAGCCCCTCTCTTGTGCTTACAAACAAACACTCAGCTCGCAAAGGCAGACACACTGTCTGTATAAGTGAGTGGAAGGTACAGGCCTGGGAGTCTCCGAGCTCATTTCACCAGCACAGCCCACAGCCCTTTACTCTGTGTTCCATCCACCCCCAGTCTGAATTGGGGAGCCTCGCCGACTCCGTCACAACTATATGGTTTTATGGTTTTTCTCCACAAAATTATGAGCATTTTTTGGTGTTTCCAGGTGCTTGCATAGGTCCTGGCTCACAACAAGTGCTCAAAAATGGGTTGACGAATAGACAGATGGAATGAAGAGAAAAGGAAAAACATCTGGTACAGTGGTTTTGCCTC
>NW_022196900.1:64455874-64457773 GCF_008632895.1 Mastomys coucha | reverse complement strand
GAAACAGCAATCATGTTCCAATGAGAGGTTGGAACATGTTCTCCCAGGATCTGTGGGAATGCCTCATGGACACCCCAGATCCTATGGTCTGGGATTCCAAACACTGAACAAAACCTCAGTGACTAATGGCCACAGCCTGGAGAATGTGGCCATCAGAGGTCAGCCACTTCCCTGTTTCCTTGGTACCCAACAGATCCTGTGACATATAAACAGTTCTCACGGGGCAGTACAGAAAAAGCCAATGGGTAAAGGGTTCAGCAAAGAGGTGGAAGCCTTGCCCCTAGGCCACATGGGCTCTTGATAATCCAACAAGTCCATGAGTAGGATGCATTGGAATAGAAAAGATTATCGAACTGGGACCGTCAAGTGACCTGAGGGCCATCCAACACTCGTTCATTCATCAACCACTCACTGAACGCTTGTTAAGGATGATGTGATGGGGCACAGAAAGGGCTAGCAATGGTGGATGAGGCTATCTATTTTAAGCAGGGTAACCAGGGAGGGCTTCTCTGAGAAGGAGACCTAAAAAAGGGCAAATGGCAAGGTGCTGCCTTGCAGCGAAGAGCCTGGATATAAACCGGCCGTAGCCTATAGCCCGGCAGAAGGGAGAGGTGGGGCTCATGATCGCAGAGAGAGGTTAGTGATCTGCTATCACATGGGCTCTCTAATCCCTGCTGCACTGGACACCTGACTCTCTGGAGGCTGGAGGCACGGTGTGTGCTTCTATATACCGTGGGTTTCTCTGGTTCCTCCTGTTTTTTTACAGGATCAACCCCACCAGGATTCCAAACAGCCATAATAAACCACTCATCTCCCCAGCCCAAGCGTCCACGCTCTCACCTCTGTCTTCCTGGCCCTCTGTCTGAACTGTGTGACCAAGCCTTACAGAGTTCTATCTTCCCACTCCTATCATGGCACTTGGTACAAGACAGGCACTCACTAAATATTTGTCAAATGCTGAATGGGTGAGGCCCAGGTCTGATGCACCTCAGGAGCCCTAGAGGGTATCAAAGAATCTGGTACCACAGTGGGGATACCAGGTGAGCTACAAAAACTGGTGTCTGTCCTGGTGTTGTTGTTTTATCCAGGTAAACTACATTGCCCTCATACCCCAAGGATGGAGGCAAAGGGCCAATCTAGAGGTGGTCCCTTGGGACATAGGCCAAGGCCCAGAGGTAGGAAGTATAGCGTATGCTTCTCGGTGCTGTTGCTTTGTTTGTTTTATTAGCATCTGCATCAATCTCTAACAATCCTTAACCTCGTCTTTAAGCTTCCGTGCCCAGAGATAATTTGGGGTTTGGGTCATGGTTTTTTCTAAGCCATCCATTTTGCAAATCCAAACCCAATTTGGAGTGCCCTTCAAAGCTATGGAAGCTGCTGTGAATGCCTGAAGCTGACAGGCCCACAGTGGGGATGCCTGGTGTGTCTAGTTAGCCCCTGTCTTTGAACTCAATGGTTACACAGACAGAAGTTTGGCCCCCATGACTTCCCTCCCTTGTTTTCAGCACATAGAGGACTTTAAACTTCTTTAAAATAGAAACACGCATTTTCCACTCATTTTCCTTTCTTTTGTCAGATGGAGAAAGTAGGGCCAGATCACAGAATGGTGGCAACCAGTCTATCGTCTCCACTTTACAGAGGAGTATACCGAGGCAAGTATCTCACTCATAGTTCAAGACTAGTGATGGGCACAGCCGGAGCAGAGTCTGCATCTGTCTGATCCTAGAGGCAAAAGCAGTCAAGCGCTGAGCTTAGCTGGTTCACAAATGATTCTCCCCAAGGCTTCAGGAAAGGGTGGGTCACAGGCTCTTCGAAAAGTTCAGGGTCGGGCTGGAGAGATGGCTCAGTGGTTAAGAGCACTGACTACTCTCCCAAAGGTCCTGAGTTCAAATCCCAGCA
>NW_022196900.1:64443862-64455864 GCF_008632895.1 Mastomys coucha | reverse complement strand
AAGAAAAGTTCAGGGTATACAGTGGTAGACCAAGATTCATGTCCAACTCTGGCACTTCCTGAACATAAAAGCACTGGGGAGGGCTGAAGGGCTTGTCTGACTGACTGATCACAGTGGAAAGACTAGGATTTCTGTGAAATACCACACAAAGCCTAGTTCTGAAGCAGAACACAGCTCTCATTTTCAGCCTTTTGCTTCTGAGGTTGCTTTAAGGCAACTAACTCTGTGTATAGGGGTGTCTATGTCTATGCCCATGTGTGTGTTTCTGCATGTATGGTGTCTTCAAGGAATGAACATTGAATGTGTACATTCTTGCACAGTTCCTAAGACCCTGTGGTATGCGTATAATCAGGTGGGGTGCATGTGTGTATTCACGCACACGCACATGCACCTGCATGCACATATATGAAAATATACCAGGAGACAAGGGCTTAGCATCCATCCATCCATCCATCCATCCATCCATTTATCCATCCATCCATCCATCCATCCATCTATCCATCCATCCATTCCTCTCTCCCTCCCACTTTCTCTTTCTCCTTTTCTCTCATCTTCCAGCAGTATAAAGGTACACACTTTCCCCTCCCTCAGAGAGATACAAATAGATCTTCAATGACAATGAACTCCTCACTTAGTCATCCTCTGTACAGACTCCCTTCTCTAAGCACAGCTACTGAGGGACCAAGGAGTGGAGTAAGCACCTTAAAGCAGATGGGAGGAGTTGGGGTCTTCTCCTCCAGGTGAGATTGAAATTAGTAACAACGCTCGAATGCCATATGCTACTTTCTAAAAAAGGCTTGTTTTCAGTCTTTTGTAGCTAACACAATGAGAAGGGGCCATGGTGCCCATTGGGGATGGCCATCCTTCAAGTGCCTTCTCTGTTTTACTGGTTTGACGATGTCCTTATTAACTTCTCAGATTCAAGCCTGTTTCACAAACAAGATAATCAAAGCCAAGCCCCCAAGCTACAAAGAGAAGCAAATGTTTTCTTGTGGGCCAGAGACATGGTGCCTGGCACACAGCAAGACCCCCAAACCCACACCCCAAACACATCAGCACACACTTTGGGTCACTGCAAAGGACACCCTATCTAGTACTGGCTTCAAAAGAATTTGGTATTTTTCTCTTGGAATAAAATGAAGGGACATCAAGGGGCAAATGAACACATACAATTCTCCTAAGCACTTTTACAAAATACTGAAATTACATTTGTGAAATTGCTTCCAGCCCTGGTAAAATACACACAGGGAACAGAAACCCTAAATATCTGCTAAATTATCCTTTCTAAGAGCAAAACAAAAACAATCAAAGGGGTGCGCTGTGCATGAATAAGTGAGATCCAGGTTGGATGATTTTATAGGTTGGAGCCCACCCTGTAGCACTGTATCCTGGGTAACGGGAAGTCAGAGGCCTCTGAACTTGGAAGGGGGGGGGGAGCAAAACAAAACAAACTCTGTTGTTTTTTTCCAATTCCTAATTATGTCTCTTAAGAAAGTCGAAATCAAAATGTTCTTTTTCCAAACAGCTTATACTCTCCATGACTACATCTGACCTCTCTGCACCTTCTCGCTCTGAACTCCACTGGAACAGCTGAGTGCAGGAAGTGCTTTTGCTCTGGGCCTCGTTCATAGAGTGAGGAAAGGTAGGGAAGGCCATGTTTAACCGACAAAGGGACGCAGAACAGCTCGTGGTCCACCAGGCAACTAACTAGAGCAGAGAAGGCTGCCCACAAGCATGTCCAAGGAAGCCAGCCGCTGGGAGAGAGCATCGTGGGAATCCAAATCGCATCTCTACCCCTCAAGGCAAATGAACTCAGACACACTTCTGTCTCTGGATCCAGGAAATAGGACTATGCCATTTTCACTTCACACATGTCCTCCTGGACACAGGAAGTATTTTGTAAAAACCAGATCCCTCTCGGCAAGCAAGATAAGGAAGGCCAGTGAGAAGGCTCAGAGGGTAAAAGCACTCGGTACTTGGCAATGGAAGCAACCCCGATGACCCGAGTTCAGTCCCTGAAAGCCAGGTAAGGGTGGATGAGAACTGATTCTGACCCCTGTAGGCATGCCACGGCTGTGCACTATCGATACAGTATGGACACAAACCATACAGTGAGGGAGCATTGGGATCCGAACCCTTGAATCCGAACGGCACTGCTGGCGCTTTTGTAAATTTGACAGTTCACCTGGATTCTCTGGGTCTAATAACCTTCTCCCGCTACAGTGTGCTATCTGTAACAAAGGTGTCCCGGACCTTCCAGAAAACAGCGCTTGCACCGTAAACACTAAGCAAGTACCTTCTAGCACAGTTCCTACCTCACAGCAGGGTGAACAGAGTTTTTTAACCTGAAAATTAGAAAAAGCTGAGGTGGCACTTCCATTAAGGCAGCATCGAGCTCTGATGAAATCTAATGTTCCTCCCGCGCCCCCCGCCCCCGCTCACCTTCCCCCCCACCCAAGGATTTCCCATGAACTATGTCCTCAGAGATGGTAAGGGGATAAGCTAGGGTTGCGCTCTGCTCCTGTTAGAGGACAAAAACTTACCACCAGATACAGCATAGTGAACATGGAGAAGGAGGCGTGGCCAGAGAAGAAGGACTTCCTGCAAGGACAAGAGAAGGCCATGAAAGGACTGCATTCACAGGGATTCACATCCCCAGTGTCCGTTGCGCTCACTCCTCTGTCTTCCCTTCCTAGACTCTGACAGCAGACACTGAATCTCCTTCAGTTGTGCATCCTGGGTACCGCTCTGGAGACTGGCCTGGAGCACAGCCGGCACACATAAATAAACAAGAGAGTGGATGGGTTTACCACCGCTGTATCCTAATGACTGATTTACACATCTGTCTCCATCATTTGGCTGTGAGTCCTTCGAGAGTAGGTACTCTGTCTTCTCCCTCATCTACCCCAGAGCCCAGCACCTTGGTAGGCTCTCTCCAAACTGCACTGTGTTGAGATGGACACCTGATGTGTGTGTGTGTGTGGGGGGGAGCGGCACCCTACCTGGCCTCCTGTACTTTGCTGTCTTCTCCTCTGCACCTGTAGGTCTGAATGTAGCCCTCGGAGCAATTGATCTGACTGAAATCAGGGTCACAGACGCTCAGGAAGTGAGGCCTCAGGCGCCCGATGGACACTTTGGCGATGTCTGTGAAGGACTGGCTAATGGCACAGCCGAAAAGGAAGCATCCCACTTGCTTATAGAGAGCCGCCACATAGGGGTTCTGAATGGTAGACCGGGACTTTTCCTTCAGGTAATAGATCCGGTAGAATTCCCCTGTGATGATCTGAAAGGAAACCAATGAGGGAGTTAGGGAGGCCTGAGGCAGTCTCGAAGACCACATTTAGTGACACAGGAGAATAGATTCAGTATTTAACTGCAAGGTACAATCTACAAAATCCTAATTCCCCACTTAAGTATGCATATTCACATAAACACAAGGGGAACATTCAAACTTCGAACACAGCTGCCATTTCCTTGTTTAAAAAGATCCTTACATCGACATAGTATCTCCATACCAATAATAAAACCCACCCACAAAATAAGTATATGTATATACATATTTATGAGACTAACCTATATGTGTATATATATGTTCATCAAAAAAAGGACTCAGCTGTAGAAAACAAAAGAAAATTAAGCCCCAAGGGCATGATTAAGGGTGGTTACATGACAGGGGACCCACGCAGGCAAACCTTAGGGTTCAGGGATGCGGTGAAGGAATATTAGTACCACGGACCTTGGTGGGTGGGACCATCGATGGGTGTTTCCACAGTGAACACCCCAGTCAGGTCCTGAGTAAGTCCAGCTTCTGACGCCTACTTCACACACTTGGGCTCTAACCTTCTCAAGCCTCACATGCTTCAGCCTCCTCCCCATAAAAGGAGGCTGCTCGCCTTTGCAGAGTCGCTGGCTTATACGAGATAACACTGAGGGAAAAGTACTGAGTCATGGAAAGACAAGCTTTTTATTTCTTAGTTTTGACATTTATTTATTTATTTATTTATTTATTTATTTTTCTATGCTGAGGATTGAACCTAAGGCTCCACACTGACTGACATCTCTAGCCCTATTTTATTTTTCACATACGTAGTATGATGAGAAAACAATTGGGAGGCAGAGGCAAGTGGATTTCTGAGTTTGAGGCCAGCCTGGTCTACAGAGTGAGTTCCAGGACAGCCAGGACTATACAGAGAAACCCTGTCTCAAAAAACAAAACCAAAACCAAAAAAAACAAACCAAACCAAACCAAACAAAAACCCAAAACACTGGTCTAACCTGGGCACAGTGGCACACACATATAATCCCAGCACTGGAAGGCCTAGGTAGGAAGATCAAGGCTTCAAAGCCAGAATGGGCTCTACAGATCAGAAACATTCAACATGGTGCCTTTAGGAGTCTGAATTCCTCAGTCAGGCAGGGTTTTGTCCTTAGATTTGAGAGCCAAAGGAGGAGGCTGGTTTGCATGCTCTTCCCACAATGGACCGTCTTCCTGCTGCTCAAACTGCCTGGCTTTTCAGTAAGCATGGGCCAGCTGTCACTCTGTAAGGTGACTGTGGGCAGCATCTTTTTGTCATTAGATCAAATTGCCTTTGGTGGTACACATGTGGATAGTGTGTCTGTCACTGGACCAAATTGCTTGGGTAACACACAACCGTGCGGTGCGGTGGTCCCTCCCCCCCCCTTTCTTAACTCCACAGCACAGCTGTGGCCACTTCCTGGTTGCAGCTCTCAAGGCCAGGAGCAGTGATGGTCAGCTCATCACTCACCACAAAAGTCCCTTTCACACTTCCTCCCAAGGAAGGATTATAGACCACACTTGCCCTTTCAGTGAGCAGACACATTCACAACCACAAGGGAAGCAATAGATTGGCACATCCGGGGCACTCCTTTGCAGAGGTTCTGTTATTCCTTTACAGTGGGGAAAGGCATCAAGGCACGAGTCTAATCCGGGTCCTCAAAGGCTCCACAGGGAAGAATGGTGTGTAGGATGAACACAGCAGCTAGGCTCAGTGACAAGCAGGGGCAGGAGAGGGAGCAAGGCTGACACCAGAGCCCTGATTGACAAATGTGCTGTGTCTGTACGTGCCACACTTTTTTTCCAGATCAATATTGAGGATGACTCTACAGGGACATGGATGATCAAAGGCTGGTCTGGTCAGCGTACTTGTCTAGCTATTTCCTGAGAAAGCAGAATATTTAACTCTTCATAGGTGCTCAGAAATGCTCACTGAAAGAACCGACAAATGTCAGGAAGCAGGAGAGGAGTCAATCCTTGAAGACACATGACTTGGAAATGCCCCCTAATCCCTGCCAAGGTCCCTCTGATAACATATAACAGATGAAATCTGAGAGTCATGGCAGGTCAGACATGAAGGCAACCATTCTGTGCTGAAGAGACTGGGGCCCAAATGAATGTGTGCCCAAAGATTGGACCCAGGTACACTCATTCTCTGCCCAACGTTCTTTCCCCTGATCCTTGATTCACTTCCCTCTTCCAACCTGTTTACACTTTTACCCTACGGAATCTTACGGGCTAACAAGTTCCAGATGTCCACTGCCAGAGTCTTGATTGCTGACTCCTTCTGACTCTTTATTTATAAATCACACTCAGGTGTGTTTACGTGGGGGTGGGGGTGGCCACTGAATGAGTATCAAGTAACCATGGTGAGAGTCCTCCACTCGCCGGGTGAATCTGGAACGGGTCAGCTTCTTTATCTGCAGAACCATGACTTACTCCTTCATAAGAGCAATGTCACTGACTCCCCAGCTTGAGCCGGCTTCCTAACCAAGCAGAGGCAACGGGTAACAGACAACAGTAGAGGAGGGTTACTTGTAAAAACCACCTATAAGTCAGGAGCAGAACCAAGGCCCTGGGCACCATGCCTGCCCTTGGATTGCTCCTGAGTTTCCAGAACTAGGCCACTGACTTAGACAAAGAAATCCTGGCTCAAGCGTCAGGCAGTGTGATTTTCTGTGACAAGGCAAGCCCATTGTACAGATGGGGGATTCTGGGGCTCCCTGGAGGATGGGAGATGACCCAGGAGGAAAGTCCACTGTCTCTCAGTTCCAAGACATGGGCAGGCTACCCAGGGTTCAGCTTGTTAGTTCTATTGTTATCAAAATCATTTCCTATGGTGGAGGAGTAGTTAGTTGTGTCTCCAGGACAGCCCGGCTGAAGCCACTGAGCAGACGCAAGGCTCCGGGACCACATGGCTTCTGGAGCCGCCCTGACAGATTGCACAGTTAATGAGCAGCAAATTATGTATTTTCTCCATCCCTTGTACAGAAGGGTCGCGGAGTCGACAACACGGCCATAAATCATCATTATGAACCAGGGGACTTGGCTTCTTGTAATCCTAACCCTTAAAGGCTATTTAATGAAACTCTGGGCTGCACCTCGGCAGGAGAGGCGAGGGCTTAAACCGCTCCCTGACATGTTACTCGCCTTCTCTGGAGTCTCAGATTTACAACTTTCGGACTTTATTCATTATTCACAGTGTTTTCATTCCTGGGTCATAAAATGAGCACCCCCCCCCCTCCTCCAAAGGCTTGGTCCCCACCCCGAGGGCCCTCATTCCTGCCTCAGTCAGCAAAGTTCTGATAAGTTTCACTTTGGAAAAAAAAATGCCTTCTATGTTGATCTCTCTCTGAAGCAGCTAGCAGCGGATCTGGGGGGTTGGGGGGGAATGGCTGGCTGCCAGGCCGGCAGAGTACTCTCCCCTACCTGCCTTTTAAGGAGCTTGGCCCAGAGTCTGGAAACTCATACAGAGGAAGGCATGGCAATTAAGCCACAAGGGGACAGAAAGGGACGGGTCCTGGCCAGCAAGCCAGCGGTTGGGAAGTTGTCTCCAACTGTAAGAGAGAGCCTCTTCCTGTCTTTTGTGGTGAAAAAGAGCCCAGCGAGCCACATCTTTACGCATGTTCCATTCTGGAGGGGAAATGGAGAGGGTCTTTAGGCTAGCCTGACTTGGGAGGAAGGGGCATGGTGTGGAGAAAGAGGCACCAACTTAGGAGCCAGTAAGCCTCAGTCTGATCCGTCTATTACTCTGCAGCCACATGACTTCACCTGTCTGGGCTTAGGTGTCCCCTTATAGAAAATAGCATTAATAATATCCACCTGGCTCGGCTGGCAAGGAATTCAATAGGTGATGCCGTCAAATGCCTGGCACTTCGAAAGGCTCATTTTGGTTCTGGTTGGTTTTGTTTTTTTTTTTCTTCTTCTTCTTCTTCTTGCATGATTCGGATGTGGGAAGTATGCCCTGCCAGGGCAGAAGCAGAAAATTCACGTGTGGTGGTTTTGATTTTGATCTTTCCAGGAAACAAGATCGAAGAGAAGAAACCCACTGCAGAAGGACGGCTACCACCGACGCCACTGCCACTCAGCTGCTGTGCTGTTTTAAACATTTTGCTCTATTTATAAATCACCCCAAGGAAAGTCTTATGTCCTAACAATTCCTCTTCTAGAAACTGAGAAGTCTTCCCCAGTTGACTCTGAAGGGCTAAGGTTCCTATACTTGGTTCTGCTTTAATAATATTTACATAGCACTTTACAGCTTACAAAGCGCTTCTCTCTCCATCGCGCTGTCTGTTTCTCACAGGGCCCTGCGGGTCACTCTGTGATTAGTGGACAGCTTTCTAAGTGAGAGCGGTGAAGGCCAGAGAGGCCAGTGAGTCACTCTGAATGAAAGGGGGAGGAGGGCAGGACAGCCTGGCAGCCCCATCACTGACACCTGTCCTTCTCCCTCACTCCTGGGTTCTTCCTAATGGTACCACGATAGCCATTTCCTTGAAGTCCCTGAAGATAGCTAGTCTTCATGTCCCAACTACAAAGGCATACAATACAGGTAAGGTCTCTGGTAGTGGGTCAGTTGCAAGCAGATCTTGGGAGCCAGTATCTAGCATTTAAATACAAACAACATGAGACCAAGCCCCCTGCAGGTTTTTTCTTCCCCTAGTTTGCTTGTATGTTTATTTCCTTGCCAGCTCTACCTTACCCTCCACACCTCATGTATATGTATGTGGGTTAAAAAACTTCTTTGTGCTAGAAGAGATTCATTCAACAAACATTTAATGATGGAGAATCGGTTTATTTTCTCAGTCTCGAGGCTAAGGGAAAATATAAGACTTGAGTTCTGCCTTTCAAGATGGAATCAGGAATGGAGCTGAGTTTTCTCTAAACCTAAATGTTCCATCTGCTAGAAGGAAATGGCCTGATCTTTACTTGAGTAGAAGACGGTGATTGGAAAATTCCTACTCAGCTGTCTCCAGCACTTTGGCACTTCAGTGCCATGCTGCCTGAGAAAGGCTATAATGTCACAGACATCTCTCAGGCTACAGTGGCAATTCTGGGCTTCATGGGAGTGACAACTCTGACCTCTAACACAGGGATGACGAAGAGGCCAGAGAAACCTCAGAAGCCCATTATGGCTGCAACCATCAGTGGCTGCCCTGTGCCCACAGGTCTCCTGAAGAATATGGTTTGAAGCACAGTTATTTCCCCAAACGGCAAGCGCTCCCAGTCAAAGGCCTCCTTGGAGAGACACTTTGCCAGTTCATGCCAGTCTCCTGGCAGCTCTTTTCAGAGTGTTGCATGTTGCCAACTTCATATTCAAATTCAACTTTCATGTTGAATTTGTCAGGTTTCCTTGATGTTGTACCACTGTGCAATTCTTCCTGTTTCCAAGCTACGTGCTCTGTTTCCAATGTCTCCACACCTGGCTTCTACTCAATAAATGGAAGTCATCCGTAGAGTGGGATCCCCGGCTCTCTGCTGTGACGTTAGCTGCTTCAACAGCTCTGTGAAGATGAAATGATCTCCCAAGGACGAATGGGCCCCCCTCCCATCAATCCTGTTCCTGGCCTCTGATAATTCATCCAAATGGACACAAAACCGATGCCAGTAGATCAAAGTTTAAGATTAAACCCAACCCCACCCTCCTCTCCAGACAACTTCCATCATCCCTGTATTTCCAGCCCATGGGCCCCTAAACCTAAGTAAAAAACCGCAGACCCTTAAGACCCCTCCATTTCCCTATCTCACAGCCATCAGCATCTACTCACAGGTCCCTCATGTCATCATTTTTGTTCCCTCTGGTTCTCTCATATTGCCACTACGAGGGTTCAGGCTTCACTCTTACCATGGTTAAAAAATTGACCCCCGCTAACTTAGGACAATATTCTTGTTGCTCTCTAGCAATTAACTGAGGTGAAAATTCCTCACGGCCAGAGACCTTGACAGCCATGCCCCGTCTTCTTTGTCTACCTGAACTTCATCCTCGCCCTTTTCCCTGTTTCTCCAGCCAAACAGGTCTGCTCTGCCATTCCTGCCAGTGCCCTAGAGTTGCAAAATCTCCCCCATTGTTACAGAAATCTCCCTCTCCTGCGAGTCAGGATCTCTGATGAAAATCCCATCCTTCCCCTTCAAGGAGGAGATCAAGTGCCAGCCGGTCCTGGTACCAAATGGAGGCATTTTCATCTCTGTACCAGGAGTAACTGGCATGCCACACCTGACCCCCGATGCTACACCTCGCTCCTTATCCACAAACAGGAGGTGGTGCTAATATCTGCAGCTTGAGAGCCTTCTGATCATTAGATAGGATACACGCTCATTAAAAACGATTGTCAAGTCTTTGTGTGTGAAAATAGCCCAAAGTCCTCTTTCTCCGAGACCCCAGGGACTGTATACCTCACAGCCTCTACGTTTGGTCACCGAGAGGCAGGGGGCAAGAATAGCAGATTTCCTCAGTTTACTTCTCAGTCCCAAGGAGAAGGAACATTTGACGTACATTTTCCTTAAAGCACTCTCATCCCTAGAGCCCACTCCCTTAGTTTGTTTTTTTCTCTAATTCCTTTCCCTTCTTAAGCTTGAATAGGACCACTGGTTTTTCTCTAATTCCTTTCCCTTCTTAAGCTTGAGTAGGACCACTGGTGTACTCTCTTACCTCTCCTTTAGACCACATGTTTCAAGGGCAAAATCACATCTTATGCCTCAGTTTATGGGCCACAGTGTCTACCACAATGACTGTGTGGTATGAGGGACAAGAACCCACTAAGTATTTTCCTACACTTAGTAGGTGGTTGTCATTGTCCTCCCTCCTCCTCCTGCTCTTCCTCCTCTTCTTTTTCTTCTCTTATACTGGGGGTTGAGTCTAGGACCTTGCACTTAGCTTGTCTCCTCTACTCCAATCATCTCACACAAAGCCCTGCTACATGCTCTCACCAGTGGTCACTTGCCTGCTGGCCTTGATGCTTGGTCTTCATACATGTAACTTTCCAAGACTAAGAACTCAAAGTTTTTATAGCTGACTGAAGAAAGACAAAGAACACTCTACATAGCTCCAAATACATTGTAGATGAAATATATATATATATATTTCTTTTTTCATTAGAATATATATATATTTCATTAGAATAGTTGGGCTGGCCTTAAGCAGGTCAGACCCAAGTTTTAATCCCCACTTTCACTTTTATTCAGCACAGTAACCTTGGATGGAATCACTTTCCTATGTACGCTTCAATGTCTTCGCTCACTCATAAAATGGGGAAAATAATGCCTACTTCATATAGCCGCTGAAGAGCATTTAAGATAAGGCAAATTAGTTTCTAGTCCCTCAGCTCATAAAAGGATCTGACTCCATCGCCGCCTGCTACACTCTGACTCACACAGACTCCATCCCTCAGACTCAGAAGCGCTCTTATTTAAACCGGAGACGTGTCAGCTTCAGCCTAGATACTGATTTCAAATAGTCATGAACCCCAAGGGCTGTGAGTAGCTAGAAAGGAACTGCTGCCAGCCAGCCTCATCTCTTTCCAGGCAATTGGAGTGACACAGGGTGGTGGAGAGGAGAACAAACGAAACTCTAGACAGAGGCGGTCAATGCCTGTTAAATCACAAATAGATGTCCCTTCCCGCAAGCCCCCAGGGATAAGAGGGTCTCAGAAGAACTCTGCAGCCATCTGATCAGGGGACAACATAACTGAAGGATTAATGTGGTCTCTCTCTGTTGGTGGTCTTGGTAATTGCACAGATGGAGTGGATTGTAAACTGGGGGACAGGGTCTCCCACTAACTCATTGCTGGGCTAGCACAGCTTCACCCCCCTTTTTTTTCAGTTGAAAACTTAACTAACCTTTAATGAGGAGCAATGTTGGGGAACCTTGTTTTCTTGGCAGAACTCTTACAGATAAACGGAGGTTGGGGTGGGCGTGGGGGGACTAATGAAGTCCAGATGTGGGCCAACTGAAGCCTGATCCTGAATAAATAAGTCCTGGAGGTATTAAGCTCTTCTTCTTGTCTCCTCAGTAAGAAATTTGCATGTGGCACAGAGCATGCGCCCGTGTTCCACACAGAGCATATTTGAGGCTTTGGGGGAAATAAACAGGATCCTCCGGCATCTCAGGATCAATGCTTTTGATTTTCTGTCCACGACTGAAAGCATACTCGGTCATTTTTACACACTTATACGCTGTAACATAGTCTGTGTCTTGAACTAACGATATTAGGTCATATCGGATTAAGCCCTACCTTGTGCAGCTAATAGAACATGAACTTATAAACAAGAGAAGCCAGTGCACTAACTAAAGGAGTAGAGGTAGGCAGTCTGGGTGTTCGCGGGGATTTTTGGAAGGTTGGGGAGGAGGTGGTCAAAAAGGATGCTTCCCTGGCAGTACCTGCTTGAGGTTTACTTAGTACCTATCATGTCCCATCAGAGGAGAAGACCAGGCCTCTGTCTCCCAGGAACCTGTTAATCAGCAGGAGGGACCAAATCTAGACAGGAATCCCATGACAAGGCAATGAGTAGTGAGGGCACTGTTGGGTTGTTTGAGATGGGGTGCTTGCTGGCTGTCCTCTGAAACAACATGCATCCCGCCATCAATTCCCCACACCTTGATGCCCTAGGGGCCTGCTAAATAGCTGTGGAAGGGGAGGCAAACCGTGTAGGAAGCCATTTCATAAGCACATCACCATTACAAGATGGCATTTGGCTTGCCGTTAGTATCAGA
>NW_022196900.1:64428291-64440412 GCF_008632895.1 Mastomys coucha | reverse complement strand
AAGATTGTGCTGCAGAAGAATCCGTTTGTGCTGCGTTTTTCCTGCCGGCGGGAAATAGCGCGCAGCAAAACCGCAGAGGCCAGTGGAGGTGTTACGACTTTGCCTTGGTTGTAGGATCAAGACGATTGCTCTAACTTAAGCCAGTCATACGGAACTCACTGATTATCCTTGAGCCTCAGTTGTCTCAGCTCTCGATGTTCATTCTTCCCAGGATGACTACCAGGGGCCAATAGGAGAGGATGCACAGGAAAGCTACCCCACAGACAACATATCACTGCAGAAAAGAAAGTGTGGATCGTAGTGCTCACACACGGGAGAGGGCACCTGATGTAAAGGCCAAAATAAGCCCAGGGAGTTAATGACTGGCCATCCCCACCTCAACAGTCAGATAGTGCCAACCTGTGAGTTTCTTTGGGAGGAATACTTTTGCACAGCTGGGTCTCTGAGGGGAAGTAGCATGCTTAAGGCCTGTAGAGAGGGAGGGTGGCCTACGACATTCCCGTGCATCGATTCCTACATAAAAACAATCTATGTGAACCCATCTTGGGGTGTGAGCTTGGCAGGCACTGAGCTCATGTTTATTGAACAGGACAATGAACATTTGGGAGCCATATTAAGACCTTTCCCCCTATTATACTTGATGGGGCAGTGCAAGGCTCTGTTGAAGGAGAGAAAGCTAGATAGGACGTGGGGTTTTACTGTTGTTCTTACCCTGGCTGCTGCTAGAGTCATTAAGTCTTTTCAAGGCAGGGTAGCAACTATTGCTGTGCGGACCTGGAAGGAATTCTTATTATGCTATAATTCCAGAATCTGATACACATCTGAAAAAGAGGTCAAAATGACGAGAGTTTTTCCATAGGTCCTGCCTCGGAAAGATGTCTGCTTTCTCTACAACCTCTAACAACTTGCATCTCGAAGTCACCCTGACTCCCTCCATCACCATTCCATTCCTTTGTGTGGCATCTGGGCAAGCTGGACCAAGGGCATGCAAATCAGTCAAGGCTTCTCTCATGGTTTGCAACAGGCCTGACATTGAGCAGAAGGTCCAGGGCGGTTACGCAGCAAGCTGATTTTCAGTTCTGCAACCTGCTCCTTTGCATGGCTGTCCCTCGGGCTCTCTGGTCAGAAGCTGGATTCTTGGTGAAGGCAGCCAGCCTCATGGGGCCGTCAAGCTGGGAGAGTGGGAAATGTAGCCTGCTGCTGCTGTCTACAGCTTATATACCTTTTCCAGAACTGATCATACCAAAGAGAGTTTTTCATCTGCCTCTGAGGTCTTCACTGAACTTTTCTCCAGGAGCATTCTTGGCATTAGGGCAAGCAAGTAGGCAGGCAGGCTAGTAGACCACGATAGGTGACAGGAGCACACATGACACATGTGCCTCTGGCTGAAATGCATTGGCAGCTGGAGCAGGTGGTAGAAGTCCTATTGCAAAGAGGAGTGAGAAGCCAGGGGCCTCGGATCTAATTACTTAGTGACATGAAGAAAGTGGGAATTCTCCTGACTCCTGGCTAAGTCATGTCACCACACTCTGTCACTATGTCCTCATCTGTAATAAAGGCAGCTAACATTTATTGAGTAAACTTTACGATGTTTGGCACTGAGTCTCTCTCTCTCTCTCTCTCTCTCTCTCTCTCTCTCTCTCTCTCTCTCTCTGTGTGTGTGTGTGTGTGTGTGTATCTCATTTCAAACCCTTAGCAAACACGACTACTTACATACTCTTCCCACTTAACAGATGAATCTACTGAGGCACATCAACTTGCAACCTGCCCCACAGCAGAGGAACTTGCAATGTGAACCAGAGCTTATACCTTTCTTTATGTAGCTCTTGACCAGGACAGTTATTGCTATGTATTTTTTTTCTAGAATTTTTTACATTATTATTTTACTATTGGCAGAGGAGGTTGCACCATATACCACATTGACCATATGGAGTTTAGGCCAAAGGAAAACTTTCTGGGATTGATTCTTTCCTTCCACCTTTAGGTGGGTTCCAGGAATCAAACTCATATTGCACAGCAAGCCCTTCCACTTGCTGACCCATCTCATCCACCCTGCTGTGGATCTTTCTTGGTGTATCTCTGAACCATACAATGGCTTGATTGAAACCTATTTGGCTGACACCATTGCTTATCCTATATGGAAGAGTCCAGCCACAGGACTGTTTCAAGAAAATCTGGGTATCTAGGGAAAGCACCAAGGTGACATTAGTAAAGGGACAGGACGAGGAAGCAGCCAAGAGCAGGTGTGAAAAGAAACTAGGAATGTTGCATTCAGCAGGAGCGGAACTGCTGACTGGGACTTAGGGAGGAGGGAAGAGCCTCTAGACAGCCTCTTTAACATTTCCTTAACCCATCCTGGGGCCTGGGAGAAGCCAGGGAATGTGCCTAGGCACAAGGCTGTACACACTTCATCTAGCGAACTTTACAGGTGTTTGACTTCAATGACAACTCTTTTGAGGAACTCTGAACACAGTTCTGATTTTATAGACGAGGAAACGGATGGTTACTGATACCAATCTTTCATTTGATTCACATCGGAAAGGTGTTTAATTCACTTTCTACTGTGTGCCTGCCAGCAGCCCCATGGCATGCTGGGAATAACACCTGGTACAATGCCCGAACAGCATGTGATGTACCTGTCCTGGACCTGTTCTTATCACAAGACTCCTAGATTATAATGTGTTCTCTTAAAGAATTCCATTAGCCAATCTCCCGGCTGTCAAGAACACCTGTTCAAACCTCAGCAAGAGATACTCTATAATTATCTGCCTTCCACAACAAATGCCCTTTTCAGGAAAAGCCTTTCTTCCAGGAGAACTCACTCCCCACAACCATCAATTTGGAGCAATAGTAAATTGGACCTTGTATTTTTCAGCTTTTGAACAGAGATCCTTAGTGTACCCTCCCAAGCTACTAGTCTGCCAAATGGGCTGTTTTTCTTTTAAAGATTGGAAAGAATTCTACGAGCTCTCCTTGGTATTGCCCAAACTCAAACTGCTGATTGTGTGTCTGGCTTATGGTGAGAGAGAGAGAGAGAGAGAGAGAGAGAGAGAGAGAGAGAGAGAGAGAGAGAGAGAGAGAGAGAGAGAGAGAGAGACTAAAGAGGGGAGGGGTCCTCTTTTCAAACCAGAGTTGCGAGTCACAAGAAAAACTTGTGTGACCAGTATCTTACCTGTCACAACCCAGACCAGGCCAGATAAGTTAACTGCCAATCCTCTGGAAAGGTTAGCCATCCTGAAATGCATGCCTGAAAGCTGGGAAAGGGGCTTTGAAATCAGCCAGGCCTAGTGAACCCCAGGCCTTACTAGCTATAGGCTCTGAGTGTGTCTGTTATTGAATCTGCACAATGGGGATGGCACCACAAGGCTCCATCTTCAAGCTAAGCTCCACAGGAGAGCAATTTGAGTTCGTGACTCCTTGCAAAAGCGAAAATGCCTTTTCGCCCCACTGCAGGAGTTCAAGGGCAGAGGATGAATGTAGAAAATGCCGGAGGAGTAGGCGGTTGTAAAAATGTAAACTCCACAAATCATTCTACTGGCTTTCAAAGAATTACCCTTCCGGGTCTCCAGTCTTAAGTCTCAAAGGGACACACTAAAAGAGGGTAGGGCCCAGGTGGACCACGCCCAAATTCTCAGGAGCTAAGTTAGTACTGCTCAAAGAATTTCTGGACCTTGTCACAGTCCATGTGTGGCACATTTCTGCAGTATTGTTCACGGGGGCTATCCTTTAAGGGAAGCACATAACAGGCTGGACTTTATACTTACCCCAGTAGCCTGTTCAGCAATTAAGAGTTTTAATACAGTTTTTAATAATTCAGCAATTAAGTACTTTAATACTCACTGTGATGCTAGTTCTATGTTAACTTGACACAAGCTAGAGTCATTTGAGAAAAGGAAACCTCAATGGGCCCGTGGGCACGCCTGTGGGGTACTTTTTAAATTGATGACACATGCAGGAGGCTCTGCTCACTATGGGCTGGTGGTCCTAGGTGCTAAAAGAAAGCTAGCTGAACAAGCCAGCAAGCAGCATTTCTCCATGGTCTCTGCTTCAGTTCCTGCTTCCAGGTTTCTGCCCTGTCGTTTCTCAAAATTGGACTGCTACCTGGAAATATAAACTGAAATAATAAACCCTTTCCTCTCCAAGTTGCTTTTGGACATGGTGTTTACCACAGCAAATAGACACTCTTAGTCTTTTACACTCTATTGTGACACCATGAAACGACACACATCCTCGGTTTTAAAGATGCGGGCTTGCTAGTAGAGGGTGGGGTCTGGATCGAATGCTCGGAATTCCAAGTCCTATTTATCTTACCGCCATAGCCACAGGGCCAGAAAACGAAACAGTAGGCTAGAAAACTGTGAGGACATTGTCACTGCTACTGCGGCTCAGCAAAGGTGAGGCAAGACCACAGAAAACACCTTGGCTAGTGGATGACGATGGGACTTAGCCTTCTAGCACAGCGGCTTTAAGAGATCAGACGATGGCGAAAGAGATGTCTCAGCGCTAATCTCAACTCTACCATTTAGATTAACTAAGTCTTACTCTATGGACATTAGAAGAGAAAAAAACCAACATCTAAACTCCATTAGATTGTTGTGAAGACAGCACATGTTAAATAGTATAGAAAGGTGTTGCTAAATGTTCAGACAGTTATCTCCTAGTAGATGTGGACTTTTGGAAATAGTGTTAACTGCAAAAGACAAAACGATACTGAATGAAGTTCTCTTTTGTGGCCATCTCTTTTGGCTGGCTGCAAATATCAGTTGGCTTGGCTATTTGGCAGTACAACACGGGAGGAAGTCAGATCAGTATGGCAGAGGCCAGGGGATACTTACCGCCAGGATGGCAATGACGATCCCCACTGCACAGAGCACAGCGTCGTTTATAGTCTCACTGACTTTCAGGGGATACTTGATGCTCTCATCATTGCAGTAAAACCCTCGGTGATAAGGCTTAATGGTGCTTGTCTCGATGATGAGGAAGGGCAGAGCCGCTGGAAATACACACATGGCGGAAGGGGAGAGAAAAGAGAAGATATTAGTGCAAAGGAGCCGAAGGGGAACATCTTACAGCAGCGGCTAGCCCAAGTATCAGATGGAAATAACTTATGAAATTCCTACATTTGTGGTGTTTTTCTCAGTATTCTGCAGCTTCAGTCTGTGGTGCTTCACTACAGGAGCCCCTATCTCCCCTTTCATTGCCCCAGAGAAAATGGCATTGTTCTCTTGTTTTTTAGCAAAGCACTCAAAGAGGTAGTTCAAGAGTAGGGGCGTAGGTGGGGTGTGTGGGGTGGGGTGTATGTGTGTGTGTGTTTGGGGTCTTCCATAGCTCTACCATACCCTGATAAAAATTAATACCAGATCTTTAAGAATAACTAATAAAACCCAAGGCTAATGATATTCAGTTAGGTGTCCAGATCGACCTCTCTGGGGCCCTTATCTCTGCTCTGAGAAGCTCATCCGAAGACCATATTCCACGCAGTTGTGCGGGGATCAGAGTCAGACAACTTGGAGTTGAGTCCCAGATCCACCAGCTCCTAGCCATGGAGCCATGGCTCCTGTTCTCAGTCCAACTCTCATCTCAGGCATCTCACGGGAAATGCGTGTGATGAGCTGTACTTTTCTGTACATAAAGCCTCTTTTTAAAGGGGCTGGCTCAATAGATGCCATTTCCAAGTCTTTTCCCTCATTATTCCGAGTCATATATTGAACTCAGCCCTTCCATCTGATACCCCAGGTCAGAGGCCGAGGGCACAGGAAGCACCAGGTGGATCTTAAAGCGGTGACTGGTTATCAGTGGCCTATTAGTTCCATTCTCTCAGAAGTCACTGCTATTAGATTTTACCAGGTGCTCAGACATTCCTCAAAGCCTGGAAACAAAGAGCAAATGTCCACTGTAAGTCTCGCATGGATACTATAGTCGTCTCCTACTGGGGAGCTTGTTGTTTCCAAACAGAGTCCCATTGCGTAGCCCCGGCTGTTCTGGAACTCACAGAGATCCACCTGCCTCTGCCTCCCGAGTGCTGGGATCAAAGGCGTGGGCCATTATACCTGGCTGATTTACTTCTTGAAAGGCTCTGCCATGACAGCATGTTATTGCCCTGCTAAAGTGCCACTGATGGCTCTCCCTTGCAAGAGTAACTAACATAAAGCCTCTAACCCTGACCCAAGGCATGTCCCAGATCAGAACCTTTCTCCTCCAGCCTCTGGCTCTGACAGTCCTCTGGACACCAAGGTGACGTGTACAGGGTCTGGCTCACACAGATCCTGACTGAGACTGACAAAGGATCATGTGCTTGTGTACTGAACGTTACAATAAACTAGAGAGGTCACTATAAAGCCTCCTTTAAGCACTACGCCCTCCTTCTTCAAGGGGGAAAAAAAAATCAAGAGGAATCTTTCATTCTTTTAGAGCTTAACATCAACCACTCTAAGGGCCTAAATCCTTAATTTAACATTGCAAATTGGTTTCATCCAAATGTGAAATTCATTTGGAGTTGGGGGCGGGGGATATAGGCAGGGACCAAAATAAGCAGTTGTTTAAAAAGTAAAATTCTCTTTTCATTTTTTAAAAATTATATTCATGTCACATTGCTCAAAGCCCCAGGCTGCCTCTAAAAAAGAAAAAACAGTACCCATGAACTGCACAATTTTTCAATTACTTTGGTCCCGACCAGCAGCGATAAAAAACACTAGCTTTCCAAAAAAGTGTATTTATGCATCACAGTGCATACACACATGGATTTATTTGGTTTTATTCTTTGGATTTATTTGAATTCTACGGCTATTTATTTTGTGACCCCTAACTGCTTCCTGCTAGAACAACAATTTACTTTATCAAATTCATACTAGTGCTTTGAAAAGAACAGCAATACACCACAGTATCGGGCCTGACCTTCTCAAAGTAAACACAGAGGGGCCCGGAAAGGCAATAACCATTAACTTCTGAAACACTCCCTGCCTTGGAGTAGAGGGGGTGGGGAGGCAGAGGAGAAGTGTGCAGGCGGAGTAGTGACAGAACTCAGCTGATGTTCTGGGGTTGGGCCTAGGAGAGATATCATACGGGGCTCAGCCCATTTTTACTCTATGGCCTAGAGACTTTGAAATAGGACCAAGTTGGCTATGAAGAGGGGCCGAGAAGCCAGAAACTGATATTATAGCATAATTTTAGAACTCCATGCGTGGTGATGATGAGACGCTGCTAGGCTGAGCTGTGGCCTCCGAGATGCTTGGGAGCCAAAGTGTTGCTAAGAAAACCCTCAGGGTAGGAGCAGACTCTGGGCGCCTGACATTTGTGGCTCCAGCATCTATATTCAATAGTATTCACATGATAGGCCTGTAAAACACATGTTTCTGAGGACAAGACATGCATAAAAGCACTCTGGAGTTAGACAGGGCTACGCGCATGATCTCGGGGTTGCTGTTCTGTTTGAGCAGGTTTTTTTTCCACATCTTCAAGAGTCCCTTTCTCATCTGCTGAGAAGAATGAAGTTTAACTTCAGTTTTACTGGAATGATGGAATAAATTGATGTGTTCGTTCATTCACTGAACAAGTATGTATTGATTTTTAACTTACGTAGTTTGGTCTAGAAATACAAGAGTACCCAGACGTTGCCCTCGAGGGGTTTCCAGACCAGTCAGGGAAGACACACACACACAGACACACAGACACACACACATACACACACACATACACAAAGAGTATATCAGTCTAGGAAGACTTGACTGAAAGAAATTCAAAGCAGTACACTGGGCAATAACAGCGCAGAGTCTAAGACACAATGCAGACAAGTGATGTCAAAAGGAGAAAAGGGCCTGAGGAGATGGCTCAGAAAGGAAAGCCAACGGCCTAGTTCTTCTGCCCTCTGTCTGGCTGGGAACAACACAGATAGATGCTTTATTTGCCTGCGGCTTGGGGAGGGTTTCCGCTTCTGATTATATGGGTGCTGACTAGAAACAGACAAGAAGTTTAGATTCTGTTTATTTTCTTGAAAGGCGTGGAGATATCATTTAGAAAACCCAATGGCCTTTTCTATCTCCCTTACAAACTTGTGGTATTTACTGAGGGTGATGCCAGTCAAATCTTGACTTTGCTCCAGAAAGAGTTGACGGAAACGGAGACTCCCTGAGCCGGACAGCTAGTTCTTAAGGCAGGAGACCACGCTTTTCTTTTTGACAGGAGAGCAAGGAGAGGAAGAGAAGGTGGTATCCTTTCCATAGCAAGGCATAGGTTCCCTTCACTGCCACTCTTTTTATCATCTTCTATTGTCTTCATTTAGCCTCAAGCAAACAAAGACCCAGCACCAGAGGGCAAGATGTTAGACATATAGCCTCTGCCCTGGAACAAAGTTCACGTGGTTAAGGAGTCACAAAACCAAGAGTGCCAAAATATTAGGAGTGCCATGGCTGAGGCTTGTGTAGAAAGGGCACTGAGAAAACAAAACTCCTCTACGGAGCACTAGAGGAGTCCTGCAAGGGATGGAGACTTGAGCTGACCTTGCATGAGCCGGAGAAGCTTTTGGGTCCTACAGACCATGTACACCTCTAAAGACGCACTGCAAATTAAGGATTCCAGGCCTGGCAATTACAAAGCCTGGTAATTACAATTAGTGCAGAATACAATTTCCAACTTTGCTATAGTCAGGGAAAGATAGCCAAACAATGAACAGAAGAAAGAGAAACACAGCACAAAGGCTAATAATGATAGTTAGCGTTTCCTGAACAAGCATTATGTGCCCACACTTGAGGATTCCCACGCACATCATTGTTGTCTAACAACCTAGTTACTTACTGACCGAGCTATGGAGATAAAAAGAGGCTAAGTCTCAACCTCCAAGGGGCCCAAAGGCCAAACACAGAGAAGGAGTAAGTAAAGCCACCCTTTGGTTCAAAGAGATTAAAGTGATTTAGCGGAGTCACTCTGTAAGTTAATGGTGAAGCTGGATGGAGTTCAAATGACCTACCTAAATCTTGGGTGCTTTCTAGAGTGAGTCACTTAAAACAGAAGCACCCATGTGTATGAACAAATGAAGCGAAGCTCCCTCAGTAACTCCCATGCCTCTGTAAGGGGGGAAAAAAAGAATAAAAGAAAGGCTTTAGAGCTGTTTAGACAGCCCTTCTAGCTAATGCTCTCCCAGCTACCACATGCCACACACACACTAATTAGATACACACGTCTAATTCAATCAAAGATCTGAAGCCAATATCCCAGAATTTAGATTTATTGATAATAAAATGTGTATTATGAGCTCTCTGCAGCAAATCAGAGCCAGAAGAGAGAGAATAATCTAAAGTGTCTAGACCCAGGCTCAAGCCTCTCTCCTCCTTTTAATCAAGGATCAATTAACTTCCCCTACCTCTAGGGGCTTCGCGGGATGTGTAGGCTGCAGAGGAGGCGAAATCTGAACTCAGTGACAAACACTTTTAATGGGCAGAAAATCAAAGCACGAAGAAAGGCCGCTGTGTTGGGTTCAGGCCTTTGAAACTTCACTGGCTTTGAAAAACTAACACTTGGTCAGGTTGGGTGGTTTGGGGGTGGGGTGTAAAAAAAACACAGGATAAGTTTTCATGGCCCACCCATTGACCAAGTCATGTGGGAAGTGTTACCAGAGTGACCCAGCCCCAGAGCCAACTCCCCGCAGCCATGGCTTCGTATCTGCACAAAATTAAACACAGCTACCTCTCTCAAAGTGCTTTTTAGAAGCTCTTGGTGAGGAAGGGTGAGCAGAGCAGGAGGATAAAGGTGAAGTGATTGAGCTTCTCTGCAGGCCCAAAAATCACAATCCGAGGACAATTTTGTCTTTGAGATGCCTCTCTCTAGTCTGGCCCGGTTTTCCCCTTCACTAGATCTGTACTTATCTTTACTTGATCTTAGTCAAAAGGCTAAGAAGTGGCTGGAGTTATTTTCAAATAAGCAAAGCCTAGGGTCTGTGGGAGTAATAATTAAAGCAACATCCGCTGAGCGCCTACGTGCTTACTAGCAAAATGATACAAGACACACAACACAGGCACAGGCACAGGCATTGGCAAGGCACAGCTGCCGAGGCCAGGCAGTTACCAGGACTCTCTGGTGGGAGCTTTGTGAACCTTACTGATAGGATAGTGTTACAAGTAGGTGCTGTTCAAACCACATACAAATGAAAACACTGAGGAGCAGAAAAGCCAAGCAACCTCACTCAAGTGCAGAGCAAAGATGCTCTTCTGGACCAGGTATCAGCGCTACAGCCAGAAGGCGCTGAGTTCTCCTTGAAAGGGTTTAGAGTCCAGTTTGCGATCTATTTAATGTCTACAATAACTTTGAAAATGTGTGTGTGTGGTTGCTGCTGTTGTTGTCATTTCCCTTTGTACTCAACAGAAAATTGAAGACAGAAGTTTTGTATTCTCCAAGGTTTCTGAGTACATCAACAGGTCACTGGGATTAGAACCCAGCTCTCTCTTCTGGTTTATATTTTCTTTCTCCCTGACCTGACCCTTCTGTATAAATGTACTCCCTGTTAAAATATGACTAAGTAAAATCACTTAAGGTCAGAAGAGTCAACCCAACAACTACTTAGAGGTTCAAAATACAAATATTTATGTTGCCAGTAAGTGACAGTATTTCTATTTAAAGTAATTAATTGCTACTGGTCTTAGAAGTGCGCAAACGTTCTTTGGTTTATAATGTTTGTCCAGATTTTTAGACTGGACACAATCCAGATGAACGGAATCTAAGTTTACTATGAAGGCGTTTCTTCAGCTTTGAAACAAGCTCCATAGAAAACACTTGCAGTTGGCTGGTGTGAACAGGCAGTATTCCGGGGTCAGAGGCTTCCCTTGACAAATGCTCATTCTTCGGGACTGGAAAGTTCAGGCCTAAATGGAGAAACTCATGACAGGTAGAGTCCTGCTGCTTATTTCCTGAGCTCAAGTCCAAAGTCTCTTGCTTAGGTAAACAGAAAAGAAAGGATAGTTCCCTGAGAACTAGACACTGTTGGGACCAGGGTCTACTGTGGTGGTGCGCTGTGTTTCAGTTTCCCATTCTCAGGAAGTCTGGGGTCCCATGGCAAAGAGAAACCTGTCTGTGGTCTAGTCCTGGGTATTAAAGAGAACTCTGGATGCCTTTATTCGAAAGTGCTGACAGTGAAATCTTGACTAGTTTTCAGTGCTCCATATGGAACTCAGGGCCTTAAACATGCATGGTAAGTAAGCGCTCATTACAAAGCATCAAGCCTCTCAAATCATAGACTAATTAATATCAGTCTTCAAAGATTCAACTCTGGCTGTTTGGTCTTTCTTGACAGACTCTTTGCAGAACTTTATTATTATTATTATTATTATTATTATTATTATTATTATTATTATTATTATATTTTATTTTTAAGAGTGTCTGTTGAACAAGAAGATATCCCTGTGCCACAGCACACATGTCAAAGGACAAACATGAGTCAAGTTCCTCTTTTCACTGTAGGTATGGGGATAGAAAAAACTCAAGTCATCAGGCTTATGAGGCAAATGCCATCTCACGAGCCCCTTCAAAAAGCTGTCACATACACCTACAAATAAAACAAACCAGCAGCCATAGTCTGCACCTTTCATTGAAAGACCTAGAGCGCTTCTGCCAACATTAAAAATATATTCCACGAACAAGATCCTTCTCTGCAGTAAAATGCAATGGCCAGCGCCTATAGGTCTTACCATCTCTTCACCTTGGGTGAAACAGTCATTTCCCAAGACCTCTTTCTTCTCTTTTAGCCCCTTTTAAATATGGACAAGGATAAATTTGCATTCGCTGGGCATCTGTTATGTTCCAGGAGCTTCAGATAATATAAATCTGTTAATATAACAGACTTAAGTTTCAAAACCACCACTTCGATCACTAGTACATAGTCATTATAGTCAAGGATCACAGAGGCTATAATTTGTCCCTGTCCACTTGACTGATAAGAGAAATAAGCAGGACACAAGGCAGAACCATCTAGCCCAAAGTCCATGTGAAGATGGAGCCAGACAGACTTTCTTGCTGAATGTAACATGAACAATGCCTAGGTAGACATTTGTGCACTAGAAAGTCAACTACGCCAGGTGGTGGTGGCGCACGCCTTTAATCCCAGCACTTGGGAGGCAGAGGCAGGTAGATTTCTGAG
>NW_022196900.1:64420761-64427973 GCF_008632895.1 Mastomys coucha | reverse complement strand
AAAAAAAAAAAAAAAAAAGTCAACTACAAAGCTGTTCAAAGTATAGTTATCCTGAACAAGGACAAAAGCCAGGTTCAGATCCAGCCTCTCTGCATTGGCCTCCGGTATGCTTCCATAGTTTGGCTGCAGAAGCTAGGGTACTGTGCATGAGGGCCCTTCTCTGCAACCACATCTGATCTCCCTGACAACTCAGAGTGGTCATGTATTAAAACCTCAGAGGGAATCAGTTACTTCTTTCTTCTTCCAGTCTATTTATGAAGTCTGTTTGTTTTTCAATTTGGTGGTTATTTAATGCATATATATTTTGCCTATATGCATGCCCATGCACAATGTGTGTGCCTGGTACCTATGGCAGTTAGAGAGGGCATTGGATCCCTTGCACCTGTAGTTACAGTGTGCTTTGAGCCAGCATGTGGGCATTGGAGGTAGAACTCCGGTCTTTGGCAAGAGTAGCCAGTGGTCTTAAGTGCTGAGCCATCTCTAGGCCCCATTCAGAAACTCAGGCAAATAGGATTGATAGGATTTCATTTCTTATCACTTGCCAGTACTGGGTCTGACCCTGGGTAGCTCATTTTACCTCTCTTCATTTTTTTTTGATGTCATACAACAGGACTTTGTATAATAGTTCTCAGTTTACAGAACTGTGGGGGCTGAGATGCGATTTATAAATTATATCATCACTGTCAGGCTTGGTGAATAATGGTTCTTATTCTCTTATATGCCAGGGGGCCAGGCAACACAAATCCTTAGTGTCAGGAATCCTTATAAGGAAGAGCAAGATAGTCTGTCTAATCTACTGAAGCAGCCATGGGCTCATCCAGCCACTTGTCAAAGGTACTCTGATCCCAAGAGAAAGAAAGACCTGCTTGTAAAACCCTAAAATTCTAGGGACTTCTGAAAAGTGGGCAAACAGATGGGCCGCTGACAGCGGTCAACAGGACCCGCTCCCCTGATGTCAGGGCCACAGCTGGAGCCCTGCCATACATTCTCAAAGGATCACACAGAGCTTAAGGTCAGCAAGTCCAAAATAAAAGTGAAGAGAAAACACGGCTTCTTATTTATCCAGTGGTGAAACATGCTCTTGTCAGTATGTGTACATCCATCTAAGCACGGATGCCCAGGTGTACAAAAACATCATGCTCACATGGTGCTAAAATAAATACTGTGGACTGGCAGGACATCAGACACACCTGGAAGGCAGTTCGATAGTCAAAAGTTAAAAGGCAAGCCCATAGGCAGATGTGAGGGAAGAAGGGTGCGGCCAAACCACAACTTGGAGCCCCATAGGAGCAAAGGTGGGCTGGTCGGCAAGCTAAGGCAGCAATGGACTCCCAGACACTTCAAGGTAGAGGGTCTAAGTTTAAGGTCAGACATTGGCAGTCCACATCAAATCTGCTTGGTGGAGATTATTCTATTTGGCCCATCCAACGCTTAAAATCAGTGTTACCATTTAGTAACAAGCAGTCTCAAATCACATCCAGATTCCCAGCTTCATAAACCTGTATTCTCCAGGGTCCACTGGCGCTCACCATCTCCCTGACACCGAGGCTGTGTCTCCCCTGCCATATTCATCTCACTCGTGCCGTGGATTTCCTTCCTCTTACTTGCTCTCTTTAGTGATTTAAGTTAACTGCCTAGCTCTGTAGAGTCCTGGCTTTCGTGTCTCTGCATTAAAGAATAAAGGTGTCCTTACAATACTGAACCTACACAAACAGAAACAGCCCTGATTCAACAAAGTCTTCCATAGTGAGCACTGGCCACAGCCCATGTGTGAAGGTGGGCACTGGTACACGTGTATACCTCTCAGCCTTAAACCAAGATGACCTTCCTAGGTTTTAAGTTGCCCTCTTCAGGATTATGTAAAGTATAACACAGGGCAGACAGTTTTGTAGTTCCAATGCAAGAAAAGTGAGGGACCAGTGAAAGGTAAGCCTTTTTTGAACTCTGAAGCAATCAGCAAGATTCCTCTGTAAATCTGGTGGTGTAGCATGTAAGAGCACCTCCCTGATTAGCCAGGTAAACAAGGTGTGTCATAATAAATTGCATGGCTGTGCAGCAGAAGGTATGAGCTAACCTAACCTATACCTGTCTAGGTGATCCTAAATGGTATTATCATAGAGTTCTATTTTTAAAGGCAGTAGTTATCTGAAATAAAAACAAACCAACCTTCACATGCTAGAAGCTCACTAGCCCTAAAGAGTAACTAAAGGCCAAGTGAGATACTTTGGTATTACCAATCTTACTCAAAATGAAGTTAGGCACATACCAGTAATTCAATAGAATTCTAGAAGCACAGTGATCTTAGGTATCATTATTCTGTTTACAAGGCGGAGAGACTGAGACTTATCATGCTGACATAGCAATTAATTATTCTCCAGTACTAGCCAAGACTCACTTCAGAAAAGAATCCATTTCGGTATCCCTTGGAACTGAGAACACTCCCCAGCACTTAGTGGGAGCTAAACAAAGTTTGAAAGAGCTGACTCGTCATCACATACACCCTATGGCTTGAAGATCCTTTACCTTCCTTCCAGACTTTAATCTCATACGGACCACTGCCAAACCAGGTTCTCTGAACCCAGTCACCTCAAATGAGACACTTCCACAGTGAAGAAGAGACTTGATTCCATTAAGGATTATTCATGAGGAACCTGACCAGTTTCGGGGGTAGGATGAGGAGGTTACAGCAGCATCCCTTTAAACTTGATCTTCAGTTCTTCAGGCTTTTCCCACAAAGTGAGATTACTGTACATCCTTTTTTGAACTCTTAGGGGAAGGCTGGGGAATCTCAATGATTCAGCTGTCATGCCCAACCCCACCCCAGCTATCCCAAGGGCTAAGGGATCACTTTCAGCACACCCATAAGATCCTCTTAGGGAATCAAGTGAGAAGCAGCTCACAGGTCCCCAGAAGATAGGTCAGACCGAGGCTTGAAACTAGCTTTGCCACTTAACAATCTATGTGATCTTCAGCAAGTTGCTTAACTTCTCTGAGCCGCCCCAGTAAGAGGAGGATGCTGCTTCTAGCTGAGAAGGAAATATGATATGGTAGGCACCTAACAAGTAGTTCTCTTACCCCGTCTACCTGATAATCTCCTAGCCCTGTTTACAAGATGCCAGTTGACTAGACTGAATGGGTTCCTCACTAAAGCAGCTGTACTAACAGGGATGGGGCTTCTGTCACTTTGAACTAGGACTCCCACTTGCATTGAGCAAGACTGGAGCCGTTCCAGGGTGCTGTGGATAAGACAGCTCTCACTCCAGGAGCACACTCCCTGTTCCCAGGCCTGTCAGTGTTCTTTTTGTATAAGGCAGAAACCTTCAAATCTGACAGCTGCCACCTGCACAAATAATTCCCGGATGTAATTCTGTAACCGAAGACAGGCCCTGAAAAGCAAAAAGTATGAAGTTCCAAAATAATCGCTTTGACCTTCTGCCTAAATGCTCACTAATCACACATTAATTTCCAGTTGATTTCCTCTCGGTGTGCTGTCTTTTCAGGTTACACTGTCATTTTAGAAGTATTCAGGGAGTTCACGGGCATCACCAAACACCTGATTAAAATACAACCCCAACTTCTTCCCCAGGCATCTGAGGCTTGGTCTATGCCTCTCTCAGAGTCTGCAGAATGGCACTAGGTAGTCAGAGAAATAGGGGAGAAAAGAAGGAAACATCTTACAAAGAAAATTATAGGCCACAGAAATTCATAAGATGTGGTCTCTGCCCTGTAGGAATGCACTGGTAGCCAGTGACAGGAAGGCCCATGGTGGCACTGGTAAAATGGAGGCAGGAGGACACCTGCCAGCAAAGGCCCCGCACATAGGAGGCATGCAATTCCTGTTTACTGACTAGCCCTCAAAATGCACAAAAACTCCTGGATGTTTCCACTCCAGAGATGTATTTGCTAAAACCAACCAATGAACAAACAAACAATAAGACACAGAAGAATAAAACCATATTGCTGTTGCACTCTCATCTCCTTCCCAACTTCTGTCCTGAAGAAAAACATAAAAGATAGAGGGAAGCCCATCTTTCCCTAAAGCCTAGATTTTGAAAAGTTTCTGCTAATGAGGAGATAAACCCACCACTTAAAATGTTTTAAACCCAGAAGTATCTTACTTGGGAAAAAGGTTTCTAGTTGCATCATCCATGGGATAACTTCGAAATGAAATAAGTTAAAACCCAATAGAACCATGAAAGACATTTTTTTTTCCGGCTCTTCATCTGGTCCAGCAAATTAGTTAATCCCTAAGACACCACAAGTGTGTTTGGGAGGGCTAAGTTTCTGTTGCCAATATGGTTTTTAACAATCCCGAGTAGATAGCAGTTACTGACAAGTGTTTCTGAGTCTTGGTTATTCAGGAAGCTGACATGGTAGACACTGGATCTCGCTTTCACTCTGTCCTCTGGTTCCTTTTCTTCACGTGCAGCATGAGAAGAGGGTGGTTTGGCCTAAGGGTCTCATCACCTATCTAAGTTTAGGAATTTGCCTAAAAAGGATAGAGCCATTCCCAAACAAGAAAGCTTTGTCTCTCTCCAGGGTCCCTTTCTGGGGCCCATGGGCTGTACCAGTGACTCTTACCTCAGCTGAGGAAACAGAGGAAGAAGCCAGAACAGTTCCGAAAGCAGGACCAACTCGCAGGTCTTCAGATAATGTGCAACAAGTTGGTAGCTCTTGGCTCAGTTGTGCCAAAATGGCACTGGGGGCAGCGAGGTGGGTTTTTTCTTGGTTGTACCCATTCTCTTTCCAAATAATCCTTCTCAAAAGGGATGCTCAGGAGCAAGGTCCCAGAGTAGTACAATAGGGGACAGCAGAGGTCACCTGACTTTCTGTGAACCAGGGCAGCTGTCACGGTTTGCCTCTTAAACTGGAACTGTCAGGAGTGTATCTCACATAAAGAGAAATCCTGGTGCTCTGGGGCCGCCCTTAGAGGTCTCCTCCCTACCCTCTCCAGTGCCAGGACCACAAAATGTAGGCATTTCCACACCCTAGGGAGAGCTAACTCCTAGGTGGCTTGCTATAGGAAGTTCATTGTTCCAAGAAGGCTCCCCAGCCAAAACTCTCCAGGGGGCCAAAACTCTTTGACACATTTTTCAGCTGTTGAGAGAAGAAACATCCCAGGTTCTTCTCAAGAAACCTGAGATGTTTCTTCAGTGGTTCTGGAAGCCAGGTCCTTAATCCTTACAAACCAGCTTCCCTCAATGAGGTCTAGAGTCTTTCTTGCAAATCAAGACAGAACAATTCCCAATTTTCTCCTTTACAACCTCTCTCGGACAGAAAGGGGAAGGGGATAGCAAAGCCCAAGGGAGGGAAGGTTCCAGGCTTCTCTAACCCCTTCCTCCCTTATGACCCTACCCACCTGACCCTCTGCTGAAGTTACAAAGCCCCCACTGTTCTTTCTGCCTATCTTTGCCCTCCCACAAAACCTCCTTCCCCAAACACACACACACACACACACACACACACACACACACACACACACACACACACTTACTTTTTGGAAGGGCAAAACGCCAAATAACGTTATTCCCCTTCACCATGGTATTGCCCTGAGAGCCGCCTGATATGTTTGCTGGAGAAATGGAAGGTTTTTGCAGAGATCACGCCAGCCTCCACTCCTGTTCCTCCCTTTGTTGGAAATGGACTTGAAAAGAAGGGAAAGGATTCCCAAGTGGAATCTAATTGGTGAGACAAGAAGGAAATACAAGGCCTCTAGATCAGGGTCTGGGGGATGCCGTTGTGCTTCTGGGAGCCAACATGCCCATGTAAAAGCCTACAAAGCCACAAATTCCAGCCTCTCTTTGTCCCCCAAGCACAATGTTACATTCTATCTGCCATGGTTAGCCCCGCTCAGGAGGAGGATGCCAACACATGCGGTGAAAGGGGGAGAACTTATAGTACAAAGAGTAAGTCCCCCCCCCCCCTTTTTTTATCACCTAGTCAAAGAATACTGTGTCACAGCCACTGTAAGTCACTGAGGAAAAAAAAAAAAAAAGAAAAGGTCTTGGAGAGGAGATGTTGATTTGGTTTTGTGCTTTTGGAATAAGGTATAATCCTTCCCCTTTTGGACAAGTCAAGGCAATGTGACACCAGACTGGTGAATTCTCTGGACCTTAAGCATCCTCAGCTGCAAAACAGGTCCTGCAGTCTTGAAAGGCTATAGTGGGGATTTCCTGAGTGGCTGAGCTGAGCAGCCAGCCACAGAGCAGGTGCTGAGGCTTCTGCCTTCCCCTCCCCTCCCCTCGAAGCATAAAAGGGAAGGGAGCTGGCTATGCCTAGGAAAGGGGGCAGCTCCCCGAGAAATAATCCATCCCCTGCTGGTGCTGAGAACAAACTGCATATGCGGCCTGCAGCTTGTCCATCAACATGACAGAATGGGTCTCAGGGAATTAATTATTCAACAAACTCGCCCTTCACAAATCCAGTCCAAAGGAATGGTTTGATTCCTTTCAGTACACTGACTATACAAAATACTGAGAGTCCAGTACACTTCAAAAACCTCACAGAAACCCAGGCCTGGCCTTGGCAGGAGTTCCTCGGCCACTGGGTTTTTCTGTGTGTGGTTTATAATAACATGCAAGCCTAATGCCAAGTCCTAATCTATTAAGGGACTGCCAATTAGCAGGGGGCTTAGAGAACTGGGGAGTGGGCCTAATTAGGCTTGCAAACCATTTCTCCTCATTGCCTCTCACAATCTGACACAAGCTATACTGGGCAATTGTTCTAGATAGAACTCCTCTGTAGCCCAGCACACACGGTGTTTTGTTTGTGTTAAGACTCTAGACCTGAAAGCTAGTGCTCTTGTTCCTGTCTGCACATAGATGGCAGAGGGGGGGATTGAGAAAGGTTATAACTGGGCGGTGATTCTCAGAGGCAGACAGTCACTATCAGGAGCACTTAATACAAAATAATAGTGAGATTCTCTGCTCTGCCTAGACCTACTCAGGCACTTAAAATAGCAACCAGAAGATGGGAGTGAATTAATATTCTCTCCCATCCTTCCCTCTCTCCTTCCCTCCTTCCAACTCTCTCAGTGCTGGGAACAGATCCAGGTATAAGCCAAGTGCTCTGCTACTGAGCTGCATCCCCAGACCAAGAATTCTTTTTAATGCAATTCCATCTCAAGGTGACTTGGTAAGAGCTGCTCCTAAAAAAATGTCACCTGTGGCTAGAAAAGGTATAAAAAAAACCCAACATATATATACATGTATA
>NW_022196900.1:64385236-64420751 GCF_008632895.1 Mastomys coucha | reverse complement strand
ATATATATATATATATGTTTAATGTAAATAACAGTTTGCATACACTATATAAATTTTATGTATTAGATAGCAAATATTTACTGAGCAGCTGTTGTGTGCTGGAGCTGAGGGGTTAAGACAGGTGCTTCAAGAGCTGCCCTCCTCAGCAGATCACCTGGAAGGACCCCAGGAGGACTCAAACCTGCAGTCTCCATCGTCTCTTCTGCCTCGGTAGAAACTAAGTTTTCAAACACTTTGCCAAAATATCTTCCCGGAAGAAATAGAATGGCTCCAGAAGCAGACATCAGATACTTACTTAGAAGAGGAAAAACCTGAGAAATGCATGGCTATAAGACACACGTGCCTTCTCATAGCCCGTTCTTAGAAGAGGAAAAACCTGAGAAATGCATGGCTATAAGACACACGTGCCTTCTCATAGCCCGTTCTCCAGATGGAGTGAAGAGTGGAGTTAGACGGTGTCTGCAGAAGGAAGAGCCAGAGCCAGGGCTTGGAGGCCCAAAGTCCTTGGTGATGTATGGAAGTCCCTTTTCCTCTTTGAGCCTTTTTATCTAGTGAAGAGAGGAGGCTAGACTAGCTGGTCAACAGGCACTTGCTACTCAGTGCCTTTACTCGAGTTCCCTGTTACACTGTACAACCCTAGAAGGTTATGGGCTATTCGAAGATTTCCTAAGAAGTGCCAGCCCCAGCCACCTCTGACCATTCTAAGCTGTTTGATCCATGCAGTTTTCAAACAAGATTGAGTTTTTCCCCTTCAAGCCTCATGTTTATTTAATCTGCGTCTTCTCTACAATGTTGGATACTCAGCAAACATATCTTTGGAAGGGTGTAGTTAGGCAGGTTGTATTTAGAAAAGTCACTCTGGTGGGCAATGCTCTGTAGCAAGGTGAGGTAGAGTCAGCTAGCACCAACCAACTGAAGTGTGACTGACCATCTGTGAATCGCCTGGGCATTTCACACACATCCCCATCCACCCAGAATGAGATATGTGAAGGCCTATGTCACCACACTGCCATTCCAGATCCTACACAGTAGAACTCACCCAAAGCTGGCCCTGCTCTCCAACCATCTTCATCTCATACACCTCTCTCTACACTGACATCCCTTTCATAGACACCTTCAGGTGACCTTAGCACATAGTGCAGTTCCTTCCTTCCACAGTATTCCTGGGTCTACATTAGATGTGAACAGCTAACAGACAAATCGACCTGCTAGCAAGGAACTCAGAAAGGCAAACCCCGGTACGGTGTACCCGAGAATTGGAGGACTCTGCAGTCACATACCTGGGGTCTGGCTGTCACCTTTAACAGGTCCCTTTAACTTGGCCTCTTGCTGATGGGAAGAATAAGAGGACATGTGGGGATGGCCTGACAGCCTGGCTCACAGAAGGCTCAGGAACAGCTTCTGAGCATGAGGGGTAGTGAACTTTCCATAAGACAAACAAGTGTGTGTTAGTATAGAAGTGGGACCATTGCTAATTACAAATGTAGATACTAAATATGCATAACGAAGCCCACAAGCTTTTTGGTTATTTCTCTTGTTTTATGAAAGCTGAGTGACTGAAGATGTCTAAAAAAGGATAGGCTTTGGGGGTAGAATACAGTTGAGTCTGGTGTTTTGGTCTGCCATTAAGTGAGCTGTATAAACCTCTAGACCAACTGTAAAATAAGGACAATACGACTAATCTCAAAAGTTGCCAAAGGCTATTATGAAATCCCGAGATGCTAAGGTGGTCTGTATGTGCCTGTACACCTGTAATCCAAGGTGACGACTGCTGTTTCTCATGGTTTTCACCACAACATACAGTAGAGGAACAAAGATGACCCAGGAAGCTCTCTGTCCCTATGACTTAAATAGAACCTTTAAAGATGCAATAGTATATACAAAGTAATAAAACAAAACATAGAGGCTTTCAATGCTCATTTCAATGGTTAGGGAAGATGGGGGGAGGCAGGGCTTAATGCTTGATGCACCTTTGAATGAAATGTCCTTAGAAGTTCCCCAGCTTGCTTACATTGACAGCCCCATCTCTGCCCTCTGCATCTGGTCATCCTTCATTCATTCGCTTCTAATAAGTATTAAGCCCATACGTTGAACAAAGCACAGGAGGAATCACAAGAGCCCTAACTTAGGCCCTTCATTTTCATTAAGGATCAGTGATTTGCTCAAGAGCTGTCAGTGGAAAAGGGCACAGGTGTTTAAGCACTGCACAACTCCAGGAGACACGACTCAAAAGCTTCTGTTTTAGTCGGAGCTGAAACTAAGATGGTGCCATTGCTGCTCTCCCAGGAGTGGGCTGGCTGAGCAGGCACCATCAGCACCTTCTCTGCTCACCAGCTCTGGCAGGAGTTTCCACCTCCTTGTGAACTGGACACCCCAAGGACCAGGGATGGCTGGGAACATTCACGGTTCATCGCTATACGGTTTCCCAGCCTTCCCTCGGAACAGACCTGTAATATATCTACACCACATGTACAGGCTACTAAAATCCTTGATGCAAGAAAAGGAAACAAAAAGCTGGAGACAGAAAAAGAAAAAGGAAGGAGGAGGAAAGATGACAGGAGGGGGAGGAAGGAGAGAAGGAGGATGAGTGGGGAAAAGGAAAGAGCAAGGGCCCATCGGAAATAACAGGTTTTGCTTGAAATGTGACCAATCAACAGGGAATTATTAGGATGCCAGATAGTCTGTAGGTGGCTGTATTCACTGGAACTTTCAAATGAATGGATCTAGCTCATCAACAGGCTTCACAAATCTGTGACTGTAATTAAGTTTCAGCTATGCCTAGAACGCTGCATTTAACCTGGTTTTTAAAAAGCATCACAGTACAGGTCAAAATCGGTTACATTTAAACTAAAAACCATCAAACACCATCTCACACTAACCAAGTTAGAATCAAAAGAGACATCAGTTTCCCCTTACTCACGGCCTTTCAACTCACAAGTAGGACACAGGATAAAAATACCACGTCAGAGGCAGACACCTAACATCAAATCAGAGGTTCCTTCCCTGGCTCCAAGGTTATAGGTTGAAGTCTATCCCCACCCAGAATTCCCACGCTGAAGCGCTTAGAGTGTGAACTAATTCAGATAGAGTCTCTCTAGACAGTCAGGTTAAATTGACATCACTGGGGTGAGTCCTGATCCAGGAACATCGGTGCCCTTAGCCATGAGGAATTTGCACAGGGGAACATGCTTACAGGTCATAAAGGAAGGATCACATGAAATGGGAACAGCCACAGACAAGACAATGCAATATGCGGAGGATAGCAGATCCTCCCCTCCCAGCCTCAGAATGAACCACCGCACATCTTCCCTCAAATCCAGAGCTGTGAAACAACACACTTCTGTCACTTAAACTGCTTGATTTGTTCCTTAGTACAGCATCCCTAGTGATCTAGAGAGGGAGCAAAGAATCTACCCCGGGGGAGTTTGTCTGGGGAGTCAGGGAAACAACTGAACACGGCAGGGAAAAGACCTGTGTGGAGGTAATGGTGAAGCTCAACTCCAGGGCTGTGTGCGCTTAATAGTGATGCTCAGCTCCAATAATGTCAAGTGATTTGATGAAGTAAAGATCGGTTTAATTGTCAACATAGAAAAACACGTGCATGTGTGCTTAATTAATTGAAAAGAAATTAAATAAAAAGGAAATATACCAAAACGCCAGGATTGTACTGACTGGCAGACTGTGTGTGATCTTTCTTTTCTAAATTTTGGCTGATGTCATTTAAAGCATCCAGGATGGAAAATAAGTTTAGATGAAAGGTTAAAAATACATGTTGGTGGCAGGAAAAAAAAAAAAAACAGATAGTTTCAATTTTCTTCAATTTTTATTGAGCAATTCATGTATGCAAGACCTTGTATTAGGAATTTAAGGAGTTGCTTCCCTCAGACTTGCCTGTCAGGGTTCTATAGAACCCTATATTTCTTAGGAATGCTTCTCTATTTATACACAGAACTATAGCTTTTTCTCTGAATTTTACCATCACACAAATACTGTGGTTAAGTTCTGCACATAACCTCTAAACACAAACACTGCCAGAAAACCCTTCATGAATGTCCTTCAGTTAACCAGTCAGTGGCTGGAGCATCTCCGGTCAGGTGCAATGGTCCATGTGCTTCCTCGGTCTCACAGCAACACCTATCTCATGTTGGGTACCTGTTTGCAGATTCTAGGATCCTATACCTCTAACCTTGGATGCTTTCTTTCAATCTGAGAGCTCTTACACACATTTGCTTAAATAACTAATACACATTTGGAGAATGGAGGAGACACACGAGAATTCCTCACTTAAGAGAATCTGTACCTTTCTTGCCTGGGCCCTGTCTGTTCAGTTTTCAAATGTGTAACCAAAGAAAGCCATTGCTCCTCTTTGGAGTAGTGGTTTAGCTCAATCAGGTCCTCGGGACATGTGTCCTGTGGCCAGTGCTTCGGACAAACCCACCCTTAGTTATTTCTTAGTTATTCCTATTGTTTGTTCCCTTCAGCCAGTACCATACCACAAAGTTGACAGGAAGTGGGTCTTTTCTGGTCAAAGAAGCCTCGGCTGTATAAGCAAAGTTCATAGATGCATGCGCGCACACGTAGGCACGCGCATGCTTGTTGGGGTGGGGGTAGAGCTAGCACTACTCATGGAGTTTATCTGTTGGTTGGCTTGCTGCCTGTTAGGATGTCTGTGGTGATGAGCATTAGAAGTCTTATTTTCAGGAAGACTAGATTTAAAACCCAGTTAGGATGCAAGAACTGCTTGGTTGGGGGTATGAATACTTGAACTGGGGAGTGCTATTCCAAAACTCTGTCTCCATAGCTTCTGGTCCTCACCACCCCACCCCACTTCCCATCCCCACCCATGAGTGGGAATTGTGTTTTGTTAAGTTTTGCAGCCACATCGGCCTAGCCTAAAGTAGGCAGCCAATAAATACTGAGTGATACGGTGGCAGGATGAATGCACTGATCACAGTGATGGCTTTGGGCTTTGTGAGGAAATCTCTGATCTCCTGGTGAGATACCCTTACTAAACAGGCAATATCCACAGGCCTTCATGGGTCGCTCCCCTTTCTGGTCAAAGACAGAGGGTGTTGTCAAGTCCGGGTTTTACAGACTATCCAGACTTGGCTGGTAGACGGCAGGTAGCCTCTGAAACCAACTTGCCAGGGTTTCAGCAGAACCCCTCACTGTATGGGGAAACTTTATACTTCCTCCCTCAGATCGCCTGAGTCCCTCTTCTCGGCAAGTCCCAGGGCACTCTTCCAATCCCACAGTGCTCTGTGCAGAAGCCAAGCCCCAGTTTCCAGCCTCAAAGGGCCCTTTGTTTAGGCTCTCTTTCCCAATCAACATATCCTGAGCTTGAACCCCTAGCTTTTGAGAACGCTGAAGCCTTGGCAAGTGGAGGGCTTGCCAGCAGGTTTGCGGCCCTTAACAGCTCTCACAAGCCTCAATGTGAGGGAATGTCTCTAGCTAAGAAACGCTTTTCATGGGAGGGAGGGGAGGGGAGTATTATTTTAAGAGTTGCAAAAACAACTTCAGATCGACTCTTTAGTCTTTAATTGCTACCAGAAGACTGAGAACTTCTTGTTCTCTCGTACTTAATTAAGATGATAGTTTTAATCAACTTTAAATGATATTGGTTAATATGCTCTGCTCAATCTCTCAGGCAGGTTTTGCCTCAGAACACTGGAATGCATTAAAGACAAATTTCCAACATGGTCTCCCCACCTGGAGAACACCTCCAGCCAGGGCAGATGGAAGGGACCTGCGTCTGTACAGCTGCCACTCACCTCTCCTCTCCGGGAGGTTCCAGAGCACTTTGCAGAGGTCAGACGGGCTGAATCCAACCCATGCTCGGAGTACACATGTGCAAATTCAGCAGGCACTCTCCACCACACTTACTACTTCTAGAGCTTGCCAGTCATCCATCTATGACACCCAGCAGTACCCAAACACTTCCGGGGTCAGGGTATACCAGTATCAAAGAAGCTACTGTCTCTTGGCACCTTCCAATCTCCTGACAGCCTGCGAAGAAGAAATTACTGTCCCACTTCACAGATGGAAATAATAGTTTGCAGAGGTCATTTATAAGCTAGTAATCAACAGGCCCAAGGTTTGAACTCGGAACAGGCTGACTGATGTATCTTTCTATTGTGACATATAGCCTCTTAAGGTTTAGAACTTCCTGACTAGGGGAACTATGGTAGAAAACTGTATCACCTGTCCTCTTCGGTGACCATATCTAGAGATTCAACCATCTAGACCCCCAGTGAACCAACCGTGTCTTGGGGGTACAAGCCTTTTTGTCCCCGAGGGCTTCTATATATATATATATTACAGACTACAACACAAGGAAACGTAAACATGATGGTGAATGATTTGTTTAAGGTCATTAACTAGCACCAGGGCTGGTATGGCTTCAAGTCATGGTGCTTAAGTGTCCAAGTTGAATGGTGATGGCATAGGGTGTGGGTAAAAAACCAGCTTTCAGAATGGGTTCTCTGCCAGGCGGTGGTGGTACACGCCTTTAATCCAAGCACTTGGGAGGCAGAGGCAGGCGAATTTCTGAGTTCGAGGCCAGCCTGGTCTACAGAGTGAGTTCTAAGACAGCCAGAGCTACACAGAGAAACCCTGTCTCAAAAAAACCAAAAAAACAAAAAACAACAACAACAAAGAATGGGTTTTCCTTCTATAGCTGATGAGAAGAAAAAAACATTGGAACAAAGGTCAGATGCAGAGAGCTGCATGTTGTTTCTTTAATAGAAGTAAGATCAACACATGAAGATAGACCTCAACTAGAACAACTGTGTAAGTCAAAACAAGGCCGACAACAGCCCAGACTCTTGGGGGCTGGGTGTGTTGGAGAAGCAGAATGTGAAGAGATGGTGAACTGGGGACATTCCTCTTTGAAAATAATTTTATTTGGGGGATTTCTGTAACAGTATTACTGTGCAGGGAATGAACCCAGGGCCTCACAATTGATGGGCAACCCCTCTACCCTTGAGTTACATCACTGGTTGTAAAAAACAGTAGAGAAATGATACCCAAGCTGGAAGACAAACAGTTATCTCATTTACGTCCTGACTGTGGCTAACTTACTGGGCCACTATGGCCAAGTCACTTTCCCTTGCTCTTTAACCTATGAAGTAGGTTAAACTTTTTTTTTTTTCTAAAAAAAGAAGCCACCATGGTTAGCACAAATTCATTTTTGTTGACCAAGTTTACAACATCATAAGATAATATAAAAGCTAAGTTTAGAAGCCTAAGTTGTCTTAAGTTAGGTAATACTCCCACTCTCAGATTCCTTAGACTATTATGGGTTGTTACCGACTCTAGTTTTTTTTTTTTTTTCATTTCATCACAATGACTTATAGGAAGCAGGTTTTAAGCAGTACTTAGCTTTATAATTACACTTAATAATGCATCTATTTATAGAAAGAAAGATACCCTGAGACTGTGGAATTATATGACACAAAGCTTTCATTATCCTCTTTGGCTTTATGTCCTTACTGTCGAGAATATCTTTTTTACTTATATATTTTTCAATAAAATTGGTAAGCTGTATTATAAAAGACTCCAAATTTAATAAGATAATACAATGGTACAAGGTGAACCCATTTTTTTTAAAAAAAATATTTTATCTTTTATCATTGGAAACATTTACCCAAAGCAGCATGGGGTGGACTCTGCCCAGCGAAAAATGAAGGAATGCCTGAGATCTTGCCTACCAAGGATGGGGTGGCACATTCCTAACTAGGAAGAAGAGTAACAAGGTTTGGGGAAGGCTGGAAATGCCATCAGATGTATGCATCTGAGGCCCAAGTGTGCAACAAAGGCGGGCAGAGCTGGGAAAGAGGGACCAGAGGAGGAAGAGAAGGCAAAGACCACGGTAGAACCAAATTCTGAAGGGTCTCCAGCATGCGAGAGCTGTACTCTACAGACACCAGAACCAGCAGTCGAGAGCTGTACTCTACAGACACCAGAACCAGCATGCCGGGAGCTGTACTCTACAGACACCAGAACCAGCAGTCGAGAGCTGTACTCTACAGACACTGGAACCAGCATGCCGGGAGCTGTACTCTACAGACACCAGAACCAGCATGCCGGGAGCTGTACTCTACAGACACCAGAACCAGCATGCCGGGAGCTGTACTCTACAGACACTGGAACGCTGTTTTGAGGAAAAGGGCTTGGGTTCAGAACTGTCACTCAGAAGAACAACTCTTGAGTACATACTGCCGGAGGACTCTTACAGATTGCCACCTGGAGCTACACTCTGCAGGGACATTTTCCCTTATCTGGTAATAGCATGTACTCAATTCGAAGCCTTAGAAATGGGATGAGTAGAGAGAAAAGAGCACATTTCAGACAAAACTGCATTCACATCACAAGTATTAATTAAAAGTTTCAAAGTATTTCCTGCTCACATGGCACACCATCTGTCGCAAGAATTCATCCTCATCTTATCCATTCACCAAATGACAGTAATTTGTCCAAGGCTCTCCTACAAATACCACAAGTGTGGAGCCCAGACAGCAAGAAGCTGCCTCTCAGACCTTTATTCTTATTGTTTCATTAAAGTATCACACCAAAACACCTGGCTGTACTTCTCCACCGACTGCTGTGTGTCTGTCTTCTTACTTGCTCTCTCAAGGCAGGCTCTGCCCCCTCAGTATGTTTCCCTGGATCTTCCACCACACACTGTCTTTATCTCAATGAACAAAGGGAAAAGAGAAGATAGCAGGCTGGCCAAACTCAGGAACGTTCTCTGTGGTAGCTTTTGCACCATGGAGAATGGTGGATGAGCCAGGGATTCCCTTTCCCAGTTGCCTTGTGGGTATTTCCTGCTCGCCCCTTTAGTGGTGCAGGAAGAACCCTGCTATGATTCCTAAGGAGCCCATTGCCAGCGATGTTGCTCTGCATTTTAAGTGTGAAGGATGTGTGCAAATGGGATCGCTCCCAGCCCTATTTAACTTTACCATGGGTCTGTGTTTGTCAAAGCTCTATGCCAACCCCCTCCGAAAGAAATGCCACAAAACTTCTTTTAGGGAGGGTAAAAAGACCTACTTTATACACTTGGTCTCATGCTAATCAGGGCACCATTGAAATCCCAGCTGAATAGGAGCCCTACAATAGCCTGGGAAACTCGAGGTGGTCTTTCCAAAGCTGCTTCAGTCAAAGCATTTCACTCCCTGGCTTTTTAACTCCTTTGGAAAAGATGGATAAGGAGGGGAATTAACACTGGGATCAGAAACTGCTATTCCCGTGCAGAAAAGTCACTGCACTTCTGCTTGACACTTGTCGGCTTCTCTGGCCATTTTTTCTAAGGCATCTGAAGCTGCTGCTCTCTTCGGTATACGTGTCATGGAAGTGGACATAGGGTCCAGTGGCCAGCTAAAGGGCGATTCTAAAACAGCACTTTCCTGGGAATCTTAGTAAATGATTTCTGTTAGAGATTAACTGGTTGAATTATTAATGCAGCATTTTCACCAGCCTCTAATAAGAATTGAGCAGGCCCCTGCTTTCTGGAAGAAAGAAGAAAAAACAAAAACCAAAAACCACTGAAATGAGCCCCAGCCTCCTCCTTCACAGGGTTGTTGTTAAATTCAAGTCAGTTAATAATGCATGAAGTGCCTTAGCACACAGCTTGCCACATAATGAGAATTCAGTCAAGTCTATGCCCTTCCAGCCTGGAGTTCATGAGTCTCACCTCTATTCTCTTAGGAATTTACACAGGAACAGGAAATACTGACATGGGTAGAAGATTTTAAACCCCAAATCAAATTTAAATACTTTATAGGGCCTGATAATTTTAAGACATTCTGACTGGTTCGTTTTACTCATATGCTTGTTAGTGAAAATCTAAACGCCAGTCTTTACTCTTGGAGGAAAAAAAGGTAGGCGGTTGGCTGGCTCATGGCTGAGAGTACCACCATCCTCTATCCCAAGGCCTGCCACTCAATCTCTCGGAACAACAGCTGCCTCACTCGTACATAGCATCAATTAGAGGACTGTGGCTCCTTCGGGGCTGTTAGATCTGATGGGATTGCTGATGTGGCTGACCACAGGGTAAGTATTCAAAAACATCTGCTGTCCTAGCCTCTTCCAGGTGACAGAGGACACGGCTACTCCAGGTGTCATGGTTGGATTTTGTTGTTTGCCTGGGAGGTGGGGCAGAGCTCTACACTGAGAAAAACTGACGGAATATCTAAATACAGACTCTCGGACGTACATGTTGTCATCTGGAAGACTCCGCCAGTGAGAGTTTGCTAATTGATAATAAATCCTTAATTTCACAGTTGGGTCAGGCACAACTGCAAACGATCAGTTTTAAGGCAAACTCATTATAGAGTTTCTTAGCTCCTTCAACGGACTTGGGAAAACTGATTTCTAAAATTCATGACAGCTTATTTCCCACAGGGATGGAAAGGCCTGCTCTTTGAATGTTTTTGACCCAAGATGTATATTTTATCTTCCCAGCCAGTCCCCAGGAGCTCTGCTCTCCTACAATGCCTCAAGTTCAGGCCTTTCAAAGGAGTCCTTCACAAAGGTGCTAGGAGCCCATCAGCCCCCCTGCCACGATGCTGGAATTGCTCTCTAAATAGATTTCAATGAGAAGCCCCTGAACAAAAGACTCTCTAGTAAGTTGGTAACACCTTTGGAAATATTTTTAAAGTCTAAGCTTCCTAGAAGCTCCTCCTCCTGAGCGCAGTGTGTGCAGTTGGTGCTGAACAAAGCGCCACGCATTTAATCAAAACAGCCGCTAAGGGCAAGATGTCAGCAAATGCAAAGATGAGAAATGATGTGTTATGCTGTTCCTCACTAGAAGCCTACAGAGGCCAAATTGACCAAAACAGCCCCTTTGGGCAAGTGTCTAATGAAATGGGCTGTGCGGCTGAGAAACATTTCTGCCACTTCCTGTCGGTGGTTGCTAACTCTGTAACAATGTGGGTCATTTGTGGGGAAGAGGCCAAGCGGAGAAGTTCTATTTACTATGTTTAATGAACGAGCTGCATCCGCAGACACTAACCAGAGAAGCTCAGAATTTACCACTACAGCATATTGAACCCAGGCACAAAAAGGGTCACTAACAGAGTGGCCATTATTTCTGCCTGGTGGGAGCTACACAGGGGCTCTAGTTCAAGGCCCTCCCACCCCTTACTGAGCCTCCCCCTTAGGACTGTCTAAGATCCAGTATGCTCCCCTCTTCAGAACCAGGCTTTTGCACCCCTTCAAGGTATGAGTATTGCCAGCAGATCCCTGGATGCTTCTTCTTTACCCTCTCCCCCATTACTTCTAGAAATATTTTCAAACCATCCTCTACGTTTCTTAGGCTAAGCATGGAGAGTACCAATTGCATCTCCTATTAGAGAAAATTAAGGAGCAAGCCCATAGGGAACTGACAGTTGTCACTCAAATCGTGAATTCCGAATGCCAATGCACGGGCTAGTCTAGGCAGATGTTGAGGTTTAAAAACAAACCAATTTAAAGTATTTTTATGTTTATGTATGCTTTGTCTGCATGTATGTCTGTGTACAATGTGTTTTCAATGCTCACAGAGGCCAGAAGAGGGCTTTGGACCCCCCTCCTCCCCGCACCCCCTCCTCTGAGGACTGGAGTCACAGACAGTGAGCCACTATGTTGGTGCTAGGAACTGAAACAGGAGCCAGTGCTCTTAACCAATGAACTATCTCTTTAGCCCTGGATGCTGAAGTGTCAAGTTAGTCTTTGTGTGTCTGTTGTTAGTGAAAGTATAGTATACATTAGATAGTTTTGAGGTATCCAAACAACCCTAGGACATACCATGGTTGCCTTTACTGACCTTAATGGTTCAGGGTGAGAATCACAAATCTAACGCGATTTGGACAACTTGGTCTCCCCAGTCTGCTTCCTGATAGAAGAGCAGGATTGGGGTAGGAGAGAGACGACAGGGCTTCAGCAACACATAAGCAGGAGAAGAGAGCAGACAGGACCAGCCTCACCAGTCAGACTGTCACTCCAGTTCAGGGACACTCTTCCTATGCCATCTGAACTTCAGCTCTATAAAGCAGAGGTAAAAGTGATTGGAACTTTACAGGCCCCTTGGAGAACCTATCAGAAGGCATGTACAGCATTTGACATGGTGAGAAGCCGACCCACAGCTAATGCCCAATGCATGTAAGCGACTGTCATCACTTCGTCAGGCTCCAGTCCAAGTCCCCATAAGTGCTGGCTGAGTGAGCTGTGCATCCACTCACCTTCTCTGAGCGAGGACCACCCTGTGATCAGCATTTGCTTTATTATGGACACATGGAGGCACCATGGAAAGCTTCTAATAGCAGTGAAGAATCCCTCCCCTTGGCCCTTGTAAAACATCTGTACGTTCACGTCCTACACACTGGCCACTTGATGCTGCGTGCATTTTAGCATGAGGTGCCATTTAATTTATAAAGCCTTGAGATTATCTTACCCTTTTTAATCTTAACATTCTGCTGATGTCCAGCCGGACAGTCTAAGAGATAGGAAATCATTTAAATTCTGAGATGGTGATTTAAACTTACCAGGAACTAAACACATTAATATGATGTGGCCTTAAAATTGTATTGACTAAGTTCCAGGAACATGAAGGTCTTAATATTTGTACTTCTAAACAGTTTTTAAGATACTCTGAAGTGGTTTTTTGTTTGTTTGTTTCTACTTAGAAAGTCCACAGTCTGTAAACTCCACCTGGCTCTATGGGTGTTACTCAGCACTTGGATCTAACTGACCACCCAGCCTCTACTTCTCAGTCAGAATACTGCTCTCTGCTCACTCACCTTAAACCTATGACACCACTTAAAAGAGCAAAAAAAAAAATTTTTTTTTTTTGTGGAAAATGTCCTTAAGAACAAAATAATCCTGCAGTGAATTCATGAATATCCTAATTCCTAAGACATTGTATTTTTTTCTTATATGTTTTAATTAATGTGGCACAGGCATGATGGAAATAATTTGGCAGTTCCTCAAGAAGAAAACATCTGATATATGATCAAGCAATTTCACTCTTAAATACAGAGATATAAGAGAACTGAAAACACACGGGCTGCCTTCCTATTTACAGTAGTTCAAAATGGGAACAACACAGCGAGCCATTAAATAATTAAGTGTATAAATGAAATGTGGTATATCCATACAGTGGGAGATTATCTGGCAACAAAACTAAATGAAGTACTTCTGATATGTGCTACAATATGGATGGGACTTTAAAACTTAAGAAGACAGAGGAGGAGGAGGAGGAGGAGGAGGAGGAGGAGGAGGAAGAGGAGGAGAAGGAGGAACTGGAGGAGGAGGAAGAGAAGGAGGAGGAGGAGGAGGAGGAGGAGGAGGAGGAAAAGAAGATGACAATGACACAGCTACAAATGGCCATATGGCATACTGGTGATTTATGTAACATGGCCAGATTCTCTATGGGAGAAAAAAGTGAATAGTGGTCATTAAGACCCAGGATGGGGAATACATAAAGATCGATTTCCATTCTATGACTACAATAAAGCCCAGTGAATTGGGTGCCTTAAATAGCTACCCACATGCTATTGTAAATTTTAATCTCAACAAGGTTGTTTCTAAAATGTCTTTATAACACAAGGAATACCTGTACACAAAACCAAGACGATTTTCAGTAAATTCCCTTTAAGTGGCTTTTGAGGACATTCTAAGTCCTAGGTGGGACAAGCAGATGACTTACCGCCTCAGTTTAACTGTGGATGATATGTCTGAAGAAGCACCTACTATGGATGATACGTCTGAAGAAGCGCCTACTAGCCATACCACGAGGCTTTCTTCTATAGGTGATGCATGGAGGAGGCTGACCTCACCACAGTTCCTAGGCTCCTGATCAGAAGGCCAAGAGATACCTGTGCTAGCTTCGCCATGTCCTTCTTTCTTGTGTCCCCAAGGGCCCAAGGTTAGAGCACCCACTTGCCTCAGTTCCCCTAACCCTCCAAGCCAGAGACCTTTATCCCAAGCCTGAATTAGATTATTGATTATAATTAATTAATGATAGCTTAATTTATTTTAGCTATAAATTTAATATAGACTATAAAGTTAAAATTTATACAACTTTTAAAGCCCTCTGTAGAATTCTTCTAACTTTTCCTTCCACCCTAAAGGGACCTTATATTTGTCAAACAATGTAGCCACCACAAAACAAAGTAGAAATTCTTCTCCCAAATTTGCAGTTACTCTAGAACCTAACAGTTCCTCAAGAAGACAGTTGTTAGCTATATGGAAATTTCTGTAATAAAGGGAAAGCAAAACCCCAAAAGATAAAACTCCCTTGGTTCTATTGGTCCTCTATAATAATGTCCAAGGTCTCCAGCTGTCTGCCATTTTCAGCTCCTTTTCTCAATCTGGTATTAACCCTGTTTTCCAGCCTTCTTCTCTCCCTGGCCCTCACAACATAAACAGACCACATTACACCCAGCTTCTGCCAAAGGCCTTCCCAAACACATTTCTATTCCCCTGACCTAGTATCTGTGCTTCCTCCCCCTCTACAACCCCTTGTCCCCTTTTTGGCTTCTGGGCTATTATTTCTCCCCTGGGACCCAGCTTCATACCTTTCCCTCCATCCCGCCCCACTGCGTTTACATTAGCCCTCCTCTGAAGGTCCCATGTCATCATTAACCAAAGGCTGTTCTCCCTTCACCAACCAGGGAATTCCTTTTGGGGAAACCTAGTGCACTTTGCCCATAGTAGTTGCTGCAGGAACATCTGTAGAAGAGAAGATTTGAAAGGCAGGTGCAAACACAGACTTGATCAAATCCCCTCTCTAGAAATTACACAGCTTTACTCTGCAAACTAATTGGGGTGGGTGTGGGGCAGCTGTAAAGGCATCATAGGTGAGAATGGCTTCCTTCGTGCTGTGTAATTGCATATTCTGCACTTTAGGGGCACATACATAGGAACCAACACATACTGCCTGTTATGACAAAGCACTTAGGCTGATTTGCATTTCTCTGCAAAACTCGCCAGGCATATAATTTTGTTAATTTGTGACAAACCTCAAAAACACACCATCAATACCCCGATTACAGTATGTACTTTGAAAGCACACAAAACTCAACTGTATCTTTCAAAGGCCTGCCCATGGGCACTGCCCTTGCCCACATTGCTTGCTGTGTTTTACTTTTGGGGATATCAAAGCAGATCATAACTTACGGAATTCACATGGACCTAAGTGAAGAATAGCACCAAGAGGACATTCAAAGATACAGCCTCCCTTGATTTTCAGTGTGAGCACTTCCAGTCAGCGTATGATCTTCAAAAAATTATTTAGTCCCAGGCTCCGTTTCAAACATCAGCTGTGGAGAATAACTTCTACCTGGAGAACTATTTAGAGGCATCTTGAAAAGCTCAAGCTTTGAAGACGTGAGCTCCTTCTCTGTTCTCCCGGGATACCGTATAAAAGATGATGTCAGTTCAAGCTCGAATCCCTCAGCAGTGAACTGAGGTAAGGGCCGCACCTTCTAGACCTAGTACCAGTCTTAAGGAAGGGACCAGATCAAAAACTGCTTAGCCCTCCAAATGCACACCAGGAGTCCCTGGCCTCACAGTGATTTGGACTAAAAGTGAAACCTGTTTGTCTTGTTCCTCTTTTGACTGACATACTCGAGGGAAATAATAGAAGACTCTCAGAGTAGTGCCGCACAAAAACGGTTTCGAACACCAACATCAGAAAGGCAAGACCTTGTTTCTCCTCCTGCTCTTTCACAACCCCTTGGCAATTACTAGCCGGTCCAGGCCTCTGGTGGCCATGGGTGAGCAGGACACTGGGCTCCTATGCCCACACTATCCCAGTTTTTATGGATGAGAAAAGAGGCCTCAATGGGGTTAGATCTCATAGTGTGATGGAGCTCTCATCACGGAGGGGGGGGGGATGGCACATCTCAGCCTCTCACTGGAAAGCTTGGGTTTTTCTTTCAGGCTCTCCACTATTTGCTTACTCCTTCAGAAAGCAAGAAAGCTGTTTTTCCTGATGGAGACTAAATATACAATAACGTTGGTACTGCTCATAACAAAATCTAATGATTCCATGAATCTAGCTGACTAATGAAGAACTGCTTTATTAACCATCCATAGAGAGGCTGAGCCCACCTTACACCGATACACGCAGTTCAGGTTCAGTTCATTCAACCTGCCTACTCCACTGTCAAGTGTGGTCTTTAAGGCTCCTGTGCTTCAAAGGAATCCTGTAGAACAAATCACACGTATTCAGACTTTAATAGAATTGATGCAAATGAGATGGAACCAGAGAGTGCATCTTCCCTGGGCCGCGCACTGAAGAGTGGGCAGTGAGGGAGGATGAACAGCCCCAGAACAGTGCGCTGAGCAACAGGAACTGCTCTGGGCTACAGCCTCCCCAGCTTAGCACCATTGTCTAACCCACAAGATCGGCCTGGATAAACAGCACAGGACACCCTTCCTTAACAAGCAAAGAGCAGCCAGGAAACAAGCATTTCACTTATTTCCAAGGACTGGTACTCTTTCCTGTCAGGCTTCCCCTGCACTGCCCCAGGACAAAAAGAAGTATAAGATCTAAAAACGGGTCATTTGTCCAAATCCTCCCCACCCTTCCTAGGAGAGTTACGTGGGGGATGGGGTGGGGGGTTGTTGTTTGTTTGTTTGTTTGTTTGTTATCTTTCCCCTCTGATGACAGGGACCATATCTTTTCCAAAGGAAGAGAACATCAGCCACCAAAGGTGACCAAGGCGCCCGCCCTCTGCCCTCCCCAGACAGGTCAGAAACCTGTCCCTCTTTCTTCAGCTAATGGAAACCATTCCTGTCCACTCTGCAAGCTTTTCTTTCTCAAACATTTTCCCTTTAATAAGAAAGAAAGAACAAAAGAAAGAAAGAAGGAAAGAAAGGAGGAGGGAGGAAAGAAGGAAGGAAGGAAAGAAGGAAGGAAGAAAAGGAGGGAGGGAAGGAGTGAGGGAGGGAGGGAGGGAAGAAGGAAGGAAAGAGAAAAAAGAAGGCCTTTGTCACAGAACCCTGGAGGATAAGGAAAGAGGAGGAGCTGAGGATGCTAACATCACTAATAAAGACAGTGGCAACTGGCCCCTGACAGCAAGGACACACTTGTGAACTTTGCACATTTAATCTCTCACCTCAGCTGCAGGCCAGAGGCCACACCGCCTGTTACTCCTTCCCAGATTTTACAAATGAGGAAGCTGAAGCTTGGTGAGGTCAAACGCCATTTGTCCAAATCACACCTATGGGTGTTAGCTTTATGTTCCTTGCAGTCCCAAAGGGAGAGACGCCACAACCTGTATCATTTTTCCCAAGACTTTGTCTCATTAACTTTGATCTGCTCAACCCCCCACTTAGCAATCCAGAGTATTCCTGTCTCACTTCTCACTCACACAAGCTCCACCTCTCAGAAGAGACAGAGATGCGAGGCCAACAACAAGCCACAAACACCTACAGCCTAACTGTACAGACAAGTGCTGGAACATTCAGTGCAGGGACAAAGAGCCCACTACATAATTCAATTGCCCTGAAGACATCAAGGGCTACACAATATAGTGATTCTAAAACAGGCCTGATAAAAATCAGCCAAAGGTTTTTATGAAAATTCAGAGCGCCAGGTTCGGCCCCGAAGTTCCTGGGGCAAACTTAGAATCTGTATTTCGCACCAGATGGTTGTCTCATCAGGTGAATTCATTAAACGTGGACATGAGAGGCACTCTCTACACTAAAGGTTATTTACTCCACAAATACTGCGTAGAATTAAAATGGCACAGGAGGTGGGGTTTCTCCAAAAATATTACTGCCCACACCAGGAAGAAGCCCTTGACTACGGTTTCATCAGCACCATGCTGTGACCAGCTGGGCTTCGCCAGCCCAGACAACTGCACAGGAAGGGGTAAAGAGTCTCAAACTGACAGGCATGCCAAAGGATAAAAACGGAAGGGCCACCAAATTCTGGTTTTAGTATTCTCCCACCCAGGCAGCTTACCTTACAAGATATCTTTTAGGATTTTAAGGAAAAAGAAAAAAAAAATGGATGAGTGGGACAGTAATTCTGGACAGTAAGGAAACAGAGTTTGTCACCATGCCAGAAAAAAGTCTACTAAGTGCAGGCCACCTTCATGTTCGTTACAATGCATGCAGGAGAGGTAGCCAGGTGGTTCAACAGTGGATTCATGAAAAGCTGTTCCTATATTGTGTAGCTCAACACAGTACATTAAGTTATCAAAATCATCACTGCTTCACTGAGTTACTTAAAACACTTGGTAAATGCAATAACCAGGCAACAGGAACATGGGAGGCACCTGCAGTGCTTGGATGGTTGCTTGTGTTTGATTGCTATAAATTTCAGAGACAAAGTCAAAGGAAACATTGAGCTGAGGGGTGGGCAGCTGGCCAGTTACCACTAACTTAGGCTAGTCTTTGGTCAAAGCTGAGTGTCTACAGCACATCTGCCAGCACATTCGCAAAACTGTGAAGAGCTGGGAGTGCAAGATGATCTGGTCTCTCTCGTCTGCTGCCATAGTAAGAAATCTAAGTCCAGAAAGTAAACTCGCCCAAATCACACAGCAAGCTGTGAGTACAAGATCAGAACTCACACCTCTGGGCTCATTTTTGCTGTACTTCCTAGAGAAAAAAAAAATACAGAAATGTTTTCTTCCTCTCTATGAGATCTGAGTCCCAGTGTATTGGACAGTGGCCTGGGATTTTAGACATAATCTCACTCAATAAGCTATTTGGCAGTGGAATGAAATTAAAGCCCATAGAGAAATCAATGTGTACACAAACATGTAAGTGTTGGAGTTAGCTAGGCACCATCTAAGGAACCTTATTTTCCATGTGTAAGGGTTCCATTCCGTTCTCTCAATCCCACTGCCCCTCCCATCATCAAATAGCAATGAAGAATAATGCACCAATAATGACAATGACCCTTCCTGTACCATGTATAGAACCAGTGGTAAGGTTGTCACCACGGCTATTTAACAGTAAATAAAAGCTGTCAATGTTTTAGAACAACCAGACTGAATGCTGTGGATGTTAACCACCTACATTGTGTATTGCTGATAAGAAGAATTAGAACTTGTGTATCCTCCTGCTTTGGTCCAATGGATGCCTGGGGAAAGTGAAGACGGAGGCAGCTCTGTGGCTGAGCTAGAGGACTTGTCATGAGGCCTGAGCTTCAGGAGTCTTGAAATGGGATAAAGGTCTCCACGAATGCTGAGAATCAGGGAAGAACCGAAGCCGACCATACTTCCTTCCCTGAGAGAGGAGCCTTTTCTATGGCTTTATAAGTGGTTCAGTTGAACATAACGTTAATTGATTTATATTTTTAAAAGAAGCTAATAGAGCTTAAGACAACTGGAAATCTCTGTGGTTCTCATGGCACTCCACAGCCCAGAACTAATGTGAGAAGGGGTACCCACACTGAAAGAAGGGCACAAAGGGTTTCAGAAAATCTACCAGGCAAAGACTTGGCAATTGTATTTAAAAGCAATCAGTGGAGAAAGGTAACTGTGGATGGCCGGTAAGCTCCCAACAGAGTTCTCTCATACCGGATTCTCTTGGCCTTCAAAAAAGAGTGTACTTTTTGTCTTTCACCCAGAATTTAACATTCTGAAAAGGTATGTGAAGCAAGTTACACCACTTGCATATTTCCACTTACATAACAGGCACATCGCAACATCCATCAGCTTTTAGTTTTTCCAGATACTAGGAGATGAAGCTTGGTCTGTATTCCTATGGGAGAATAAACAGAAAACTGTCTCTCTTCCTAATATATTAGTATCCTGTAATGCGGACCATATGATCAATAAACTGTAGAAAAATTAAATCATACTGACAGTCTTAGGCAAAAACTGAACCAAGTAGAAACATTTTTTTTAGGACGGCAGTGTGTAGAATATTAAAATCACATGTTGCATTATTAAATCTTCTTCTGGAAGCCAAACAGAGCTATGTTGCATAACTACCTCAAGATACACGCTAATCTTACAGATAGCTTTTCCAATTAAAGGCATTAGGAGGCATTTAATCAGTAATACTGTCCTATAGCCTGTGCTTAGGCCGAAGTTTGACAACTGGTTTAGAACTCTCACTCTGGAGAGAGGCACTTGCTGCAAAAGAAGAGTTGGAGTGCATGCACACACACCACGCCCCTACATTCCACACAGAAAAACATCTTGGGGTGTCCTTGTCCCTGCTTACACTATAGTTAGAGGTATTCCTCTCCGCATGTTGCTTAACACCGCTTTCTTCTAAATAGAATGCAATGTTTCTGAGTGCACCCCCACCCACCCCCATCAGAAGAATGTCTAGAAGGGAGAAAAAACAATGAGTGCGAGGGTTGTCGGAAATCCAGCTCCGCTTTCCTAATGATAAAGCAGGAGGCAGGGGGGCTTGCCAGCACAGGCATCAGAGAAAGTGCCGATCCCACCCACCGAGGAGATACTCAAACCTTGGGAGGCCTCAGGCAAGGTAGCTGCACACAGCTTCTACTTATTTAGTGGTCTTCCTCATCCTCCCCCTCACCCCAGGACCGGGAAGGATCTTTTAAAAATTCAACAACTTGATTATAAGACCAGAAGTTCTCTTCTGGTTCACTATGCATGATAATAAGCGTGCTGCCACCAGGAAGGCAGGCCCCCCAGTGACAATTCCTCTGAATAGCATCCTAAAGTTGAACCGCTGTGATCTGAGCAGAGAAAGAAATCTACATAAACTCCCCTGCCTTTCACAGACCCTTTCCCTCCAAGGGTCTCTATCACAAGAGGGCCATTCTTACTTTTAAATTCTAAGAAACGCACAGGGCTCACAAAATTCTAAGAGGCAAGAACAAGAGGCCACTGCTTAAGAGTCCTCAATAAGGGAAGCTAAGCCAGGTTGCCACAGTCTGCCCCAACTAACCCCTTCCAAAGGGATGAAGCCTCCGTGCAGGAGTTCTATTTTGGGGGAACTGAACTGGGAACACAGATGTTTCTTCCGTTAGCTGTGCTGGCAGAACAGCTCCTGGACGGCATCCGAGTTCTTAATGCAGGAAGGGGCCTCACAGACCATCTACTTGAATCCACTCATTCAACTGAGGAGGAAACTGAGGCCGAGGGGGTAGTTAGGTGGCACACCCAGCTGGTGGCAGAGGGGCAATGCTCTGGTGACAAGTTTTACACACTTTTACATCAAAAGTCGCTTTAAAGGAAAAAGTCCTATTTTCAACCCTGGAACTATGGTGGATGTACGTCAATTGCTTCTCTCTTTCCCCTTAGCCTGGTTCAATAAGTCCTCCCTCTCTCCCACTCCAATTCCTGCGCCTCTCACCGCCCTTTCATCTGTTCTGACAAACAGACGTGCGCTAGCACCTCAACTTTGAGGGAGTGTAGCTCAACTGTGGCCCCCAAGCAAGACTGTAGCTGCCTTTCTTGCAGTGGCCTCCCGGCACGAGTCAGGGGAGTGAGCTAGTTTTTAAACAGATGCCCGCGAAGCGGCCTATCATCTGGCACACAGTAGGCGCTCCACAAGTGATGTGCTCCTCGCTGCCCAGCACCTGGCCGGGTAGAGCCCGCGTTCCACCCTCTGGGGCTTTCAGCCAAGCGAGTTGCGAGTGACAAGGCCAGCGAGCGCGACTGGCCCTGCAAGGCAGCGCGACGGAAGGGGTGGATGTTTACATGCAGCCAGGACGAGCAGCGCCACTCCGGTAGGAGCCTGCCTTGCTAGGAGACCCAGATGGGTCTCACTCGCATCTGACTCGGAGACCGAGCTTGAGAGCTACAGGTTTCCCCCCACATCTTGGAGCTCGAGCTCACACCTTCCGAGGTGCTGTGCCGGACTCCCAGCTGGAGGTCACCCCTAAGGAGGTGGTTCCAGCTACCGCGAAAGAAAAGTACAAGCACGCCCCAACTTGAATTCGCAGGCCGGGGATTGGGGGTCCGGGAGGGCGGGGAGCTCGCGGCCAGCACGGCGCCCGGGGGTGGGGGAGATGGCTGCCGGACCCTGGGGGCTGACAGCGCAGCGGGGCCCGGGATCAGGGGCCCGGAGGGGGTTGGGTGGGACCCGTGGGACTGTGCTCACCCATGAAGAGGCAGAAGAGATCGAGGCAGATGAGCAGCACCCGCTTGCTGCCGCTCTTCCTCGGGTTGTTGTTGAGCGCCGGGCTGCCGCCGTTCTTACTCTCAGGGACGATCGCCTTGTCGTACTTGTAGCTTTGCATGGTGCTGGCTGCCGGGAGCCTCCCGGGGCGATCCGGGCCGCCGCTGCTCAGGAGCGGGTCTGCGGGCTCGGGACGCGGCGGCGACTGTGCAGCCCAGCCGAGTAGTTCCAACTGCAGACGCGGGTAGGTTTCCCCTCTGGGCGCCTCTGCTTTCCTCTCAGCCCCAAACTGTTCGCTAGTCCAAGGGGAAGAGAGCCAAATCCCGAGCAGGAACTTTTGCAGAACTGTACTGCCCCGGACGCGCCCGGCTGGCGTGCGTCTGCGTGCTGGAGTTTGCGAGTGGGCAGCGTCGGCGTCCCGCCACGATCCTCCGAGGCTACTTAATGAATGGAGCAGCTCGGAGCTCCTGCAACTCCGCAGCGTCCTGCAGCTAGCTCTCCTCAGCGTCTGCCCAACTCCAACTCTGCCTCCTCCTCCTGCTCCTCCTCCTCCTCTCCTCCTCCTGCTGCTGCTGCCGCCTGGGCTGCCGCTGTGATCTCTCGGTTTGTTTTCTGAGCTTATATTTCACGAGCGCCTTTAAAAAGCGAGGGGGGAGGAGAAGGACCTCCTTACTTGGCTCCAACAAGATTCTGAAAGCACAGCCCCTTCCTTAAGCTGCCTAAAACGTAGGATAATTAAGGCCACATTTCCCCCACCCCCTTTCCAAAAAAAAAATCCTAAAAGAAAAAGTTGCTCTCAAACCAGAGAATCAGGGAGCCCCTAGCGTTCAGAAACTCCAAAGCATCACAAACGAGAAAAAAAATATAAATAAATTAAAAAAACAAAAACAAAAACATTTTCTTGCTGGTCTTTGATTAGAGGTGGGGGGAGGGTCGGTGGGAGGTCTATAATACTAGAATGCTTTATTTATTTATTTATTTATTTACAAATTTCAGCCTTGAATTGGATTATCCTAAAAATACAATTTTCAAGGAAAGCTGGGCTGGTTGTTGTTTTGGATTTACTGCTCAGCACCGGATGGGGTAGCTGTGCTAGAGTCAGAAGATCCTATGGTGTGAAAGACTCCGGAGCCAGAGCCCCTGCTCTAGAATTCTGACTACGTCTCTGTGCCTTAATTTCCCCACAAGTGAACTGCAGACACCAAAGTATTTCTCCCTGGGCAGTCATGGTGGAGATATAATTGATTATTTCATGGGAGTTTCTCTAATAGAGCTTGTCCAGCAGAAGGGCCAATACTTGTAGTTCTGAATGTGGGAAGTCAAAGCCAAGTCTGCCCACCCCTTTGCTAGTCCAGCTGGCCTCCAGCATACTCGAGCGTTACTGGCCTTGACTTTCAAGGAATCTGATGTTTCCCTTGAGTGCTCTCTCTCATAATGTTGATTACTTTTATATGAGTTGATTTTTTTTCCCCCTTCAAGAAAGAGAATCAACACATGAAGGGCCAGGACCCTCACTTACATCTTCCATAGTGTCAACCATGGAACACAGTGTATACATGCACATTCCTGCCCAGGATCTTTATAATGCAGAGATGGAAATGGTTCGATGGTTCTAGCATTTGTTGTTGTTGTTTGTTTGTTTGTTTGAGACAGGGTCTCTCTATATCTCTATATAGCCCTGGCTGGCTTAGAACTCACTATGTAGACTAGGCTGGCCTCAAACTCATAGAGATCTGCCTGCCTGTCTTTTGAGAGCTGGAATTAAAGGCACCTGGTTCTAGTTTTTTTTTTTTTAAAGATTATTCTATATATTATTCTATAACAGTCTGTACAGATTAGTATGTTGCCTGCATGTATGTCTGTGCACTATGTGCCTAAAGTGCCCACAAAGGCCTTAAGGGCTGTCAGATCCCTAGAACTGGACTTACAGATGATTGGGAGCCACCATGTGGGGTATGGGAACCTCCAATCTGGGTCCTCTGCCAGAACACTAGTAGCTCTTAATCACTGAGCCATCTCCCCAGCTCCAAGTTCTAGTTTTTGGATACACAGTATAAATCATATCTGACTGCCCTAGTAGACCATTCCATAACCCTGATCCCACCATCAGCCCTATTGAATATCCCTTTCACTGCACACTGCTGCGGTCCCACCCCTCTGCCTACATCATAAACCTTCCTCCCCACAACTAGCAAACTGTTTCTCCTCCAGTGCGCCCCGATCTTTCACCCCCTCCTTCTTGCCCTGCTTGACTCCCGCGCAGAATTAATTTTACCTTCAATATTTGTCTAGGCCACTCTTGTAACACTCAGTCTAACTTGGTGTCAGTTAACAGAAACTAGTCATCTGTATAAATGGCCTTTGATTAGGGGCCATTGGTTATCCTCAATGAGACTCTGTAGTGCTCAGGGTTTGAGGTATGCTGAATTAAGCTCACACTGGAACTAATTAACAATGAGACTGGCAAGGAAAGGCAAAGTCCTGCCTTCTGAAAGCAAGATGCACCAAGGAAGCTTTGGTGTGGACCTGTCAGCTGCCAATCAGAGGCCTCATTCCCATGAAAGGAAAGCAGGTGAGTCCCCTTGGCATCTAAGAGAAGTTCCTGTAAATCCCCTACAGGAGAGGCAGCCCAGCCTCACCTGTTAAGACAGCAGCAATCATGCGAAGCTAATGTAATAATTAACAGCCCTCTAAAAGGAATCCTGGGTACCAGAGGCTTTTCCATGCTCACAGTCCTCTCCACAAGCATAAACCTCCTGGAAATTCAAAGTTGCCAAATCTTCAGAGTGTCAATCTGAAAAGAAAGGCAGCTCCTGTCGTCTTCTCTAAGCTGTCCCCCACCTTGGGTCCTCAAGCATCTGGGCTTCCACTCACACTCCAGCTTCTTTCCCTTTCACAGGCGGCCATAACTCGCTTCTCCGAGGCCTGAACCCTTGAAGCCTGTCTTGACGATCTGAAGGAGCAGTAGTGAAAACCACTGCCCAAGAAATAACTGAGTGAAGCTCAGATAGTCTGTCCTACCTGCTCCTCTTCATCTGGAAGATGACTTACATTAGCAATACATGCACTTTTAAAAGCCCAACTTCTCTCGCTATCCAACAGTAGCTGAGCCACCGTTGCCGTTTTTACAAATTACTGAGATTGCTAACTTTAGCCCACCCTAGCTTCGGTTCAAGGAACCTATTTTATGTTAAGGGTCTCTGGCTTAACCTCAATCATTTATTAAGAAAGATAAAAATATTATTCCCAAAAGCAGATTAAAAAATAAATGAATATTTAAATAAAAGCTTTCTATTTCTACTTACAGGGGTTTCCTGACTAAAGGATCGGATTGTGGTGTTGAGTGACAGGCACAGCTCTCTGCAAACAAGACTGTATTTGGATAACGTTCAAGGGAACAGAATATTTGAAATTTTCATTAAAACTGATTTGAACAAGTCATAAAATACAGTGTTAACCTAATTCCTTAGGTGATCAGACACAAAGCAGCACAAACTCTGAGTGGAACTGGCTAACCATGAGACTGGCAAGGAGCGGACCTGTCAGCTGCCAATCAGAGGCCTCATCCCCATTCAAAGGGAAGCAGGTAAGGCCCCCCCGCCCCCACACCTGAAGACCTTTTGACTTGACTCTTTTTCCTCATTCTAGCGTGTCCTGCCTCTCCTTGGCATTACACCTGACACTGAGCCATTTTACTGGCAAATAAACCTCAGTGAAGCCAGTCTGATGATATTTTACAATGGTGTTATTTCAAAGCCATTAAGTAATTAAAATTCCTGGTAAACACAGCTTACCAAAATGCACAGATTAAAATGACAGCCAGTTTCACTAACATGGCTGTGTAAAAACTATCACATCAGCAGGAATAAACGCCCTTTAAAGAGTAACTTACTATGTGTGGCAAGAACATGTCATTCTCAAATAACCAATCCCTCCCAAGAGGTTTAATAGCCTTCATTTCTAGGATCTCTCGGTTACCTCATAACTTTCTCTCTCTCCCTCTTTCTCTCTCTCTTCTTCTCTTCCTCTCTCTCTCTCTTCCTCTCTCTCCCCTAATATCTGCTTAATCATTTTAATCTCTGATATCTAATTAATCATTTTTATTTTTTAGGAAAACAGATATGGATTGGCTCTGGAACTGTTTGAGGGAAGAGAGTGGCAGTCACGCTACAGAGTTGTACTCAAAAAGTCAGAGCCCCTGAATTTTAAGTTGTGAAAATTACGAAGAAATCAGTTTGGCTAGAAAGTGTCCATTTATCCAGGTTCTTCAAAGCTAATCCACTCCACCTCCGGTACTAATCAGAGCTGGCTGGCTTGCTACTGTGAACACTGAATTTGATATCTTGAGTAACTCCATACTTACCCTCCTTAGCCAAAGCAGGAAGGAGCAGGGATGTGGGTCAGAATATCTGATCTCTGCTGATGCAAAAAGAGGAACCAGCCTAATCTTTACTTTCCTCAAAACTTTTCAAGGAGGTTGGCATTTCTTTTTCTTTTGTGGAAGACTCCAAGAAGTTTTAAAAATGAAAGAATTCACCTGCAGTCACGTGGCTCACAATTAACAAGTGAATGCTTGGAAGCCTTCAGTTGGTCCCAGCACTACAAACATAATAAACATGAATATTCATGAAATGAATACTATTTCTACAACCCAGGCGACTTCAGTACTCATTAGTTCTATTTTATTGACGAGAAAATCTAGGCAAGCCTATTCAACTGGATGGAACCAGTTTTCTTACAGATAAAGTGAAAGCAATTCTCACATTAGCTCATGCAGTGCAAAGTTGGTCATGCTGTACAATCTACAGAAAAATCTCTCCTTTCCCCAGAACGCAAGAGTGTTGTGCTTGCTTCTGAAAAAGCAGAAACCGAATCCTGGAAGGATGAGAGCTTGCCTTAGCTTGGAGGTGAGGAGATTCCTGAAGTCCTGCTTGAAGCCAGATTTGTTCATTTCTAAGTCAAGATTGCCTTCATCCCACCAGGCCTCGTTCCTGAAGATGCTCAGAGGCTTCCACTTCCGCCCAGTTGTTCCCCCAGAAGGCCTTGCGAGCAAGCTCCCTTGCAGAACTGGCCTTCCTTTGTTTTTGTTAGGAAACGTAGCTTTAATTGGTTTGTTGTTTCTTGCAGGATGGTAAGATCACAATGTCGTTTGACATCATGTCTCGGAGACAAGAGATCTGTGTTCATCATTTGTCAAGCAGGTTGTTGTTACAGGAAGAGAGCTTTAGGAATGTCAATCCAGGTTGCTGTGGGGCAACTTTGGAATCACATTAGCATTCTTACCTCTCTACAAACAGTACTCTTTAGCTCAAAGTTAGAGCTGTGAAGAGGAAAACGTTACAGTACATCATGCAGTTAGTACTGACAAAAACAAAAGCCAGGGAGGGGTGCAGGCCTACTTGAGAAACTAGCAAATGAAGACAAGCTTGTTCTTCTAGTCAGGGTAAAAAGCAGCCCTCCGCTTGCTCAAAAGGAGACTCATGCTGCCACCTTGTGACGCTACAGAAAAATGCTCATACTATAAGGCGGAGTGGCGGGGGTTGGGGGGGGTGGGATTGCAATTGGAGGCTGAGAAATGGCTGGAATTATTCTGTGATATATGAACAATAGGCAAGAGCGAGAATAGATTGATTTTGAAGATTGGGATACTGGTCATTTATTCGGTAAATATCTAATGGATGTCTGCTATGTATGCTCCTAACACTTCTAGGAACTAGGATTGTTGTGGTAAGTCAAACAGACTAAACAAGCAAACAAACATGTTAATTCCTACCTTCAAGGAGCCTTTAAGCAGCTGGCTATTATGCCCATTAACTCATCTTAAATTCTAAATAGCCACATGAGCAAATCTTTGCCATGTTAAAGATGAGATTGCTAAGCACAAAGAGGTGAAGAAACCTGCTGAAGGCTGCCAAGGGCTGAGTCCCAGACTTGAACCCAGGAAGAGAGGAGACATCAAGATTTTAATCATTAATCAACACTGAATAACCTTTGCCTTCTGACAAACTTATAAGGAGAAAGATTAGTTTTCCTGAAGTCGCTGCTTATTTGTGTTTGTCTGAGAGGAAGTGGTGGATGATTGTGTGCACATGTGTGTCCATATGACCAATGAATTCACAAATAGACATACTGCATTTCTGTGTGCATAATTACTCATTGTATACATACATGTATTTATTCACTGTTTAACTACCAACCATGTTTTTCTAAACACCCATGCTGCGTTAGGAATCCCCATAGGAGTGGGGGATAATCGTATTAGGGCTTGAGGTTGTATCCTTCACAGGTATTACTTGTTTTCTTTGAAAAGACGATAATCTCAGACACGAATCAAAGTATGTGTTTCACAGGTAATATGACAAGGTTTCAAGAAGCAGTCATGAAGAGAAGAGAGTCATGATTCATCACAGAGGCCCAAGAGAAAGGCCCACAGTGCATACAAGCCGTGATTGTACAGCACAGCTGGAAAGGTGCGTGACAACTTAAGTGCACAGAGACAGGCACACCAAATTTCTACCTCACATACATCCCAGTTCATCTTTTCACACTTTTAAGTCTTTGGTTATAGAAAATGCACCTGTACTATGCTGTGTGAGTAATTAGTTGTGAGTCTTTAAGTTCATTTGTTAATCTTACACTATTAACTTTTATATAAATATGTATCTGGCCACCAACTACATTCAAACCAAACACCTCAATGGCTTCTCTAGCCACTTTCCAATTAACTATCCTTCACCAATGTTGGCCAAAGTTGAATTGTTCATTGTGGAACCTCTTATAACCAGTATTCAATATGCATGAGGATAATGTGCCTACATTACCTTATTTAATGTGATGTCTGAAAGGACCATCCAAATTCTTTTGTGAAGCTATACATCATTCTTTTTCACTTACTGTATGTTGTCTTACTTCCTGATAGGTCATAACTTAATTGTGCTAAATTGGGTTATTTCTATTTGTGATCTGTCATGGATTAAGTGGCTAATAAGCCTCCCCTTGCACACGTCTCCCAGGGGGATATTCTTCTTTGGTTAGGCAACCCTCACAGGATGGTCATGTTTCCATGTAGTAAATACTATTCCAGAGTGTTTCAGAATAGCTACACCAATTCATACTCTACCTGGCTGTGTCTTTAGCACGCGATATTGTCAGGCCTTTGAGGTTTAGCCATTCTAGTGGGTATACATGGGTATCTCACTGTGGTTTTAATAGGCATTTCTCTAATGAGCACTGAATTAGGTGCTCAATAGACATTTGCTGTATTTGTGAGTAAGGTACATATTCAAGGTGTCTGTCCCTCCCTTAAATGTTTTCTTAGGGATTGATTATATGTCTTGTCTATGGAGAATATATTTCCCCTATCTGTAACTTACCCTTGTACTTTCTTGATTCTACATTTTAGAAGTCAGCAGAATTTTTCTAAACAGTGCCAAATAGTAGCTATTTTAGGCTTTGCAGGGTGTGTGATCTCCATGGCAACTAGCCAACTTTCCCACGGTCTTACTACAGCAGTTAGAGAGCCTATCATTGAGGAAGCTTGATGAGTGAGTTGGGCTGTTTCAATCCAATTTATTTATGGATACTAAAATGGAATTTCATGCACGTCTCACATATTACGAACTACCATCTTCCAATTTCTTCACCTATATAAAAATAGAAAAACTATTCTTACTTCACAAGCTGCTCGATGGGACGTGGCAGGCTTGATTTAGCTGCTGGTCTATAACTTGTCAAGCTCCAGTGTATTTTATAAACCTAGATTCTTCATTCTAATGAATACCAGTTTATCCATCTCTTTATCATTAACACTTTGTACCTATGTAAGAAATCTCTGCCTAAGGCAGTGTTCTGACTATATCCTCTTCATTTTACTCTGCTAGTTGTATTTTATCCATCTTGTGCTGTCTATAATCCCTCTGGTATTGAGTTTTGAGTGGGATGTGGGTCAGAGGTCAGTACTTTCGTTTCTGGGTATCAAGCGATCACACACCTTGTACAACTATGACATGTGTGTGCTCCAGCCATTTTCTTTATGCTCCTGTGTTGAATCAAATCTCTTCTAGTGACTGACTCAACAGCTACTCACTAAGCCTTATTGTGCAATGGCTATATGTGCTATGTATGGGGAAAGGTGGTAAAAATGCCCAAGTTTTCCAGAGTGTTAGCATTGATTACATTACCAATTTGATGTATGGTCAACAGAAAATAATTATTCTAGAAAATTAACCTAGTTTGTCATCATAAGTCCACAGTAAAAGTCCAACTAGCCATGGCCTCAGATCACATTAATAATTGTTATGATCATATGAACATCTCTACCTTAGGTCACTCATTTGCTTCATTTAGTTCTACATAGATCTTGAATACACAGACACAAACACACATACACACATACACACACATACAGACACACACAGACACATACAGAGACCTACACACAGAGACACACAGACACACACACACAGATATACACAAACAGAGACCCCCCCACAGACACACACAGAGACTCATACACAGAGACACACACACACAGAGACACACAGACACACACAGACATACACACACAGAGACCCCCCCCCACAGAGACACATATACATAAACACACACAGACACACACAGACACATAAACACATAGAGACACATACACAAACACACACATACATGCACAGACAGACGCACACAGACACAGACAGAGACACACAGACACCCACATACAGAGATACACACACAGACATACACAGATACATACAGACACACACAGAGATACACAGAGACACACAGACACAGACAAACAGAGATACACACACAGACACACACACACACAGATCCACACACGGACATACACAGAGATCCACACAGGGACCCACATACACACACACATACACACACACACACACACACACACACATACACATACTTTTTAAAGGCAATCTTTTACCCTGGAAGAAAAAAATATGAGTGTGAGACAGTTCCTAATAAAAGCAAAGGAGAGCTTCATATTGTTTTAAGATTTATTTATTTTTATCTTATGTGTTTGAACATTTTGCCTGTATATGTATCATATGTGTGCCTAATACCCTTAGAGGTCAGAAGAAAATATCAAATCCCCTGAAATTAGAGTTATGGTCAAGTACAAGCTGCTGTGCTGCCATGTGGGTATTGGGAATTGAACCTACACCCTCTGCTTGGGAAGTGGATGCTCTTATATACTAAGCCATCTCTCTAGTCCAAATTTCATATTTTTTATTGATTAAAACAAACTGAAAGGTAACCTCTAAGAAAGATAAGTTCATCCAAAAATCTATGAAATTTCCTTACTTGGAAAAGATGAGAGGTGTGGTTGCTTCTGATGCAGTGGCATTAAGGATCTTGTGGTAAATTTATTTCTCATGACCCAGGTGGGGCCTAGATTTAATGACTGTGTCCTTAGAAGAGACAGAGAGGAGCTGGGGATATAGCCCAATGGTGGAACACTTGCTTAGGGTGAACAGGGCCTTAAGTTTGATCCTCCAGTACTGGGAGACAAGATAGCAATAAAGTAAAGACATGAGAACATGACAGAGGCAGCGATGGGTGGAGTGTGTCTAGCAGTGTAGACCCAGATGCAAGACGCTGGAAGAGATAAGCAGTGGGGTCTTCCAAAGACCCTTGAAGGAACTGAGGACAGCAACATGGCCATACATTTATCTTGTTCTTAAGTCACTGTTACAGCAACCCCAAGGTCGAGCTATTGGGAAGCTAAACATAATTACCTTCCCCAGTACACTTTTATTTAAAGAAATGAAAGTTCCCTAAAATCTTGGATGACCAAAAGTGGGTTGCAGGGTTGCAGGATTATAGGAACACATCAAGGAGCCTATGCCTTGAGTGTCCACTCTGTGACCAGGCCCACACCTCCCTGGTCTATGTTCTCATAGAAATTGGCTGACCCTACATTTTTTATTGGATTTTTAAACATCCAATACTCTACTAGACATCAAACTCTCCTAAAATAGAGATCCTTCTCCCCCCCAACTCCTTGCTTATCTCTTTCTTTTTTTTTCTTGAAAATCTTTATTGTCTCAACAAAAATTTTAACCTTAGCACACATTCCATTGACCTTGTCACCAAATATTCCTTTTTTTAAAAAGATTTATTTATTTTATGTATGAGTATACTGTAGCTATACAGATGGCCATGAGCATGTGGCTGCTGGGAATTGAACTCAGGACCTCTCCTCACTCCAGCCCCACTCGCTCTGGTGTAATACACCGTAGCTGTCTTCAGACGCACCAGAAGAGGGCGTCAGATCTCATTACGGATGGTTGTGAGCCACCATGTGGTTGCTGGGATCAGAACTCAGGACCTTCAGAAGAGCAGTCGGTGCTCTTACCCACTAAGCCATCTCGCCAGCCCCAAATATTCTAATGGTATATATTCATATGTTCATATCTTCCTTTACAAACCCCCAACACTTATAATTTCTTTGAATGGTTCGTTTTCTTTTATTTAAAAAATCGTTTTATTTATTTACATCCCAAATATTGCTCCGCTTCCCAGTTCCTGATCCAAGAGTTCTTTATCCCCCTGCCCCTTCTCTTTTGCCCCTGAGAGAGTGTTGCCCCCACCCACTCCCTCCTCTCGGGCTCATCTCTTTCTAATACCCACCACTCAGTAAATGATAAATAAAGGACTGGCGAGATGGCTCAGAGGGTAAGAGCACCGACTGCTCTTCCGAAGGTCCTGAGCTCAAATCCCAGCAACCACATGGTGGCTCACAACCACTGTAATGAGATCTGATGCCCTCTTCTAGGGTGTCTGAAGACAGCTACAGTGTACTTATTTATAATAATAAATAAATCTTTGGGCTGGAGTGAGCGGGGCTGACTGGAGCAAGCAGAAGTCCTAAATTCAATTCCCAACAACCACATGAAGGCTCACAACCATCTGTACAGCTACAGTGTACTCATATACATAAAATAATAAATAAATAAATCTTTAAAAAATGAAAAATAAGTTAGATGATAAAAGTATAAGTGGATATATGAAGGACCTGTGTCTATGCACAAGGACTTCAGGGAGAGGTTAGGATACTTTTGATACTGTGGAATGAGTGTTTTCACTTATGGAAGCCTGTTTCTTCACTGTTGATTAGATTAAAAGGCACAGCCAAGGCCTGAGAGATTCATCTCACAACATATTGTGTTCCAGAACAGTCCATTTTTTTCCAAGAATTAATGCCCTTTGTCTTGTCTCTATATGAAGTTCCATGTCTTGTTTTATGTTTTCTCTCCTCTCCTCTCTCCTTCTCTCCTCTCTCCACCTCTCCTTCCTTCTCCTCTCCCTCCCCTTTTTCTTCTTCTCTCTATATTCTTTTCTCCCTACTCCGCTCCCCCCACCCCTCAGGCAAAGTTCACTGGCCTTTTCTCCCATCTCCCCAATTCTTGGGCTCTTTGATGCACCTTCTGTGTGGACTCGCCTGTGCTGGACTTCCTGTAACTGGAGTTATATTGTGTGTGGCCTATTGCCATTGTCTATTTTCATTTGTAATGCTTTAAAGGCCCAGCCAAGTCCTAATGTATGTCGGCACATTCCTTTTTCTCATTGCTGTATGTTATTTAGCCAAACAAATATGATACATGCTTGTTTATACATTCATGTGGAGATTTTTAGATTGTTTCCACTTCTTGAGTATTATGAACAATGCTGTTAGCCCTTCTTCTAAGTGAAATGTGAGTCTACTTCAGATGAGTCAAAAGAGGGCTGTTCTGACTTGCTTTAAAAGAATCACTCTTTGTTTTTTGAGTACACTAGGTATAAGCAAAGGTAAAAACCAGGACGCTGGGGATTATTGTACTAATGAAGAGAAAGACGGCAATGAATTGAGCTAGGTAGGGAGAGAAGTTTGGGAGGGTGGGCAGTTTCTGGTGTATTTGGAAAGTAGAACCAACAGCAAACATCAAAGGTAATTCCCCACATTGTCTCCTTAGTAACCGTGCTGATGAAGGAGCTGCCATCAACATGAAGGAGAAAGAGTCCTTTGAAGTGAAGCTGATCTGGGTAGTGGAGGGCTGGAACTGTTTGGATATGCTAAATCTAGAACAATCTTTTAGACAGCTGAATGACTGGGTGGCATGTAGACAGCTAGATCTATATTATAGATATCACCTAACTTTTCTTGATAACTTCAGACAGCTAATACTAATGTATTTTTTTTTGATCCATTCAGTAGATGATTAGTGAGTGCCTGCTATGTATAAGGAGCCATTGTAGGCATTTCATAGAATGGTGTAATATCTTTGCCCTGTTCTGTGTGTTGCTGGTTGTCAATTAAAGCTATGTAGCCTCTGGAGGCCTATTGCTCTGTGTCACTTCCACTGATGACATAAGGTTGAGTATGTATCACATATTACCCACCTCTGCCTCAGGTTTTTCAGCTTTAAAATGGGGGTCATGCAAGATGGTAGCTGAAATCTTCCTACAGTCTTGAACACCCTTCTTAATGCTTATTGCAATGAAAAATGAGGCTCCCAGGTGCCATCATGTCCTTGGCCCTTAGCTAGGTTTAGATCGCTTCCTCTCTTTATCATCATTCACCAAACAATGAAAACAGAAAGTGTTCTAAGTCTCCTTGATTCTCCACGATTTCTTTCCTGTGGTGGCTTTGCTATCATGAGTTTAAAATCTCTTTTCTTTAAACAACAAACAATTCTTTATCCTCTTATTACATACGTCCTATTCAAGGTAGACAAAAGTTTTTATTGCGTTGCACTGTCTTCCTCCCCAAGTCCTTTATAACAGAGTGCCACACCTGATGTGGTATTTCTAATGCTCTGTCTGCTGATTGTGGTCATGTGTGGACTCTGAGGTTGTGCTTTCTGATGGTGGTGATTGTATCACACACATGATCTAAGAGTTCAGCCACTGCATTGCCAATAACAAGCATATCCCCAGAACCTAACCCTAACCCAAGGGTTTTAAAACAGATAAAGCAAAAAAAATGATACATCCCAACAAATAACTTATAATGCCTAAAAGTGACATGCAAATATTTACATTTATATGTTCAAATATGTGGATTTCTACTGTAGAAAGAATTAATACCTTTGAAAAGCACACAAGTATTATAGGAACATGTTTTTACTTTAATCCTAGATATGGGCTATGGGGCTCTTTCACATTGCCCACAGCAGCTGACTGTGATTCGCCTCGTGCTCTAGCAGGGGTTTGATTTTGCCAGTTGCAGATAGTTTCTGCAGTTATGCAATGTTTGGAATTCTGGGGACTTTTCCAATGTATATAAATGCTAGATCCCAGACAGGTGGGTGATTGTTGTTGGTTCATTGCTGTTGGTGGAGGTTTGCTAAGTAATCATATGCAAAGAAGAAACAAAAGGAAGAAATTAGAAATCCTGACGATGAAGAAGGAATTTGACACCCCTCGTCAGCAGAACGTAGTCTAACAATAATGTTTCCCTTTCCCTCTATCCTTT
>NW_022196900.1:64360817-64385226 GCF_008632895.1 Mastomys coucha | reverse complement strand
TCTAGTATTAGGGGGTTGAAAAGGAAGAAAAAGGGTAGAGAAAGGTGGAAGAAAAAAGAACTAACAAAGCAGCCAAAGTCTAGCTGCATTCTGCTCTTTTTAAGCATGAGGTACTACTGTGGTTTTTATGGTTCATAGGCAAGCACTCTACCACTAGGCCACATTTCTTGTCCTCTTTTAATTAATTTTGAGATAAGGTTATCCTAAGTTGCCAGTGCTAGTCCTTCTTGAGCTTGTCATCCTGCTACCTCAGCAACTTTAGTAGCTGGGATGCCTTAGTAGTCATATGCCATGCCCAGCCGGCCCAGTGCATTCTTTAAAACTGTGTTTCATTGTGTAGTTTGTGTAATTACATTCAGTCTTATGAACAGAAATTTGTCCCGTGAAAGACTCTTATCAGTGAGTCTTTATTCTTTATGGGTCTTAGTGCTATGGCAAAACAAGAAGCCAATTTTAAATGTGACTATGTAGAACACAGCAGAACATTGTTTAAACAAGAGGAGATAGGCAAAGGGCCATTCTCACCTGGAGGGAAGAGATGAAAAGGCACATGAGTCTAAGGCTTCTAAGAAGGCTTCTAACCTAAGGGGATTATCTAACAGGAATTGTCCCAAGTAGGACACTGAATCACTATCAAGTGTGTTTCATTCCTGCCAGTGATGAAAACAACCCAAGCAGTGATGGCCCCGGCCCAAGCCTTTAATCCCAGTACTCAAGAGGCAGAGGGAGGTAGAGCCATGGGTTCAAGGCCAGCCTGGTCTACAGAGAAAATTCTAGGACATCCAGTTCTAGACTTAAAATCCTTGTTTCATCAGTGATGGTGGTGGTGGTAGAGGGACGGAGCCTAAATATCTGAGAGCTGCAGAAGACCCTTCCTCTGTCCTCGATACCAGGAGCAGAAGAGGCCAGCAAGAGTATAGAGGCAAGAAGCACATGGAGCAACAGCAGAAGGGAAAGAAACCCCCATTCAGCACCTAGTGGGGAAAAACTGCACATGGTTAGCCTGCTGGCTCTACTGGGAAAGAGTCATAGTGTTAAAGGCAGTAATAAAGAAAGGTCATGCAAACTGACCCAGGGGCCCTTCAGTCTCTTAGAGGAGTGAAAAGCTGATTTACCCTTTCCAAAATAAAAGGGGGGTGTCTTTATTACAATCTGTAAATTCATTTTATTCATTTGTTGATTGAGTATATAGTACTGCAATTTGTGACTATTTTATAATTGAACATAGGGAAAATATTTTTAATTCCCTAGCCTGTAGACTGGCATGGAGGCAGAAATAAATATTTCAAAGTTTATTTAAAAGGTTCTATTCTGCCCTGGACCATTCTTTCAAGATTGTTCTTCAGGAATAAACAGTAATTATATAGGTTCCAGTACTTGTTCCACTTTCTCTAACTTATGACAGGAATCAGAGGAAATAATTGCAAGCCCAGTGTTGGGAACACATCTTAGCTTTCAATGGGCACGTCTCTGAGTTCTCTTTGGAAGAGCGTGCATGTCCTCGGTTAACTAAATGACTCTTCCCAACCTGCTCACAGTGGTCATCACGGGTAGGTTAAGTCGCCTCCCTGTTGCTGCATTTTCTGTCTCTCAAGTAAGAGGCAGAGTAGTTTCTGCAGTGCCACGTGCCTATGAAGGTAAACATTTTACAACTCAGCATCACCCTGGAACTGAGCTTCTGAAATGGGCGTAAAGTCTTCACGGTTGCTAATTGAAACGCTCTGATTTCTAGGATACAGGAAAAAAAAAAGAGGGAAGGCATTCGATGGTATTTCAAATCAGGCAAGCATACACACAATCATGGCCTAGAGTTTCCAATGTGATTCAGAGTTCCTGTCAGCTAGCAATAGCAACCAGTGATCTCCATTTGGGAAGCCAGCCGGGATGCTGTGTAAACTCCTCCTGGGCTTCGTTACTTTGATTCAGGGTTCTTTGATTGCCTCTACAGTGAGGGACAGGAAATAGAATCTGAACTTCCTCAGTAATTCACAGGCTGCAAAACTAGTCCAAGGGATCACTCTGGGCACAGATAGGAGGCACCTCAGCAAAATTATTCCTTTATATTTTATTTATTATATACATATGAGTATCTTGCCTGTGTGTATGCATGTGCACCGTGTGTGTGTGTGTCTGGGAATTATGGGTGGTTGTGAGCCTGCCATTTGGGTGCTGGGAATTGAACCATGGTCCCCTAGCAAAGCAGCTAGAGCTCTTAACTACCAAGCTGTCTCTCCAGCCCCCAAACTCTTTCTTTAATGCACAAAACCCCATCAACTTGTGGAGCTGGCAAGACTGCGGTGGCACCTTACACCATCTCATGTTATAAGCAGGGAACTAGGCCAGAGAATCTGAGGGATTTGCTTAAAGAAGAGAAAAAACAAACTCTCAAATCTCATTCCCAGTCCGTCCCACTTTCCAGCATACCACACTGTCAGTTCTGTTCTCAGTGAAAAGACTCAGCTTCAACAACAACAACAACAACAACAACAACAACAACAAAACAAGTAAAAGGACACTTGGCCTTATACGCCCGATCCAGGTCCTTCTAATCTTCAACCCCCAAAATTGTAAACGTGTACACTGGTTTGTATGTGAATGTGGTCCTTCCCTACGACGTGGACCAGAACACAGGAATGTCACGTAACGATACGATACATGATCGCGCACAAATGACCCTCCAGGAAAGGAATTGACACATCTGATCACAGTACAGGCATTGTTTTGCTAATGGTTTAAATATTTCGCATACCAGTTTTTCTCACAGTAAAGACAGGCAATATACAGATTTACCCTTTGCAGGGTAGGAAACAAAGGTCCTGAGCTATTAGCTTATTTCTTTCCTTTCCTTTTCTTTTTTCTTTTCTCTTCTCTTCTTTTTCTTTTTTTCTTTTTTTTCAAGACAAGGTTTCTCTGTGTAGCCCTGGCTGTCCTGGAACTAACTCTGTAGATCAGGCTGGCCTCGAACTCAGAAATCTGCCTGCCTCTGCCTCCTAAGTGCTAGGATTAAAGGCATGCGGCACCACGCCCGACCCTTAAGACCATTTTTAAAGAAGTATGTAAGTACAAATTTTCTGAAACATAAACGAGAAGTCATTATTCATTTCCGACAACTTCATATATTAGCTCAATTGTATGTTTCATGCATTCCCTTCTAATATCCTTTTGTAACATGTATACAAACATTATATTCTGATTTTTCCCGTTTGATCTAAGTACCACATCTCTCACTGCTGTTTAGTGTTCATAAGAATCTCCCTGTGTCAAATGTCAGTATTGGGTTTTGTTTTAGGCAAAGTCTAACCAGGACCCAAAAAAGTACATAGCGATTTAGACAGAAATGTTGAGTATACAGAATTACCAATGGTCTGAGCAGAGAAAAAGATGAGTGCATAGGGCTATAGGTGAGCATCTCCGAATGACAAGGAAGTGGGCTGCATCCCTCATTGGTGAAAATACAGCAGCGCTCCCTGGACCATCAGAGACTCTGCTGTCCAGGACAGAGCTGGTTCCCAGCCACTGTGGAAAAAGGAACTGATTACCTGGGGCCCAGGCCAGGCACAGCCAGCATCTAAGTATGCTTAGGGTATTATGCAAAGGGTAGAAGAGAAAGCTACTCTTGCAGAGAAGAATGCTGAAAGTTATGGAAAATTCTCACTTTCTGACTATTCCTGATCATGGTCTTGATACCTACTGTGCTGCCATACTGGTTGAACACAGCAGAAAATGGAGTTTCCAAGACACACTTTCACCTTGTACTTTATCATAGTCAACCACAAACTGACTAGTCATGATGCCTGATGCATCATAACATGCCACAGGTTACTAGCATCCCCCTGTCTGCCAGTAAGATACACAGCACTGCATGCCAGCCTAAGGGTGTGGTCACACTAATTCCTAAATCATGACCTCCTAGGCATATACAGTAGTTATTTTCTGGTAGCTCGTAAAATCCCATGACCAAAAGCAACTTAAGGAAGAAAGAGTATATTTAGTTTATGGTTCCAGGGGGGTAGGGTCCATAGGTGTGAGAAAAGCATGCTAGGATGAACAAGGAGCTGGCTGGCTATATTTCCTTTCATCCACACACAGGAAGCAGAGAGAAAGAACAAGAAGTAAATTCTCAACACCTGCTCCTATGGCCATACTTCTTCCAGCAAGGCTATACCTTCTGTAACTCCCAACCGCGCCACCAACTAGGACCAAGCCTACGTGGTTCTCATTCAAATCACAACATCATATATTCTGGGACAATTCTTATTCTCTTTCAGTTCACGTCCAATCAGGACATAGACACCATGCAAGAACATAAACACAGGTGGTTCAATATGAAGATTAATTAAGCTATCATAAGGGATAACCCTAAAATACAAGGCTACCCCAGCAGTGAGGGAGACCCCAAGCAAAGACAAATTTGTAAAGAAAGGCATTATCTCCTGAAGGGCAGAGCTCAGAGCTCATCATGGCAGAGAGAGGAGAAATGTGTTGGTATGGTATGACAAGAAGCCCAGAGGGCACAGGCCTGCACTGAAAAGCCTTTGACTGCCGGTTGTCAGGCTGAGCTGGGTGAAACACAACCAAATGTGTTGCTGAGCAACAACAGCACAACTACCTGGAGCAGAAAAAATAAAACACCACCGCCACCAACAACAAAAAACCAAATGCTCCTCCTTCCTAGACCATTCTTCTAGAATCCCCTGCTGGAAAAGCTCAGTATTCCCTCACTATGGACACAGGTTATGAAATCCCATGCACCATGGGATTTCATCATGCAGGAAGTATTGATGGGTGCATTTGGAACTGAAAGGTAACAAATTCATCATCACCAGTGTATAGAAGAAGGCAGTGTTTCCCCAGGAAAAAAGGACACTGTAGGACCACAGCAAATACACTCAGAATTTCTAGTTATTTCCCAGAGAGACCATTTACACGGGTAACTACCTACCTACTGGGAAAAGAAAATATACACACTTTTAAAACTGTTGGAGTAGGGTCTGGCACTTGACATTTGTACTTTGATGGTTAACTTTGTGCCAACTTTGGTCAGGCTATGGAGTGTTGGGTGTATGGTCAAACTACAATTCAGATGTTGCTGTGAAAGAAGTTTAGATATGAATACAATTACAATTAGTAGGCATTTGACAAAGTGAATTATCCCCATTAATGAATAGGCCTCATCAGTTGAAGGATTTAATAATATAAAAGGTACATCTTCAGATTGTCTGTGGACTTGAGATACAATATAAATTTTACACAGTATCTCTGTAATTGTCAGGGTCTGCTATCACATGGAACAACCACCTAAATTTCTTTCTCTCCACATGTACACACACACACACAAACACCCCACATATCCTGTTGGTAAATACTGATATGTTGAGGTCAGTGTCGTGGTAACCCCCATGAGCTGGTTTGCTTTCTATTTACTGTGAGAAAGGTTATCAGGCTTCATGACAATGACTTTACCTACCGAGCCAACTCATGGGCACCATGATGGCTCCTACAGTGACTGACAACCTGAATTCTATCCTTAGGACCTACATGGCAGAAGGAGAGAATCCACACTCACAAGTTGTACTCTGATTTCCACATGCATCCTGTGACCTGAGCCCCCGGTTCCACCCCATGAAATGATAAGGACATATAACTTAACAACAGCAAGTCCTTCATTATCTGGGCTGTGTCAGGCCCATCACGTCATAAACCTGGCATTTCTAGAATGAGTTCATACTAAGATGGAAATGTTGTATAGCATGAGATCAAGTAACAGCACAAACAGGCACAGGGAAGTTGCATGATTAGGTCTCTTGGACCATGTTGCTTAAACCCTGGAGGAAATGCTCCTCCAGAAACAGGAAGTGCACAAAACAAGCACAGGGTAGAGGGCACAGAGATGAGCCTCTGCACCTCCCGAGAAAGAACGTGGGGTTTGGCTGTAGTTATAAAGAGGAAAGCCAACTGGAAGCCTTGATGTTCTGCTTTTTGAGAGTTCGCTTGGATTCTACAACTGCGATTTTGCCTACTTGAGACAAACTCAGGCTAGCCTCTAACTACAATGCATGTTACAGACTGAATGTTGCTGCCCTATCCTGAAAATTCATATTCTGCCCTAACCTGAGCAGACTAATGCAATATGCTACAGTGTGCCCAATTTTGCCCAGTTGGGACTTTTAATCTTTGCTTTAGCACTTCCCAGATCTATCCTATAGTTTTAAGACTTCTCTGTCTCCGGGCAGTGGTGGCGCATGCCTTTAATCCCAGCACTTGGGAGGCAGAGGCAGGCAGATTTCTGAGTTTGAGGCCAGCCTGGTCTACAGAGTGAGTTCCAGGACAGCCAGGGCTACACAGAGAAACCCTGTCTTGAAAAACCAGAAAAAAAAAAAAAAAAGACTTATCTGTCAATATATCTTAAAAAGTTTTGATTTGTTATTCTGTGGTTTTGGTTGTTGTTATTGTTGTTTGGTTGAATGGAAGTAAACCTGTTTTAAAAAAATACATGCACTGATTAATATATGTTTGAATCTTCACCTGTGTATATACATTAATGTAATATATATGCACTCAGTACTTTGCTTTTCATACTTACTATGCACCAAACAATATATACTTCATGGTAATTTGCAGAAATATTTGTTCTTTAAATTTCATTTACTTTAGTATATTAGTGTCATGTGACAAAGCTTTTTCTGGGGAGATTGCAGCACACATGTCTAATCACCCCAGATAGGAATCCTACAACAGACCAAAGTACAGATACCACTAAAGTCCAACCTGGGGAACCAGTGAGTTTTATCGAGGTTACTTACAGAAATAGAAATGACTCAAAGATAGCTGCATTACTAAAGCCCACTGAAGCACCAGTCGACAGATCACAAAACTGGGAACCTGGAGCACACTGCACAGCCTGCAGGCAGCTCAACAGTTTGGAGAATGTCCTTTCCAGGTGTCTCAGTTGTCTAAACCTCTTTCAGGCAGCTTGGCTGGTTTCTGCTTCTCCCAAGCAGCTGGTCGGGTCTCAGGGTCTTCTTTGCAATCTTTTCTCATCTTTAAGTCTTCTTTGCTGTTCAGCTTCCTTCCATCTGAGAGTTTTTACTGTTTACTCTGTCAAGAAGGAGCTTAGTGAATCTGGTCAGTTTCAGGGACTTCCGGAAGTTATTTTGAATTGTTTACCTTCCTGCTTAAGGAGTTTCCCTTCTGGATAGAATGTTTCAATCTCAGAGAAAACTGTTACACAGCAATTAGAGTTTTGTCTGCTTGTATCTATGTGCACCACACACGTGTGCCTGATGCCCACGCAGGTTGGAAGAGGGCATTTGATCCCCTGGAACAGGAGTTACAGATGGCTGTCAGCTGCCATTTAAGTGTTAGGAACTGAATCCAGGTCTTCTGCAAGAGCAGCAAATGCTTTAAATGGCTAAGTCATCTCTCCAACAACTCCTCCTTCTCCCTCTGCTTGATGTTCTGTTAAATAAATATACTGTAGCATGGCATGTTCACCTAATCTGTTGTTAATGACATTGGACTCTTGTCAGTTTCCCTGTCACCTCGTTTATTTTAAAGTAGTCTTAAATACATAATTGCTAAGTCAAACTTAGCAACTTTGGTAAATATTAACTGGGATTGACCCTTTTAATGTATTTCTTTTCTTTAATCTGTCACCTTCCCCTGAGGACTTCTATCTATCCAAACAAGTTAGACATTTAGGAATTTCCTCTCTCTCTCTCCCTCTCTCTCTGCCACCATGGATGCAGAAAAAATTAAAATACCTTTATCTCATAATTACATTTATCTCCTAATTATATTTCAAATTGACTTCTGACTTTTAATCCCTAAAATCGCTACATTAAGTCACAACCTTGTGAATCATTTTTGGATGTACTTTCTTACACTTATCAGTATCTTAGTGCACAGGAAAGAATATGAAATAGGAATCTGCCTTGGAAATTCTATAGACCTCCCCTCCCCCTGAAAATATTTCTAAGTTTGTCTTTAGGGCTGAAGACACACTAACTAGACCAAGAATATTCTACTGGAGAGGCAACGATATCCTAAAGTATGGTTATATGAATATGTGGGAAGAATGAGAGACTCCTATACAAAATTACAACAACGACAACACTACCACCAAAGGAACAAACAAAACGGACCAAAAACTCAGTGGATCGAAAGAGCATCAAGTTAAAGAAAACAAACTGCAGAGGTGGCGCTGGTTGATGGGAAATGCACCCAATTGGCTCAGTGTTTGAACAACTGGTTCCCGGCAGGAGGCATTGTCTGGGAAGGGAGGAGGGGTGGGCGGGAGGGCCTCCCAATGTGACATTCGGCAGTTGGGGCCTAGCTGGAAGAAGTGGATCTTCGTGGAGCTGAGCTTACTGGTTGCAGCCTCTGTTATGTTGGCCCGACCTCTCTGTTTTCTGATGACTGCCCACGAGATACAAGCCGCTGCCTCACTTCCTGCTGCATGGGCCTGGCCATCCTTCTGAACCCTGAACCGGAAGGTAAATTCTTCCTCCGTTTAGTTGTTTTTGCCGGGTATTTTGTCACAGCGATGAGCACATGTTTTGGGTAGGGAAGAGTCTACAATGTGCAGGGTTTGAAGGCAAGGTTAAGCATGCTTCTTTGTGTTCCACTGGAAGAGTTTAAGCAACAAGGCAATACAAGCAGATTTGGGGAAGGGAAACATCATACTAACTACAGTGTGAACAAAAATATGAGCAGCCCAAGCAAGAGATATGGATACTGGTGCGCTCTGGCCTCAGTGATGTGTGTGGCAACCCAGACAGCCTGAAGACATAGCCTCAGGTTTAATATTAAATTATGAAATCTATTTTCCACAATGGAAAAAAATGCTAGGAAAATCATTGAAAAATTTTAAATAAATTCAAATATATAAAAATATTTAGAATTGCCACTTAATGAAGGGGTCATTACAGGGGCACGCTGTTCTCATCCTTTTGCTTCTGTGATTGACGGGCGCTATTACAATCACCTGTTCAGGAAACCCAGAAAGTAACTTAGGTCGAGGAGTATGGAGAAGTGGAGTGGAAACAGAGTGCTGATTTGGGGGTCAAGCTAAGACACTGGTTTATTTAAATTCTCAGGTAAGTTAGTACCAGATGGAAAACGGGCAGGGAAGAAGTGTCTGCGGATGGCATGCAGCTGAGTCTTTGCCAGGTGGTTTAATTTGAACTCAGGAGCCGACACGAGAATGCCTCCTTATTTAATAAGAGAGGAGAGGTCTAGCCTAGACCCTGGGCATTGACAGTCTGCATAGCCAGAAGAGGAGGAGGGTACAGAACCAGGGAGAGAGCAGCCTCGGGGGTGGAGCTATAGGGAGAAGCAGAGGAAGGAAGTGAAGAAAGGGAAAACTATTTTCTTTTTTCTTTTTTTTAGGGACCAAAAACCCGAGTCTTTATTGGCCTCGGCTACTTGAGGGGGACGAATCGGGAGGAGTGGGTAGCACCAATACCGGGCTTGCCATGCTTCACAGGCTTGTAGGTGATGGAGAACTCGCCCAGGAAGTAGCCGATTGAAGGTCTTGCTGTTGTACACACCCACCATGCTGCTGACCATCTCGACCATCTCGGGGAGAATGATCATGTCTCTCAGGTGCGTCTTCACCACTTCAGGCTTCTCCATGGGTGGCGCCTCCTTGGCCTTTCTCAAGCACTTGTGTTGCTTCCGCTGCAGGCAGGCCAGGGTTCAGGCGCCGCCTCTGATGGGCGCTGTACAACTGCATCAGCTGCTCATAGGACGTGTCTAGCAGTTGGTCGAGGTCTACTCCATGGTAGGTGAACTTGCAGAAGGTCCGCTTCTTCTTCTGCTCTACTTCAGCCGTCTTGGCGGTTGCTCGGGAAAGGAAGTAGGGAAAACTATTTTCTTGTGTTTGTTGCCAAGATTGAATTGTTACCTGAGATTGAGTTCAAAGGAGGCCATAAAGATGACTGTTACACTGTGTGTCTCAGTTCGGGTTTTCATTGCTACACCAGACTACCATGGCCAAAAATCAAGTTGGGGAGGAAAGGATTTATTTGAGACACAGTTCCATATTGCTGTTCATCATCAAAGGAAGTCGGGGCAGGAAGTCAAATAGGGCAGGAACCTGGAGGGAGGAGCTGATGCAGAGGCCATGGAGAGGTGTTACTCACTGGCTTGCTCCTTATGGCTTCCTCAGCCCACTTTCTTCTAGAAACCAGAACCACCTGCCCAGGGATGGCATCACTGACAAAGGGCTGCTCCCTCTCTGATCACTAAGATAATGCCTTATAGCCAGATCTTATGGAGGCATTCTCTCAATTGAGGTCCCCTCCTTTCAGATACATCTAGTTTGTGTGTCAGTGGACATACGACTAGCCAGCACACTGTACAATTGTCTTCAACTAGGGAAGAGTCAGTGGAAGCAAAAGCCTGAGTACAAGTTGAGTGAACAATAGGGAGAAAGTTGGGACCGTTTTCTCCTCAGACAAGCGTGACAGAAAAGGGAAGTCAGGAGTGAAGAACTCTCTGGAGGCTGAGGTGAGGGTAAGATGGAAGGCTGCTCCACGTGAACACGGGATGGTGGTCAAGTATAGCTGAAAGAAAAGGCCATGTCAAGGAGCTCAGCTTGAGAGGGCCTGGGTGAGTCTGATCCACATGGAAGAGCTGGCTCTAAGAGAAGCAAGAACACAGACTACCAGCCTGCTCCTTTCTCTGCTTCCTCGTTTACTAACGTAAGGTGTAAGCTGTTCCAGCCACAAGTACAGACCGTAAACTCCACCTTGGCCGTCCTGCCATGGTAAACAAAACCATCTCCCAGCATGGGCGGGCAGGGCTGAGCATGAAAACAAGGCTCTTGTTGGCCGAGAGGACCACCTGCTGAGCCATCGCACATCTCTAGGGGATTCTTGGGTACCTGGATCACACCTCTCTGCCGTGTGCTACCCAGGCTGGTCTCTTGCCCTTTATCCTGGGGGAGAGTTCAATGAGATGGCTCAAGCCAGTCTCCTTGCTGTGGGACAGCTGCTCCAATTGTCCTGGGAGGAAATCAGCTCTTTGTTCCCTGAGTGCTCAGCTGTGCCTAGTTCCTTGATCCTTAAAGTAGAAACAATGTAACTGTCCCCTGGGATGGCCAAGGGCCAGAGGGGTATGGATGCAGCCTGGGACACACAGTAGGCAAGGAGGGACTGGTGGCGGAAATTCCTATTAATAGCAAATGTTGTTCTGGTCACAGCAGTAAATTCCTCCAGTGTACCAGGAACCTTAGTGATACCAGCTTTCTCCCAGGGTAGAATCCACGTGATGTCCCAGAAAGAACATAACTGTTCTGCACCCCTGCTGTTGATAGCTCGTGGAATAGTGTGATGTATATAGTTCTGCCTGTTCTGTAAAGGAGGAATGAGCAGTAACTGAACATAGGGTGCTTGTAAGGGATTGACAAGTTGTTATGTGTATGAAATACTGACAAGGCCTCCGGCTCTGTACTCATTAGATGATCAATGTTCATTGAATGAGTAAATATATTCATTAATTAAGCATGGTGGTAATATACCTATAATTCCCAACTTTGGGGAAGTTGAGCCAGGATGATTTTAAGGTCAAGACCAGCCTGGACTAGGTAGTGAGTTTGAGGCTACACTGGCAACTTAGTGAGAACTTGACTCCAAATTAAAAATGATAAGTATCTGAAGGTGTTGTAGCTGAGTGGTGGCACACTTGCCTAGCATGATGGAGACTCTGGGTTTCACCCCTGCCACCATTTAAAATAAAAAAGGGTGCAAAAAGTATGAATGAATGAAATGTCACCCTCCAGCAGGCCCTGTCTTGCATATGAAAAGAACAAAGATCAGAAGTAAGTGACTTAAGTCAGGTCTCCTTACCAGTTTAGCAGAGTTGGGGTCCCTGTGCCTCCCAGCTTATCTCATAACTCCACTCTTAGAACAGAGTATCTGGTCCCTCAGTCTCCTGTTAGGCCTCAGAAATATGGGCATAAAGAAGATAACATGAGAGTCCAAGGACATTGGACTAGTCAAGGTCAAGCTGAAAGCGTATCCTCCCTGCCTTCTTACTGTAGGTCTGTATCTACGGCAAACACAGTCTAATGCCTAGACTTGGGAAGCCAAGGGACAGGAGACCCTCACCTCACATCTGGGGAAAAGAGTTATGAAACTCAGCAGAATCCATATTCCTAGAGCCATGTATCTAGCATGACCCCTAGCGTGCGTCATGCCATCCCTTCAGGAGCCTGCACCAGGCCTGTCCACACTGTGGTCTTCATGCTGAAGGTCCTCAAGGCCATTCAGTGATCTGTCCTTGGTTAAGGCTTAGTCTGTTCATGGAGCCAAGAGGTGCATAAGCCAGGCCTCTAGGGATAGGCTAGAAGGACATCAGGCAGAGGTGAACATGTCTCCCCACAAAGAGAGTACCACAAGGCCAGACCTTGCATGCACTACACCCAGCCACAAACTGTGGGGGACATTGGCCCAGATGTTGGCTGCCTAGAAGTTTGCTACAGAGAACAAAAGGAACCCTGATCACATCACAGCCTAAAGGCTGACATTTTATAGATGAGCTGCCAGCTGGCCAGGGTATAGCCCAGGCCTGTTGGGCTTTGGGGTCCCTGGGCTCTAGAACTGGTGTTGCTTTGGACTGTATGTCTCTAGCATCCAGAATGCCTATAGCATAATTGTCTTCCTGAACACTGGTGTTCTTTCTCTTATACAGCAGCCAGTTCCCATTGACAGCTTATGCTGAGATTAAGAGAGGCAAGAGGCCAGGTACATCCAAGGCCCTGGACTGCTTGCCGCAGCTGCTCAGGCATCCACAGGCAGTGGATATGGACCCTCTCTTGTCAACTTCAAGTTCACTTTCTTCATCTCTGTCATAATCTCTGGTGCACTGTAAGAAAGCCCAAGGACCAAAGGTAGCTAGCTATGCACCCTTTTAGCAAATGCCCTTTATCACTCTCTGGTTTTTCCCGCTCTGCCCCCAGCACCATACTCCAGGCAACATCTTCCTAGTGACATTGGAGCAGACCAAACACAACTTCCTGTTTATGTGCTCTGGAGGGTCCCACACAAGGACCTGAGTCCTTGTGTGGGACACCCCTGAGTCCCCGGTGGTGATGCTGATGAAGGACCTGGCCTGCACAAAGACAATGTAGACCTACTCCAGAGCCTGCACATCTTACTTCTAGCCTGCTTTCCCGATGTCAGATACCACAAATGGACCTGAGGAATATGCTCTTGGACACGCCAGTGGCAGCCTGGTACAGTCATAGAAGGTCAAGCTGGAAGCCCTACCAGCTGCCAGTGTTTATCCATGCCTCCCTGGTTCCCCTTCTTTGGAATCTGCTGGGACATAGATTTCATCATGTTCGAGAACCCGAGGAATCTGAATACCCAGTCCCAATATATCTGCAATAGTGCCTTCCTATCCCTCAGGCACCAGTACCAGGTCATAGCACTGTGCATGCATAACTTCATGGCCCACTCCAGTACCTTGATTTGGGGATCACCAAGGCCTGCAGCTGCTCATACAAGTCTTCAAGAAGGGGTGCTTCTGCTGGCAAGGTGGCTCAGCAGCTAAAGGCATTGGCTCCCAAGCCCGAAGACTTGAGAAAACGGACTCCGACAGATTATACCCTGACCTTCACACAAGTACCACTGTGGCATATATGTCCACATGTGTACACACATATACAATAAACAAATAAACAAACAAACAAGTGCATATGTTTTTCTTTAGAAAAAGAAGTGGGCCAAGAGACGAGCTTAGAGCAGCCTGAATAATGAGGCTAATAAAAGGGAACAGACATACCCAAGCTGGCTGAGGAGCCTCACTCTTCCTCTTTTGGGGTGTCCTATTCCAATGATGCTCTGGCAGGTTCCTCCAGCACAGGCAAGTAGAGTCATTTGGCTCATAAAAAGCATTTTAATTTTTAAAATTGTTATTTTTACTGATGTGTATGTACGCATGCATGTATGGCACATACAGTCCCACATACATGTGCACATACATAAGCTTGCCTAAGGAACCTGAAAGAGGGCAACAAGGTCCCATGGAACTGCAATCACAGAGAGTTGTTAACCAACTGGTGCTGGGTGCTGAGAACTGAACTTAGATCCTCTGAAAGAGCAGCAAAGGTTCATAACTGCCTGGGGAATGCATTCTACCTGTTCTAGAAGCTGCAGGCAATAGTAAACGAGACTCACAAAAATAAATAAATAAGCAAGGGTACTTGCCAGATGAAACCAGAGTAGGGGATTTAGCAGGTGCAGGTACATCTGCTGCTCTAGAGATAAGATTGTGAGGGAAGTTCCACCTTCTAGCTTCTACTTTCTCAGCTAAATTGGAAGAGATGCTGTCGTTTGAACATGATAGGGATTGGAGAGAGGAAGTGTTGAGGGAAGAGAAGCTGTGAAATCAATAGCTCAGAGGAGGAAAGTGAGCTATAAGACAGATGCCAGGTGGCAGTGTGGTTGTTCTGAACTTAACATCCTGTTGTAAGTCAATCCAAATTGATCTCTGAAAGAGATAGGACTGAATTCGCTAGATGCAGGCTTCGGCTTTCCACTTTCCTTGTATCTTGGGCTGTATCTCCTGTAAGCAGAGCCTAAAGCTGACAGCTTATGCTTGTTTTTTTAGAGAGTGTAACTCCAGGGAAGAAGAGTTAAGGGATCAAGATGGTTCAGTAAGGATAATCGACTGAGAGTCAGAGGGAGGCCAGCTGCAAAGTGACACATTGTTGCAGTCAAAGATGGCATTTCTAATAATCATCTGAACACTTCACAGGTCAGGACTGTTCACTTAAGCATGGATGCCCTAAACGCGATGGTTTTATCCCTTATGTACAGCCATAGAGCCACTGGGCATTGTGGCTCTAGAGACTAAGAAGACCGTGTTGAGCAAGTTCCAGGCCAGCTTGGGTAATATACTGGGATCCTGCTTCACAAAACAAAGAACAAAAAATATTATTTGTTGACCCACTGTGCTTTCTGGTTGCACATGACTTAGTGTCAACACCTAGTAGGGTTCAGAAGGGGCGGAGACGCAAATGAAGCCCTGGGAGGGGAGGAGACAGGTGGAAGGCAGAGGTGGGAAGTGGTTCCAGCTTGGAACTGCATGAGCTTTGTCAGGGCATCTGGAGAAGGAAGAGAAACTATTCTAGTGGAGGGTGGTAGGAAGCCTTACACAACCTAGTAAGAGGCTGGCAATGGCACCTCCAGGAGGATTGTGGGACATTGACATCTGCCCCCAGCCAGGTTAACAAGCTACTTTTGCCACATACACCTAAAGGCCCAAAGCAATAGCTCAGGCTTATGCAGGGAACAAATAAAAACTTAGAGAAGGGCAAAGGAGTCTTATGGATTCTGAATGCTGACATATTTAAATAAACATATCATAAAGTGCCCCTGTCCTGATATCTTGTATTCCATGGTTTATTTTAAGAAGGGCTGCTTTACCTAGTTCCTGATAGCAGGATGGGGTTTGAGGTGAAGAACTGGACTGGGTATTTCAGGGTGCTCTACGCTCCATTCCTCCTATACCTTTTAATATGTGCCCCTCACCCTGGGCATCCACTAACAGGCTTCAGGGGAACCTGACTCCTACCCAGCTCCTGTTCACACACAGGAAACAGGGTTTAGGGAATCCTTAGTGACAGGTCACGTGACAGGAGAGCAGGCACCTCACAGTCCTTTCCAAAGCCCCGTTCCTCCAGTGTGTCTTCAAATAACTTTAGAACAGCGAGTGACTTTTTATCTGACAGTTTGTACAGACTCTATTTTCTCACAGAAATGCATTTCCTAAAAGAAGCTTTACCTGGAAGCTCATCAGCCTGGCAAAGACAAATGGGAGAGAGAAAACATTGCAATGCAGAGATCATTAAAAGAACCAGAGGAGACCAGAGTAGAGAAACTCTCCACCCCACACACACATACACAGGGTTTCTCTGTGTAGCTGTGGTTAAAATCACAGCTTCTCGGCCAGTAAGATGACTTAGCAGGTAAAGGCATGTGCTGCAAAGCATGATGACATGGATTTGATCCTTGGAACTCATATCTAAGTGGAAGAAAAAAACGACTCTACAAAGTTGTCCTCTGACTCCCCCATCTCTCTCTCTTCTGTCTCTGTCTCTCTCTCTCATGCATACATGCTAACACACGCTCAGATGCACATGCGTGCGAGCGCGCGCGCGCACACACACACAGGTAATTTTCATATGACACTGGGTTTGAATTCTTTCTCACTGCTCACTGTTTTCTCTGGCTTTGGCAAGCTTCCTCCATCTTTCGCACCCATTTCCTCAGCAGCCCCTCAGGGGATAGATGTATGCCTCCTAGATTGTTTGGAGGATGAGCTCATGCCTACACAGCCCTTGATGCTTGGGAGAGGTTAAATGATAGCCATTCCCATTCAAAATTTATTTTTCCAGAAGGCAGGGGTAACATTTTCTACTGCTCTATGTTCTTAGTCTCAATTAAGTAAAATGCTATAAAATGTCTCCTGCTCACTCTATACCTCTAGGCTCTGACAAAAGTGAGCCGCAAGCTGAACTGAGGAGAACAAAGTGTCAGGAAGTTTGACCTTCATCTGTGTAATGCTCTCCATTGTTTTAAGACAGAGAGGAAATGTGAAAATTAAGGCTCAAAGCAACTGGCCCCAGGTCATTCAGCTGCTAAAGATGAGTTAAGTCCTGCAATGTGGGCGTCTGTCTGTTGTACTTTGTATTGGAAATAAACTTGAATAAATAGAAGGTGGGATTTAAGGAGGATGGAGGTTTGCTTTTGGAGCCCCTCCTGTGTCTATTTATTTACCCAGCACTCTCAGAACTTAGCGCAGGGGCCTGCTTCCCAGGAAGCGCTCAATAAATATTTATCATTAACTGAATAAATAAATAAAGGAAGGAAAGGGCAGAAGAACGAACCAAGGCCTGGGTGGATAAAATAACCTCTCAAAAAGGCATTTTTCCGTCTCAATATTCAGCCTCAGACATTCAGTATTTGCTGGATTCATGATAATGCTTCTATTCAGTGCCTAGGGAGAGCAGAGGAAGCAATTCATCACCTGTTTACTGTAAGTACAAATTCAGACCAACTGCTTCAGTCACCTGCGCTTTCAGTTTTTATAAAGCAAAAAAAGCAGCAAGTCTCCAGCTGCAGGATCATCAATTGCATTTGTTAGGCTGTGGGTTTTCTCGGAACAGGCCAGGGAATTAAAAAAAAAAAAAATGCAGTGTATCCCAAACATATTTTTCTTTTTCTATTCTGAAAACTTTGTTAAAATATTTTTGTTTGTATTTTACGGGATCATATCTCCTTGGCACCAGTCTTGAGCCCCAGGCTAGTAAAGACCTACACAGGCTCCTGCAGGGACCATTGCATATGTCTCCTTTGATTGAAATTAATCCCTACTTCCTCGTATTGGAGAAATGTAGTAATTCTGACATGAAATAAGCTTGTTTATAATAAATTGTCAACTTAATGAAAACACATTAATACATCTACAGGGTACAATAAAAAACTATTGCAAAAATTAATTGTAAAAACAATTTGACTTAAATGACAAACATCAAATAGTTCAAGTGTGAGCAAAGATTCATCTTTGGGGAAGAAGTCAAGATCACACTGGTGTACACTGAGAGAGCCAAATATCTACTTTATACACCATGTAGTAAGCACAGCAAGAGAAAATACAAATGAAGAGATGTCTGGAGACAGTTATTCTTTGGGCAGAGGTTGGGGGGTGGGGGGTTAATCCATGTCAAGTCTGAGACACATATTAAGATCCATGTAAGGCCTCATTCACATTTCATTGGCCAAAGAAAGTCACACGAACAAGCCCTCCTTTAATGTGGTAATGTATACCTCAAATCGTGTGGGGAATGGGATAGGAGAGTAAATAGTAGCTGAAAAAGTATACAAGCTAGCATGACTATATTCCAAACTAATAATAATATATAATAAATAATAAAAATATAATAAATAATAAAATAAAAATATTATACAAATATATATTATAATAATATAGTAATAAAAATAATAAAATAATAAAATGTGACTCTAGGGAAAATTTTAAATGTCTCTTATTAACTTATAAAGGAAATCACAATTTGGCAACCATACTGGAAGTATATAGAAAGCAATTGAGTGCATTAATTTTATACTTAGCAAAGCATAAAATGAAAGCATTAGCCATCCTTCTGGAAGGTTTTTTTATTGTCTCCTACCACTTAATTTGCCATTATTCTTTCTGGTTATTTATTTATAAAGAGAGAGGTATTTTCTTTATTGGTATATATTTGGAACCTAGGAAAATCTCTGGCACAGACTAGGCAGTCAATGATTGCTTTTTAAATGGTTTAATAAGCTCACAAATAATAAAAAAAAAACCATGGTACTGTGTTTTAGTGCTAATTATTAGTATTTAACTTAAATATGTTTATTTACACTCTGTAACACAGGAAAACTAACTTATTTCCCATTTTGTTCCCCATCTTCTTCTACTTGACACTTTTTATTTTTTGTTTCCCTCAGTTATTTATAAATGCATTTTTATTTTGGGAATTTTATTTCTACCCTGACTCTCTGTCTCCACTTTTTCCTGGATCCCCCTCCCCTTTCAACTTAATGTCTTTTTTATTATGCAAAAACTTTTTATTTTATTATATAACCTACTGAGTCCATACATACATGCATTCAGGGAGCATAATCAATACATCCATCCACTGGAGCATGATCAATTTACCAGAGATCATATCCCTAAAGAAAATTGACTTTCCCTCCCCAGGCAGCTATCATCTGTCAGTAGCTAATCATCAAGGTATGGACTCTTGTATTCCTCTCTCCTCTGTGACAAAGCCATAAACACTTTAATCTTGCAGGGGTCCTATGCTTATAACCACAGCTGCCATGAGTTCATGAGTGTGATAATCCTGTTGTGTCCAGAAAATGCTGTTTCACCTCAGTGACCTCCAACCTCCAACTCTTACAATCTTTCTGCCTCCCTCTTTGCTAATGTTCTCAGAATCTTGAGGAGAGAGTGTGTGATATTGATTTCTCATTTATAGCGGAGCAGTCCACAGACACTTGCCTTCTGTACTTTGACCCAGTCTTTGTATTAACCATCATGTTTCTCTGATGAAGACTGAGAGTTGTACTAATCTGTGAGTGTAGAGATTCATTTGATGCCTGTCTAGCAAAATCATACCATGAGCTGCCAATCCATGGGGTCTTGGCCAGATTTATAGCACCATGCATGAGTTTCCTCCTGTGGAATGGCCTTAAATCTAATCAGAAAGTGGTTGGTTGCCACCATGAACACTTGTGCCATTATTGTAGCCATGAGGATATCTAGTTGATATTGTAGCATCCAGTGTTCACAGGTAAGACTGTTCATGAATTCTCTTTCCAGGCAGCTTGATAGAAAAGAAGAGGGAGGACACATGCTCCACTATGTTCATAGTAGCCTTATTTATAATAGCCAGAAACTGGAAACAACCCAGATGTCCCTCAACAGAGGAATGGATACAGAAAATGTGATACATCTACACAATGGAGTACTACTCAGCTATTAAAAACAATGAATTTATGAAATTCTTAAGGAAATGGATAGATCTGGAGAATATCATCCTGAGTGAGGTAACCAATCACAAAAGAACACACATGGTATGCACTATCTGATAAGTGGTTATTAGTCCAGAAGATCAGAATACCCAAAATACAATCCACAAACCACAAGAAACTCAAGAAGAAGGAAGACCAAAGTGTGGATACTTCATTCCTTCCTAAAAAGGGGAACAAAATACCCATGGAAGGAGTTGCAGAGACAAACTATGGAGCAGAGACTGAAGGAAGGACAATTCAGAGACTGCTCCACCTGGGAATTCTTCCCATATTTAATTATCAAATCCAGACACTATTGTGGATGGTGGCAAGTGCTGGCTGACAGGCGCCTGATATAGCTGTCTCCTGAGAGGCTCTGACAGCACCCGACTAATACAGAAGTAGAGGCTCACAGCCATCCATTGGACTGAGTACAGGCTCCCCAATGAAGGAGCTAAAGAAAGGACCCAAGGAGCTGAAGGGTTTGCAGCCCCTTAGGACAAACAACAATATGAACTAACTAGTATCCTCAGAGTTCCCAGGGACTAAACCATCAACCAAAGAGTACACATGGTGGGACTAATGGCTCCAGCAGCACATGTAGCAGAGGATGGCCAAGTCAGTCATCAATGGGAGGAGAGGCCCTTGGCCCTGTGAAGGTTCTATGCCCCAGTGTAGGGGAATGCCAGGGCCAGGAAGTGGGAGAGGGTGGGTTGGTGAGCAGGGGGAGGGAGGGGGAAACAGGGCTTTTGTTTTTGTTTTTTTATTTATTTTCTTTTTTTCAGAGGGGAAACTGGGAAAGGAGATATCATATTACATGTAAATAAAGAAAATATCTAATAAAAATACAAAAAAATCAACAAACTATAAATGAGAGAAGATATTGCCAAATCCAGTAAGTACTGACATGCTTTATGTCCTAAGCATGTCACTACTTATTGGATTTGGCAATATCTTTATGAATTTGTGATAGAATGATAATAGAAAAGGGACAACAATGGGGTGATGGAAATAAAAATGAGTTGTTATTTAAAAAGAAAAAAAAGAGGAGGGAGCTGGGCATTGGTTGCACACGCCTTTAATCCCAGCACTTGGGAGGCAGAGGCAGGTGGATTTCTGAGTTCGAGGCCAGCCTGGTCTACAGAGTGAGTTCCAGGATAGCCAGGGCTACACAGAGAAATCCTATCTCGAAATCCACCCCCCACCCCCCCAAAAAAGAGGAGGGAATGAGAAAAGGAATAACCAATTTGCTGTTTTTTAAACACACACACACACACATATGCTTGCAAGCACACCTCACACAGAGTTAAATAAAATTCCCTTGTTTTGGGGATAATGACCTTTCTAGAAGCCATAGATCAACAAAGAAAAACCCCAGTGCCAGGTTTGGGATACCTCCCCTTCAGATGTAGGTTGGACACAGAAGGGTAAGGAATCCCAGAGAAAAATGAAGGCTATTGTCATCATTTTGATTGCCCATCAGAACTTGATGACAGGATCATATTACTGCAGACACCATATACATTGGTCAGAGGACTTGAAGAGCTCAGCTGGTATTGAACCTGCAGCCTCTTCTCCGCTAAGTGGTTTTAAAATACCAGTGAAGTTATTTTAAATCAGTGAAAAGGAATACTTTTTGTTTGATATACACTATTTTCTTGCTGATAAACGCAGAGACAGAAAGCATGCAATCCATGAAAAGGTTTTCTGCATTTGGAAATATCTCATGGATGTAGCCACTATCCATTTACTATGCTACTGATGAACATCAGTTGTCGAATCAGATTCTTCTTACATTTATCTTTTGTGATTTGTTTATTGCGAAAAGCTGTGGAGATTGACATTATGTATTTATGAACTTGTCAGGAGAACTGTTATCCTCGTAGGCTATTAAAAAGATTTCAAATAGGCTGTGTAATGCAGTGCCTTTATCATAAAGAGCAGATAATAATATAAAGGAACGAGAAAGCTGATATAATTCCAACCCTCCCCCCAAAAAAGAAAATGGAAATGATGGGCTGCAAACTGGTTTCTATTACCATTCAACATATAATAAACATTTCAATATCTACGAAATGATTGTTGAACTCGCTTGGCTCCATTGTGTTTTTTCATGATTTGAACTTCACAGTGAAGCAAGGAAGTAGTTTATACAAAATTGCGTCTTTACAAGTCATCAAGAAATAATATTGAAGCATCTTTCTGCAATTCCCCTTGCTCTCCCCGACTACAGCATCCAATTCTGCTGCTGGTTTTAGATAGACTACATGGCGAATATTGTTTTAATGTATCTTCTCTCAAGGAAAACAGAGTTTGCTTATGGCTTTTGCATGCTGGGTCATCTTTATACAGGAAACTTAATTGTTCATGATAACTTTTGAACATTCAGATAAATGTCAATTCTTGGTTAAGGATCTGCTAATTCTTAGTCAAGTGACTGTTGTTTATTTTTATTATTCATAAAAATGTAATAACAATGTAGACTGAGTTAATTATCCAAAACCCACATGGCTTGTCTCAGGAAGCAACAACTTGTGATGAGTATTTCCTTATGAGTGTGTGTTCTCTATCTGCACTCATGTGCTTGCATGTGAAGGCATGAAGATACCCTGGGTGCCATCCTCAGGAATGCTATCTACCTCTTTTGAGACAGAGTCTCTCTTGGCCTGGATTTCATCAGTTAGCCTAGAGTAGCTGGCCATCAAGCCTCAAGGATCCTCCTATTTCTGTCTCCCTAGTGTTGGTATTGTAATCATAGACCACCCCTCCCCCGGTGTTTTCCACATAGGTTCTTTGGATTGACTGAGCCATTGCCCTACCAGCCCAGATGATTTTAAGTAAGGATCTTAACTATGTAATAAGGGAAATGTAGTAAATAAAAAGAGTTTACATAGCAGGCATGATGGTATGTGCTTATAATCCCAGTACTCAAAAGGCTAAGGCAGGTAGATTGCTTGGAATTCAAGTCCAGCCTGGGCTACATAGTGAGCTCTGGGATAGCCAAGGCTATATAGCAAGACCCTATTTCAATCCTTCCCCAAATAGTGAACAGCTGAAATATTGGAAGTTTTGGCTTAAACCTGAGAAGTGTTTGCAATACAATAAGAACAAGGTGCCTCTGTCTACAGATCGCCTCTATTAGGAGTGTTCTAGCAGATGCAGGCTCAGCTAAGACACACACTGAGATGCCATAGCACTGCGCTGGTGCTCCCAGAAGCAGACTGAGAACACACACAGTTTTGCAAGGGATTTATTTTTAATTTATATTTGAAAGAAAATGTTCCTAACAGATGGAGAAAAGTAAAGAACTATTCATAAAACTCTTTGGCTTAGTTTCACAAAAATGCTCCATTGATTGAGCAGGAAACAAGGTGTAGAATGTGCTATTAACCAAACTAGGAACTCATTTCTCCAATTCATAAAAGCTACTCATTTCTCTACAGCCAGTGGAAAAAGCTCCTCATCTGATACCTCTCAATACCTGCGATTCTTCAATGCAAATCCACAAATAAATGTTTATGCCACTCTCTTCCATGACGTAGAGGAAAGAGCACTCTTTATTCAATGTTGAAAAAATGCTGTCAGTGGTTGGTGTTGCCAGAATGGCATGTTCTTTCTTTCTTAGACCCTGTTGGCAACTCTTTCATGAGAAAGGCCTGGGGCTTTCTGAATGAATCCAAACTTTGTAAAATGGATTTTAAACTTGTGAAACGAGCAAGAGGGTTTTTTACTTGTTTGTTTAGTTTTTAGAGTTTGGATAGAGATGCAGTGGGAAATGGACAGCTTTCAAAACTGCACAGAAGACTCCAGTGGTTAACTAAGAGGCAAAGTGAGGGCACAGGAATAAAGAGGAGACCCATGCAGAGGACCCTATAGCAAGCACTCAGTGGAAGATGTCTGAGTTTGAAGTACACAGTTAGAAAATATATCCTTTTTTCAAGGCAGGCTTGAATAGTTCTGTCTCAGAAGCCAGTCTGTCTTCCAGGTAGATTTCATTGGACAATTATGACATTAATTAGTGTTGCCATATGTGTATTAGGAAGTTACTAAAGTATCCAGCAGAATAGTATGTAAGCATTTTTTTTTTTTTGCAAGTCTGTTAATCAAGGGGATGTCATGTTTAGTGAAGCTGGGAAGCAAACCATCAAGAAAGTTCTTTTTGGAAAACTAAAAGGTGTTTGTGAAAGTGACAGTAGTTTGCTTTAAAATTATTTCACAGGTACATACATGTTTTGGAAAGAGCCCTGAGAATACAGGTCATGGGTAAGTCTTTTTTGTACCTGTATCAAAAGAAGAAGACCTAAGCTTCATAAAACTGAAAATGAATCAGAAAACAAAATAAGAACTTTTCCAAAGCTATTGTCTTCATTGTTCCCCAAACAGAGAATTTAAAGGTTTTAAATAATAATATATATATATCTTAAAACAAAGGAAACCCAAGCATAATAACATACAGCTGTAATCTCAGTACTTAGGAGGCTAAAGCAGGAGGAGGGTGAGTTCCAGGTTATCCTGGGCTACATAGTGAGATAGATCTGTCTCTAAAGCAAAACAAAACAAACAAGCAAGTGAAAAATCCCCTCCTTGTCAAAACACCAAACAACCCAAACAACAGCACAGTGAAGATGTTTGCGAGTGATCTCTCCATCCTTCACAAGAAAATGTTAAAGGCATGGTTTTGAGCCAAAAGTAGAAGACAGCTTGATCTTTTATCTATTTTTGGGAAAGTTCAAGAAATTATTAGTTTTTCTTATCTATCTGTTTCTCTGTCTCTCTCTGTCTCTCTGTCTCTGTCTCTGTCTGTCTCTGTCTCTCTTTCTCTCTCTCTCTCT